>NC_050576.1:54666796-54979217 GCF_011100635.1 Trichosurus vulpecula | reverse complement strand
GGGGGGTACCCACAGAGGCAGTGTGGTGCAGTGAATAGACCAGTAAACTCAGAGTCAGTATGACCTGGATTCAAATCTTGCCTCAGATGCTCACTAGCAGCATGACTTTGGACAAGTTATCTGTAAAAAAGGAATTATAACGGCCCCTGCATCATGAGGTGAGGATTGCATGAGATACAGCTAGGTCTTGGTTAGTGTGAATAATGCATCCCCCAAAGCAGTCACATTATTGGAATTTACGCTATTTGAAGTAATGAGCTATAAAATATGCTAATTGGCTCTAGTCCAGTAGAAATAAGCAATGAAAATTCTAATAACACAACCACTTCCCGGGATTCATCATTCACACCAATGAAGACCTAGCTGTACGTCCTGTATGTAACTTGTTTGTGTCTAATTATTTGCATGTTGTGTCTCCCATTAGATTGTAAGATCCTTGAGGGCAGGGCCACTTTTATCTTTCCTTTGTGTTCCTAGTGGTTAGCACAGCACCTAGCTTATAGCAGACACTTTGTTGACTGAAGGACCATAAAGCAGAGTGTGGGCTGCAGTCTTTCAAGCACTATATATACATCGGTTATGATCATTGCCCTGTCGGCTGGGAGGCCCCCATCTCCAATTAGGTTATAGGTCACCCTGGAAGAGGTCACAGGACCAGATCATGATTAAACATTGGATCCTAAGAGCCTAGGTTTAGCGATCCCACCAGACTGGCCATTTAGGGGCAGGAGAATAATGCAAATTAATTAATAAATTAAATACATTAATTTGTAATTTAATATTAATAAATTAATATTAATTAATAATAAATAAGATTATTAAATTAAATTGGGATGTCAAGACCTGTAACTTGCTTCTTGATAAGGATGAGACTGCCTTTGCTATCTTCTCAGAGAAAATTGAGCATCTGCAGGTTGTATCTACAGTCTCACCACCTTTCCAGGAGGGTAAAAAAAAAATGCTACTCTTAGAATCCAGAGATCTGGGTTCATATCCCAGCTCCCACAGTAAACTAGCTCTGGGACTGTGGGACCAAATTCCCTTCATCTCTCTGAGTCTCGGTTTCCTCATTCGTAAAAGAAGGCTAAACCAATTTTACACTATCTGCCTTATAGCACTGTAGTAATGAAAGCACATTATGAAGTCTAATGTTTTATAGAAATGGAAATGAGATTGGTGGTGATTATCATCATTAGGAGAAGAAAGAGAGACAGACACAGGGTCAGGGGTGCCCAGTGCCACGTGGGCTAGCGTATAAGAAAAACAAGACTGATTGCTATGTATTGTACATTCCACTGTCAGTTACTATGAAAAATGAAACCAAGATTAGAGGTATCGCCAAGCTCACAGCCATATCCCTGAAGGAGAAACCAGGTGTGGGAGGAGTAGGGGAAAGGTGAACTTCTTTTTTTCAGCCTGGCATCAGAAGAATCACATATGGGAAAGAGCTGAGATCATTCCTCCTCACTCCTCCCAGCTAACTGAAGAGCCGAGTTCTGAGTGACTCACAGAGTCCCTCCTGATTCCCTTGGGGTGATTGGTTTTCAATCTCATTCTCTTGCTAGAAGGGGCATTTCTCCTTTTCCTGATGCCCTGGAACGCTACTGATTTTGAAAAGGCAGTTTGGGGGAGTTCACAGCTTTCTCTTCAAGGATATACACCAGGACTGCCTGGTTACTCCCACCAGGAGCCTAGAGACTATATCACAATTGACCTATGGGGGTCCACCTTATACCCCCTCTCATGGTCACCACCCATCCCTATCCACTGAGCCAACCAAAATACATGGTGGCTACAGCAGATGCCAGGATATGATTCAGCCTGACTATAAGATCAACAGTGCTTCATTCCAATCAACGTTTAAGCTTCTCCTGTCTTCCTCAGAGGTTAATGCTGGGCACCTGTGGCCAGGGCTGCCTGCTACTATTAAACACTCTCTCTCATATACACACCCCAGCTTGCTTCAGCTGCCACCTGGGCCCCAGAGACAACTCTATTTCAAGGATGATGTCACAACGAATTACTGTGAGAGGGAGAGATATTTTTGCTCTCTCCCCAATATGACACATAACACTCAGTGCAGTCCCTGCAGAGGGGGCTCATTAGGAAAAGGTTACAAATTCCTCGGGCCCCTTATATTTTCTGACCTTTTTTTCTTATTTTCTTTCTTTTTATAAAAATTTTATTTTAGACTCAAACACCAGAACACAAATATAGAATAGAGAAAAGAAACAAAGACATATCATGAACTTAAATATTGGAACTGAAATACAAAGAAAGGGGAAAAAAAAAGCATGCCATGTGCATAGCAGAACATAAGAGAGGATTCAAAATATGTAAAGACAAATTTTCATCTCAAGAAAGCCTGTATGATAAATACTACCTGTTGTGTTGAGAGCTGTTCATTTTGTCTTTGCTTCCTTGTAAGTTTTCTTTTGTTCTCTGTTGTGCACTTTTTCACTTGGTCCTTTTTTTCCCCTCCCCCCTGCTTCCAGGGGCCCCTTACATTTCGAAGGTGGTGGTCTTTGGGGAACAGTTTCACCTCCCATTTTTTGAGGGGGGAAGGCAAGGCAATTGGGGTTAAGTGACTTGCCCAAGGCCTCACAGCTAGTGTCACCTCCCATTTTTCTTACACAAATCCAACCTCACAACCAAAAGAGCATTCTCAGGAAGTAGCACCGGAATCCTGAAGGCAGCACACCCTGCTCTCCCTCTTCCCCTTTTACATGGACGCCAGCCTCACCTTGGGTTATATCTGCTATTTAGAGGACCTGGGTTCAAATCAGCGTTCGGCTGACTGTATTACCTTGAGCAAATTCCTGGCCTCTCTGGGCCTCAGCCTACTCATCTGTAGACTGAAGGGGTTGGACCAGGTGACCTCAAAAGGTCCTTTCCAGCCCCCAGTCCTGTAGCCCATGATCCAAATTGGATTGTGGAAAACACCAAATTAGTACCACTGCTTCTTTACATCATCCTTTCTTCCTAGGAACACAGGGCTCAACTCCCCACACCCAAATGTTTCCCAAGGTTCCCACACCAACTCCCCAATATTAGCACCTCTATACACAGAGGCACCCACCCCCCCACCCCCCCACCCACACACCCACCCACATACACATTATATAATAAACATAAACACAGACATAGCCCAAACCCCAGGAAGCCAGCATATAGATTAATCCTTCTGGGGGCTATTAGGAGGGCCAGTCGGTCACCACCAATACAGCCACTTCCACAGGCAGCAAGAGCAACAGCAGAACCCTGAGGACTTTCACCCCACTTTACTCCTGGCCCCACAGCTGGTTTCAACCAAAAACATTCCTGACCAGGCTCTTAAAAACAAACTAATTAGCAGTAAGAGTAGAAAGAAGGCAGTATATGAACAGCATGCAGTTGTTAGGGCCTTCCCAACATTTTATATATTTTGGTTTTATCCCTGCCCACCCACTCACCGCACCCCACCTCCTATGGAATTTAAGTTTCTTGCGGGGTGGGACCATGTTTCCCTTTGAATCTCTAGTACCAGGCACACATTGAGCACTGTGTGAATAGTTGCTGAATGAATCAGCAGGATAGTGGGAGCCAAATTCTGGAAGAGGGCAGAGTGTCAAGGGCTAATAATCAAAAGGAGGTAAGATAAAGAAGGACCCTCCTTTTATAAAGAAAATGCAATCCTACCCACCCCAGAATCAAAGTTACTCATTTCTCAAGGTTAAAAATCTGTGCTCTGGTATCAGCATCAAAAAGAGGGGAGAGGATCTATAAACATTCAGACTGACTTGGTTACCCTCCTCCTCATCACTCCCTCCCCACCCCCACCCCCCAGTTGCAGATTCAGGGACACTGACCTTCTTCTTTTTCTTCAGAATCACTTTTACTCCATCTACTGATACCATGATGCTTACTTTCTTCTTCTTGATGTTCTTGGCTTTGAATTCATACTGTACAGAAAGAGGGGGAAACCAATTAGACCAAAGCATCCAAACTGCTAACTTATTGCCTAGAGAAAGGACTCTAAGTGAAGGCCAGAAGGACTATAAAAATAGGCTGGAAATTTTAAATTATACTTTAAAGTCGAGATCATCATAATTATTGGATAATGGTTAAAAATTAGCATTTCATACTAGCTACAGAAGAATTAGAAATCCCTGAAGTCAATAACCCAATATTCAATAAATTCAAGAACATATATTACTTGTTGAAGAACTCTCTATTTGACAAGATTGCAAAACAGACAATAGGCAGGAAATAGGTTTAGACCAGCATCTGATACCACACGCCGCAATAAATTCAAAATGGACAAATGACTCAAATAATAGAAGTTACACCATAAAAAAGTAAGAAGAGAATGAGCTCAAGTATCTTTCACAGATACGGCTCTGGAGAGAATGCTTGACCAATCAAAGAACAAAGGCAAATACAGAGGTAATATAGGATTATTTTGATTATATGAAATTGAATAAAATGAATCAACAAAGATCAGCACAATGCTATAGAGTGGAAAAAATATTTTTATTCAATATCTCTGATGAAGGTCTGGTGTTCAAAACACATATGGAACTAAAACAAATATCTAAGACCAAGAACCATCAGAGAAGCAAAGGATATGAACAAACAATTCTGAAAATATTGAACATTTTTAACAACCATGTGTAAATATTACTCCCAATCACTAAGAGTAAGAGAAACACAAATCTGAAAACCTGACATTTCACCTTACTCCGTGCACATTGGAAAAGAATAAAAAAAAAGATGGGAACTTTCAAAGTTGGAGGTGCTGCTGAATGCTGGTCAAATTAGATTGTAAACTCCTTGAGGTCAGGTTCTGTCATTTGCCTCTTTTTTCATCCCTGGTGCTTATCATAGTGACTGGCACACAATAGGTGCTTAATAAATGTTAATTAATTGATTGGCATTAATACAATATTGAAAGAGCTGTGAAAATTGAACCAATCATTCTGGAAAACAATTTGGAATCATGCTAAGGAAGTGACTAAAATGTCCATGCTTTTTGATCCAGACATCCCACTATCAGGCATACATAGCCCCCAAGGAAGCCAAAGATGGGGTAAAAGAGCTTATATAGATAGCAACACCTTTTGTGGTAACAAAGAATTGGAAACAAAATAGATAATCTTTGTGGAAATATTAAATTATAAAGTATAGTAATAAAGGTAACGGAATATTACTACATTATTAGAAATGATGAATATTAAGATTCAGAAAACCATGAAAAGACTTATATGAACTAAAGCAAAGTGAAATCGGAAGAACCAGGAAAACAACAGACACAGTGACTATGAAAATGTACGTTGGAAATATATAAGACAAAATACTGAATAATTAAAACAACTAGGCTTATGCCTAAAAAAAGAAATGAGAAAATGGTACCTCCCTCCCTTCACTGGAGAGGCAGGGGAGGACGAGCGTGTATTGGTGCATATATAATCAGACTCAGTTCATACATGATTAGTTTAACCGAGTTGATTTTTTTTCTCTTCTTTTCATTCCCCTTCCCCCTCCCTACTTTTTTTTTTTAAACAAGGAATTCCTCACTGAGTAGGGGAAGAGGAAGAATATATTCTGAAATAAAGGTAATATAAAAAAGAAGCCTGAATTAAGCACCTATTGTGTACCGGGTACTGTACTAAGCATTTTTTCAAATCCTATATCATTTCATAAATAAAAAATTATATATGTGTGCGCAGATATATATATATATATATATATTCAAATTTAAGACATATGCTAGGGGTTGGCAGGGGAACTGGGTCATTGCAGGAAAAAAATGCAAGCAGTTTGGTGGCTGTAAAAATGGAATCGAATAATCTTTGGACCAAGAAAGAGATTTTAAATGTGATCTGTTCCATTTCCCTGGGTTTCAGATAGCAATATGTCTAACCCAGCCTGCATGGATTTGTGCTATAAGTCGGTTTGCCCTATTAGTCGATAGAAGAGATCTGCTGAGAAGTAACAGCATAACAGGTAGAGGGTTTGGCTGTGGAGCCAAGGAAAGCCTCGGTTCAAGTCCAGCAGGTGACACATACTAGCTCTGGGACCATGGTGCAAGTCATGTAACCTCTTGGCATCCCTAGGAAACTCTCTAAAAATATAAATTACAGACTAGTAGCTGATCTGTACCAGTGGAGAGAGCTCAAATTTTGGGAGTTCCCATCCTAATGAAATCACAGATAGGATCCACATCTCCCCACCAACACAAAGAATGAGGAGATCCAAGGACCATGTGACCATGACAAAGCACCTTAGAGGTCATTCAGGCCTCGTTTTACAAATGGAGATGGAATGACCTGCCTAAAACCACAAAGCTGATTAGTAGCAAGGCCAGAACTAGAATACAGATCCGCAAACTCCCTAGTGCAGTGTTCTTAAGACTCCACAACCCTCCCTCAGGAACCCCTGACAATGTTTTACAATTTGGACAACCAATAAATGTTTCCTTGGGTCTATCCTCAATCCAAATCTCCCCCTTTTTTTCTAAAAGTGTTGGCTGTGTTACCAACATCCCAACATCTGGCATCTATATGGTGTTCCATCCCCTTTTATATCACTCTTACCAAACCTTTTTTTTTTGACCCACTGCTTCAGAAGTCCAAACTCACTCCCAAGTCAGTTTGGAGCTTGGTGGGATCTGCAGTCTTCCTGAGAAAATTCCCTGGTCCTCCTTTTCTTTCATGTCTGAGCAGTAGTCTCGGTCAGTTTCCACTGGTTCAGCCATCACTAGAAATCTCCCATGCTATTCCAGAAGTTGAATAAGTCCCACCAGCTAAGTGTACAGCTGCTTCCCTCTTACAAAGGGGAAGATTGTGGCAGTTGACTGAGGTGGACAGACTTTCTTTAGGGACTTCTTGACAGGCTGGCGATGACAACTTTCGTGTTTGAGTGCCTGTCCCCAGTTTCCAGGCTTGCAGCTCAGACTCCTCAGTCCCATGTCCCAGTGACATGCTTAAAGGGAAGGCTCTGGGCCCATCCTACCAGGTAGGATGAGAGAGAAGGGAATGGAACCCCATGAGGCAGGATAGGAGATGGGGATCTCCTTCTTGAGTCTACTTAAGGATATGTTGAGCAGAACGTTAGCTCCTTGAGGTCAGGGAGTGGTCCCTTTTTGTTGTTGTATCCTCAGAGCCTAATACAGTGTGCAGCACATAGCAGGGACTTAGCAAATCTTTGTAGAACTGAATTGATGGGAGATGAGGGTAATGTGTAATGGGGAGAGAAGAGCAGATTTGGAATTGAATCTGGTTCTGTTACATACATATTACCTGTATGATGTTGTGTTTCAGTGTCCTCATCCGTAAAGGGAAGGGATTAGACTGGGTGTCTGTGAAGGTTCCTTCTAGTTCTAAATCTATGATTCTACCAATCAATCAAACAACTAAAAAGCCTTTATTAAGCTCTTACTATGTATCAAACACCGTGCTGAGGGCTGGTGGTTACAAAGAAAGGCAAAAACATATACACACACAAAAAAATTCTGTAGTTATTTCCTTTTCTAGAAAGGAAGGAAGGAAGAAAGAAAGGAAGGTAGGAAGGAAGGAAGGGTCATTCAGAGACAGCAGCTGCAACTTGATGAAGGCTGGAGTCATGTCTAGGGCACACAACTTCAGGATACTGTTTCAACCCTAAATTGTACCTGATGGGAAACATCCTGCTCAGGTGCAGTTAGATACAGGAAATGGAAAGGCCCTTGGGCTGGCAGCACCAACAGGAGAAAGATTGACTGAGGAAGGTTGACTTTGGCTTTCTGCCCAAAGAGACCTGGAAGAAGTGATTGTAAAGCATGTTCAGGCTACCCTACAGTGTGTGTGTGTGTGTGTTTGTAGGGCAAGAGGATACAGGGGCAGAACCCAGATGAAGGACCAATACCATCTCATGCCAGTAACAATAAATACCATCGTATGTGAATTCCAAGTAAAATATCAGGGGAACACAAAGTCTGCATTAAGTAGGACAATCTTGGATTTTTAAAACTTCCTGTCCCTTCTCCCTTCTGATGCCTCCTACAGGTCTCATTTACACATTTGGTCCCTCACCGGTGCCCACACTCTTCCTTCTTCTCTCCTCCTCTCTCAACAAAACCAAACCAACAAATATCAGAATGCTGACTCTCTGCAAGTCTTGGAGCTAAATGCTCTTCCACTCCACCAATTTTCTTTGGGCATTTTTACATAAATATAAATATTCAAAACATGTTTATTATGGAATCACTGTAGGTAATAGACATAAAAATGAAAAAAAAAAGCCAGAGTCTGTGGCCCTCCAAGAGCTTACAGTTTAACCAAGAGAACAGGCCATGTGACAAATAGGGAAGAACTGTTATTAAAAAATGAGGAAGGACAGATCACTTTCAGTTGGGGCATTCAAGGAGTCTCAATAGAAGAATACTTGTCCTGTTACAGTGCAGAAGTCTGCCTGGGTGCCACTAGCATCAGCTTCAGGGATAAGGCTGGACCTGTGCAATATGGAGTTACCATGACCACCAGCAGCTGCTTTCTAGCTAGACCAGCATACTTTGGATTGTGGCTCTGATGGAACCCATCAAAATGAATGGAAATCAAGGGCCTGGGAATACTTAAATATTAAATTTGGCTTAGCTAAGTAGCAACCCCTCCTGACTTAGACAAGTGTGCTATGCACTACTGTTCTCATTCCAGGGTGACAGGGTGGAGTGTGGAGAAATGGGACGTCTTTTGTGGAAGGCTCTGCCTTAGTCCAAGAGCGAGTACAGGAGGGTGGACAGAGAGGAAAATGTCTTCTTTTCCCCAAGGCATGATCCCCAGAAGCTGCTTAGCTTTAATTCCCAGAGTTGCAGAGGAGGAAGCATCTGTTTTCCTGGGTTTGAGCTAGGTAAAAACCTATTCATTCTTTTTTAGCTCTAGGCTTCCAAATGGTTGCGGATGATAAAGGCTCAAAACAAACAGGCTGGCCAGCACCCCCTTTGTAAGCTTCCCATTGCCTGCCTGGCCTCTCACAAATCTCACGCCAAAGGTGGGGTCTGTGCCAACTTGTCGGGCCCCTTCTCTCAACATGAACAAACTGAACTACTGTATTTGCTTTGGCAGTCTGAACCCAAGGAAGGAGAGACAGGACCCATGGGGACTGACTTTTGATGGAATAATGAAAGCAACCTAAATCCATTTCCACCAAGCTACTGACATGTGACTGCCAGGGGCAGTCTTATCCTCTGGGCTGTGAAATGGGACAATTGTCCTTCAATTTTGTCCAGTAGTCTGGCCCCTCATGGACTACTAAAGTGAATGTGATTGCAGGGGATGGAGGGTCAGGAGGGAGGAGGGCAGCACCAGAGTGTTCTCTCCAAGTTGGCTATAGTCGCCGATTAGTAAACATTGCTAGAAATAGAACAAAATCTCGTTATTAAGAGTACCAGGGACACAAGCAGCAGCTTAGCTCTTTGAATGACTCGCGGCTGTCCGACATTTCTCCTCTGCCCACTGAGGGTGCCATCTCCCTCCTACCCCAATATCTCAGCTCCAGTCATTGTGAGGCCCTGAAGAGAAGCATGAAGTTGTGTGTAGGCGACCGGAGGAGAAGACAAATAACACCTATCCAGTGTTTGGATTCCTTTCTGATGTGTTGCAGAGGAAAAATTTCTTCCCCAGGTGACAAGCAGACCACCTCAGAAGCAGTCTTTTGATGGCTCGCACAGCCACATTTATCTGCCTAGAAAATGCCCAGGTAAATGCCCAGTTGCTATGTCCCAGACAAAAGGGACAGACCCAGCGGACTGCTGGCTTCTCTGCTGTCTCTTTGTGACCGACTGCTAGCTGGACATTTTGGCGTCCATGCAATCAGCACAAAGCAGAGCTGGAGCAAGAAGCAAGAATCGCATACTCTCTCAAACTAACATTTAATTCAAGATACAAAAGTAATATAAACAATTTGGGCAAATTCGGCTCAGCAAAACAGGGAATTATTTACTGTAGTGGTTTCTGCATTGCTATAGGAGTCTTGGGGCTACATTTGTTTTGTGGTTGTTCAGTCATTTCAGTCTTGTCTAACTCTATGACCCCATTTAATGTTTTCTTGGCAAAGATGCTGGAGGTATTAGATGAAGGTTCATCTTGGTCCTGACTGCCTAAATCCATTCAAACCAACATACTTCCCACAACAACGGGAAGACCAGCTTGTGGGCAGAACTGCATTTGAACAATTATAGATGGGAAGGCCTCCCCCGGCCTGCCAGTAAAAGGCTCGACAAGGGTGTGCTTGCTTTTGACATCCAGAAATGAAGATGACTACGCTGCTCCATTCATTGACTTTCAAGAAAAATGTTCCTTCTTTCCTCCCATTTTCCCTCTGTCTAACCTCTTTAATTATCTGAACTGTGGGGAATGCAAATGATTGTTCAATTCAATCCCATGTGCATTCATTAATGCCCTACTAGGTGCACTGTGTGGGAGAGAGGTAGGAAAAGGTCTCAGTTCTCAAGCAGCTCCAATCTAGCTGGAGCAACAAGATACATACACAAACACCTATAATAGAAGTTCCACGAGTTTGCTTCCTGTGACTGACTGTTAAATTAGATGTATTTAGCAATAATAAGTGATAAAATCTCATAGTATTGTTTTACTCCCTTTGGTATCTAATCATACATGGACTGTCTTGTATTGAGTCATGTATTTAAGGCTTGTGTATACTGTTAGATTATAATTCCTAGAGGTCAGAAGCCACACACACATACACACACACACACACACACACACACACACACACACACACACACACACCCCAGTGCGATTTTAAAAGTTAATAATATTTTAGGTTGTAGATATTAAAGAAATCATGAAACGACTGAACAACAACAATAAATACCTTTTTGGGGACAGCTAGGTGGCTCAGTGCGTAAAGCACTGGGTCCAGAGTCAGAAAGACCAGAGTTCAAATATGACCTCAGATGTTTACTAGTTGCGTGACCCTGGTCAAGTCACTTAACCTCTTTCTGTCTCAGTTTCTTCATTTGTCCAATGGGAATGGCAATAGCTCCTCCCTCCCAGGGTTGTTTTGAAGATGAAATGAGCACTTTGCAAACTTTAAAGCGATATATAAATGCTAATTTTTATTACTGTTATTCCGAGAATTCAATGGCCATTGAGTCCAGCCAATGCCCGAATAAGAAACTGGCCAGGAGAAGCCAGATGACCCCTTGCCAGTCGTATTGTGGAAGGATCCTTATTCAGGCCAATGAGGTTCCCTTTAACACTTGGACTCTGTGAGCCCTGATAAATGGTCATCCGCCTTTTACTTCCTTTGGCTCCAAAGCAGCCTGTTTTCCTTTTGTGTGGTCGAATTCTTATTCTTTTATTTTAATTTTTATTGCTATCTTTTGTTTTTACATCACTTTCATTTCCAACTACTCCACGAGTCATCCCTGACAACAAAAAATGGAGAGAGAGAAAAATATTTGAGCACAATTAACTATCGCTTCAACCGCGTCTGACGGTCTATCTAGTGTTCCATCCTCATGGTCCACCACCTCTGCAGAGAAGGGAGAGAGCCACATCTTCTCATCTCTTCTTTGGGGAAAACCTTGGTCATTCCAACTATATGAAATGAAATTTTGTCCTTGTTGGTCTTCCCATTTATATTGTTGGGGTGATTGTGTTGAATGCTCCTCTGATTCTTAAGAAGTTTTTCTTTCCATCAAGCTTAAATATGTCTTTCTATAGCACTAATCCAGTGCTCCTAATTCTGCCCTCTGGGACCAAGCAAAAAAAACCCACTAATCCATCATCATAAACCCAAATTAACTTACTAAAACATGTTGTGGTTAGTCCAATTTTACCTAAACAAATTACTGTAGATGCATAAGGAGCTTTAAGAAGCCTTCAAAGTTCACTGCATCTTCCAAGGCATTGGCGCTGCTCTTGGTGCACAATGTAGCAGGTACTCAAATGCTGGTGGAATTCAGTCATACCTGCCATCATTGGTGGCAGCAGCTTGTAGGGTGGGTTGGCCGTGTTGATGGAGTCTGCCTTTTCTCCAGGCCACCATGTCTCTTTAATTGGCAGGGAGGCGAAATACAGAGAACCAGGCCTGTAGGCAGGAAAACCTGGGTTCAAGTCCAGCCTCAGACACTTACCAGCTGTGTGACCTTGGATGAGTCATTTCAGCTCTGTCTGCCTTAGTTTCCTTATCCATAAAATGGGGGGATAATAGCATCTACCTCACAGCGCTGTTGTGAGGGTAAAATAAATGGTATTGGTAAATACAAAAATCCACAAACTTATAGTACTGTAGAAATGCTAGTCGTGATGCTTGGGATTGTGAAACACAGCCGGAGCAGTCTTCCATTGTTTATCAGAATCTTCAGAAATTCTGGAAAGGTAATGACCAAATCAATTTACTTCTATGTCTCTAAATTTTCATGATTCTTCTTCTGATAGGGCAGAGACATCCATTTTCAGGCTAATTCATTACAGATAAAGCTCACCTAGGAATTATAGGTGTGCTCCCCCAAAGCTCAGCCTTGGTCTTAATCTTTTTTTGCGAGGGGAGGGAATAAACAAGCATGTTGAATGCTCTCCATCATCATTGACTTTTAGATCCAAAAGAGACCATAGCAGTGGTTTTAAATAAAGACTCAGAAGTGAAATAACTGTTTTTGAAAATCTATGGTAGGTTGGTGGCAGAGGAAGGCAAGGACCAGATCTCCTGACGTTCAGTTCAGTGTTCTGTGGTATTATACTCCCAGCCTAGGCTAAGGCTGCTCTGCTCTGGTTACAGACCTGAGAACAAACAAGAGGAATTCTGTGGTAAAGGTGCCTTAAATGCAGCACCTGGAGGGGTAAGCAATCATGGGCATTCTCTGCAGTCGCAGGCTTGTATCAGTATCTGTTCCACCACCATTATAGCCCCAGAAAGACATCACTTGTCAAACTCCCGGAGTCTAGTCTCCCAAGGGAACACAGGCATAAGGTACAACCTTGCACAGCCAAACAGGCCACCTAAACCCTGGAAGAGCCAAAGAGACTCCCCCGTGAGGGTGAGGACCTGGGGCTCCTGGATAGCCCTGCCTCACATCGAGTCTGGTAACTGCTATTTCTTCCCACTCATGGATAAAAGGAGCCATGCCTGGACAGTGTCACATCCTCCCCCTTCTCTCTACCCCTCATCTTAACCACCAAATGTCCCGCATGTATTTACCGATACCTTCTATTCGTTGTTCTCCATGGTCGCCATATTCCCTTGCATCTATATGCACAGTGCTTTTGCAAAAGCCTTCAGTGCAACACTCCCCTCCCCACCTCCAACTGCATCTAAGATAAAATATAAAAATTTTCAATCTGGCCTTTGCAGTCCTCTAATACAAGGCATCCCAAAAGGCTTAGTGCAGTTTTAAGCTTTTAATAACAGAAATCTGCACTAGGACTTTGGGGACATCCTATATATGCTCCCACTGACCTTTCCAGGCTAATTCTATATTATTCTATAATACACATTCTCTGTCCTAACCAAAGTAGCCTAAATTATTATTATTTATAAACAGCTACCATTCATACAGTACTTATACTATGTGCCAAGTATTATGCTAAATACTTTATAAGTATCATCACATTTGATCCTCACAACAACCCTGGGAGGTAGATGCTATTACTATGAGAAAACTAAGGCAAATAGAGGTTAAGTGACTTAGCCAGGGTCACACAGCTGGTGTCTGAGGCTGGATTTGAACTCAGGTCATACTGACTCCAGACCCCACACTCTATCCACTGTACCACCTAGCTGCCCCAATAATAATAATGGTAATTAATAGTGATGAAGTTGACTATGATGATGATAGCCAGCATTTACATAGTACCTACTATGTACCAGACGCTGTGCTAAGAGCTTTATAAATGCTATCACATTTGATCTTGTTAACTTGTTCAGAGTGGCACAGCAAGATGGAGGCAGAGGAAGGCTAGAACCACATCTCTTGACTTCTAGCTGCCTATACATGAAAGCCCATTTTCCGCCTCTTTCACTTTGTTGTGTCTATAATGCAGTCCCTCCTTATCCCTGGAGGTCTCTTAGATTCCCCGACTTCTTTCAAAGCACAATTTAAGCACCACCTCTTACATAAGATCTTCCCTGATGCCCCCAGGTGCTTGCTCCTTCTTGAAATTAATATTTATCAGTTCATTAATAAACATTTATTAAGTGCCAGGCACTTAATAAGGCAGCAGGGAGACAAAGACAAACCCTATGGTCTATTGGGAGGAGACAATTTGTACATGAATCTTTACTATATGTATCAGATAGAAGACTAATATATTTGGGAGTGAAAGGATACTAGCCTCTAGGGGGTAGATTAAATTAATAAGCATTTGTTGTACACTTAACTATGGGCCAGGCACAGTGCTAAGCACTGGGAATATAAATACAAGCAAAAAGAAAGACAGTTCTTGCCCTCAAGGAGCTTACATTCTAATGGGAGAAAATAATATGTAAAATGAAGCTAAAATCCATGGGCATTGAAGATAAAGTCTGGGAAAATGCCACCTAGGGGAAAGAAGACATGGCTAGCCTGATCCTCCTCCTTAAAATGCCAGTTCTGAGAGGAACCAATGAGAGAGAGAGAGAGAGAGAGAGAGAGAGAGAGAGAGAGAGAGAGAGAGAGAGAGAAAGAGAGAGAGAGAGAGAGAGAGAGAGAGAGAGAGAGAGAGAGAGAGAGAGAGAGAGAGAGAGGCGGGGTTCTGTAGGGGTGGAAGTTACTTCCAATGTAAGAAGTCCAGTGGAGAGTGGGAGAAGAGGAGAATTAGGAAATATTTCAAGAAGATGGAATAAATTGAACAGAGTTTTGATGGAAAATAAAGAAGGAATGTATTCCAGGCACAGGGAACATACTGCCCAAAGGTACAGAGACACAAGATGGAGTGTTGGAGGGGAGGGTGGAAAGAAGACCATTTTGGCTGAGCTCAACAGTGCAGGAAAAGGAATAATAAACAATAAGGTTGGAAAGATAGGTAGAACACAGGCTGTGAAGGGCTTTAGAAGTTAAACAAAGAAATACATATTAGATCCTAGCAGCAGTAGGGAATCATTACAGTTTCGTGAGCAGGGAGTGACATGGTCAGACCTGCACTTCAGGAAAATCATTTTGACAGCAATATGGTGGATGGGAGAGGGAAGAGGATTGAAGCAAGGAGACCAATTAGCAGACTTTCAGTAATTCAAGCAAGAAATGACAGAGGGTTGTACTAGGGAGGTGATCATGTGAATAGAAATGATGCTTGTGAGAGATACCGTGGAGGTACAATTGACTGGATATGTGTGGGTGAGAGGGAGCAGAGAGTCAAGGGAACATCAAGGTGGCAAACCTGGGTTGTAACTGAAAGGATGGTAGTAGCCTCGACAGAAATGGGTGAGTCTGGAAGGGCATAACGTAACCAGTTTAGTTTTGAACACACTGAGTTTTGAGATGCCTATGGGACATCCACTGTGAAATCTCAAATAAGCAGGTGAAAATTTGTGTCTGGAGCTCAGGAGAAGGACCAGGACAGGGTATATGGAGCTGCCTTTTGCATAGAGATACTTAAATCTATGGAAGCTGATAACCATCACCAAGTTAGAGAGTGTGAAGAGAGCGTAAGACAGAGCCTTGGGAAATACTTGCAGTTTGGAGGCATGATATGGATAATGCTGAACCAGCAAAGGGGAAAGAGGAAGAGACAGACAGACAGACAGACAGATAGGGGAGAACCATGTCATGAAAACAGAGAGAGAAGACGGTACCCAGGAGGAGAAGGTGGTCTTTTCAAATGCTATGCTTTTGAACAAGAATGAGTAGAGACCAAAAGATTTGGCAGTGGGAGAGAGTAGTATCAGTTGTGTGATGGGGTGTAGTTACTTATCTGTATACAAATTATGTTTTGCTCCTTCTTCCTCCCCTAGAATGTAAGTTCCTTGAGAACAGATCTGTTTTCTTCTCCTCTTTGCTTTCCCAGCACCCCATATAGTGCCTGGCACATAGTAGATTCTTTTGTTTTGTTATGAATAGGTTTCTATTCATGCCTTTTACTATTGTTTTAAAATTTCACCATAATTCTCCACTCTGACCCTACCAGGCCCACATCACTCTCCCTACATGAATAAATGGTTATTGAACGGAATTTTCTGCTGTACTGGAATATGACTGTCCCATAAGCCCATATTCCCAAAGACTGCTGATACTTTACAAGTCATTTTCCAAATGAGGATGATAAGGACAAAAGACCAAGTGACTTGGTCATTAATAGAAGGGCTGGTATTAATTATGACAGATGTAGGTCCCTTAACTTCTAGCCCAGAGGTCATTTCTCTACACTAAAGCTACTACCTTCTCTACCCTTTTGTAAAGCAAAGAAATCTTTTGTTCAAAAAAAGATACCCCCAATTTACCCTTTGTGTAAATTCAGATTTTCATCTGTTAAGAACCCAGGCCCCAGTAAAGGAAATTCCTATTATTACTGTAGAATATCTTGGAGCCCTAATTCCTATCTTATTATAGGGAGCAAAGGGAAATGAAATCTTGCTGATTAGAAATGTTTTTATGGTAACAGCACCTTCCCAGAAGCATAAGGGCAAAACCTTGACTCTACAGAAATGCTTGCCTTTATTTATCCACCCTTTCTCTTTTCTCTGGCATGTAACACTCCCTTTTAGTCTTTCCCAAGCTGCAATGCCCAGCATTTCTCATGCCACAAAATGGGGGGGGGGTACTTCAGTTGTCAGAGACATAAGAGACAGGGTCCTCTGGTATCAAGTTTAGGGACTGGGTCAGGAAGCAGGCAAACAATTCATAACTTGGAAACATTCAGCAGGAAGGTTCATAAGGGAAGGGAGGGGATGAAAACCACCTTAAGCAAGATGTTTCAAGTGAGTAGGCATCTTCCTGGCACCTGGGGACTCACCTGAGATTATAAAGAGCAAATCAGATGTGAGCCCTCCAAGGAAAGAAAAGTAGACAATTTTAGGCTGCCGGCTCCTGGGATCACCTGAGTGACAGCTGTTCCCTACAAGGCTGATGTGACCTAGCCCCTGGAAGACAGCACAAATCCAAGTTCTGACTGAGAGCATGTTGACAGGTCACAGGGAACAGAACAACAACTGAAATGATGAAGGGGACTTGAAGGACTGATTCGTGAAGTCAGATAAGTACTGCTACTATTATTAATAAGGTAGTAACAGGCTATTTCTCTCTTGACTATCTCTCAAGTCCCATTAAAAACATTAAAACATTAAAAACAAGTATCAGGATCTATTTTTTTAAAGGAAAAGAAGTTTTTAAAAGGGAACAAAATAATTCAAGTTCAAGCCTCTAATATGTAGCCCAAGATCCACATCAAATTATAAATACAGTGTATTGCCTAGTTAGAGAATTAGTGGAGGGAGATAACAAAAGTGTCTGTCAGTATTTGGAAGAAACAGGGAATGAACAAGAAACGAGCTTGTGTAGGAGGAATGTGAGCACAAGGCTAGAGAAAAATGATAGGGCTTGTAAACCTGCTAGGGAAAGGGCTGGTTAATCGGATAAACTCATCGTTCAAAACGATCCAAGATGTTAATATGAAGCATCCCAGGTAACGTTTACATTGGAACAGAGGGTATTTGGGAGATGATGGCTTACCCCCAAAGAATGACTAATAGTGGGGCATCCTGGCATCCTGATAGAAGGTGTGTTTTGGAATAGTTGGGGGTTTCTGGTGTCTCCTAAAAGGGCAACCACCTATCCCACCTGCCTAAGCAAAGAAAGAGTCCTGTTTCCTTCCAACTGAACTTGATCGGACAAACTGTCTTCGTCCCCCCCCATTTACCCCCTCAACCCAAGTGCTTGTAAACTCAGAGAATCAGGGAATCATGACATCAGAACTGAAGGAAGCTCAGACACCATTTAGTCTACGACTACTAGTCTAGTCTACTACTACACCTCCCCCATCCAAAAGCATTCATGACTGACAGTTATATTATTTGTGATTAAACTAATATAGAGACCACCCCCACCCAGGGAGAAACTGAGGCAGATCTGCAAGTGCTGAACAATTGAAAGTCAGAGACTTTCCTGAGGGCACTGAGAAGTTAAATTGTTGGCCCAGAGTCAGAGTCAACATATGTCCCAGGCTGGACTTCAGCCTCCTGTCTGTCTTCCGGACTCAAAGGGCCAACACTAATCTAATACTTATTTAAGACTCTTTCCCAGTTGAAGTTTTAAAATAACATTGGTTCTCTCACTTGAGTCTTACAGCTCTGTGAGGTAGGCGCAGCATGCATTATCATTACCATTTTACAGATGAGAAAACGGAGGCTTGGGTTACTTAACTTAGTTGTACAGCTAGCACAGGTCAGAGGCAGGATTCGAATCCAGGTCTCCCTGATTCCAAGGGCAGCACTCTGTCTACTTTGCCATATTGACTCTCCGTGAAAGGTAGTGACTTATCTTGTGCTTGAATACTTGCAGTGAAGAGGAGATCCTTAACTCACCATCCAGCCCACTTCTGTCATTACGCACAGCCCGGTCATACAGTGACTAGAGTGCTGGGCCTGGAGTCAGGAAGACTTGAGTTCAAACGTGACCTCAGACACTTGCTACCTGTGTGACCTTGGGCAAGACACTTATCCTCTGCCTCAGTTTCTTCAACTATAAAATGAACATCAAAATAGCACCTACTACCCAGGGGATAAATATAGCACCAACCCTCAACTACTGAATGGGGATAAAAACAGTACTCAACCCCCAGGTAAGGACAAAATGAGATACTGTTTGTAAAGCTCTTAGCACAGTGTCTAGCAAATAGTAGGTGCTTAATAGATGCTGGTTTCCTTCCTTCCTTCCTTATTGGGGAGATCTTGCTAAAAAGTTCTTCCTCATTTTGAGTTGAAATCTCCCTCCCATATGATTTTTCACCCACAAGCCTAGTTATATTCTCTGGAACACCAGAAAACAAGTTACCATCATTAAAAACAAAACTAAACCATAGATGTATTAAGCACTCCTCCACCAGACACCCCTAGGGCTTCCATTGACAGTAGATTAAGCAGAACGGCTTCTCTTACTTAAAAAGCTTCCATTCTATGATGGTCAGTGCCCCCAACAACTTGCAAAAGACACATAGTGGAGAGGGATCTGGGAAAATGACTCTAACTCAAAGGATAATAATGACAATCCTCAGCTGTCAGCAGGTGGCAGTCTTTTCCTTGGAGTCTTAATGGATCCCACGCAACAACAAAGGGTAGGATGCTAGCTGGCTGCTGAAAGATGAAGGTAACTGGTCCCCATTTTCAGGGAGAGACTCTGGACTCCTGTTTCCCTGTGCAGTGAATTTCCACCACAAAACTCTGAAAGCTGTAGGAAGCCCTGAGGAAATGCACATGGGGGAGGCCATTTAAATTCCAAGCATGGCAATCTGCCATCCCAGGATTCTCTGAAGTAGATTCAACTGGACACCGTATTTCCTCCTACATCCTCTTCTTATGCTCAACAAGTCATTTTGCAGATGCCCAAACTGCTGCAGTGACCTTGAACAGAGGTAGCTACACCCCTGAGGCACTTTCCCATGTGGGTAAAGGAAGATTAGAACTGAAATGATTACTTTACTATTATATTGATAACCTATTATTAAATTAGGATCCAGGTTTTTCTCCCCTTACTTCCTCATTTAGGGTCCAATAGAAGGTTAGTCAGTCTCTGAAAGACATGACTGACTGATGAAATTGCCCTAACTCTTGGGAAAACATGCTCCTCCATCTTTTGCCAGACCCCACCTAACTAGGAGACCCTACTTTTGCTTAGGGTATAAATAGAATCCAGCTTGAGTTCTTGCCCATAGAAAATGAGCCCCTGTCCCGGTAACCCTCCATTAGAATTTAGGGTGACCCAGCTCATGAAGGAGAAAACCAACCAGAGTGAGCTACAGAGAGACGGATTCCCATATCCAGATTGCTGGAGGTGACTGAGTCTCATGATCAAGTCACATTCTCAGCAGAAGAAGCTGAAGACTTCTAGCCCACCTCCTCATCAATGTCCACCAATCAGGCTTGACTTTCACTTGCCAGAGACAACCCCTTTTCCAAAAGTATATTAAGGCTTTTAGCATCTCCATGGCTTTGTCTTTGGTTTGCCAAAAGAAACCAGTGGCCATCAATTTATTGATTATTAACTAGCCTAATTAATAAATCAATCATCAATTACCCAGAAACTCTATTTCTCAAGTTTTTCCATTCATCACAGAACTTAGATATAAAATACGGCTATCCCAATTTTGTTTTCCCCCTACTCCCGTGACAACAGATTTTCCTAGGTAAAAGGATTCTGGAATAGGTCTGGTAGCTTTGATATTAATATCATTAATATTTTAAACAATTGCTTTTTCCTATCATTCTATCATCGTCCCACCCAACGTAGTGCCGAATTTCCCTTCTGCTAACCCTGGCCCCTTCCCCTCCCCGTGACATCATGTCCTGTTACCAAGGCCAACCGTCGTGATGTTAGTAATGCAGGAATGGGGCTTCTCTGCAGGAAGATTGAGAAACATACGAGGCTCTGTAGGGAGGCAAGTTTGGATGTGAACATGGACAAAGTCAGATAAAGAAAGTAAGCATTCAAAAAGGAAGAGGGAAATAAGGAGGGGATGGGGGAGGGGAAGGCCTACTCTCAATTGCATAATCACCAGATTGACTTTTGACAAAATATCGGAGCTCAGAATTTTTCTGATTCTGCAGTAAGTTAAAAGAGGGGAAATTAATAACAGCTACTTCACAAAGTTGTGGCAAAGATCAAATGAGATGTAAATACGTAAATCTCTTTGCAAGCCTCAAAGTACTCTCTATATATTAGCTGTTATTATTACTAGGCAGCTAGGTGGTACAGTGGATAGAGCTCTGGGCTTGGATTCAGGAAGGCTCATCTTCCTGAGTTCAAATCTGGTCTCAGACACTTACTAGCTGTACGGCCCTGGGCAAGTCACTTAACCCTGTTTGCCTCAGTATCCTCATATGTAAAATGAGCCAGGGAAGGAAATGGGAAACCATTCCAGTATTTGCCAAAAAAAAAAAAAAAATCCCAAATAAAGTTACAAAGAATCAATAGGACTTTAGTACTGAACAAGAACAAGAAGGCCATGCCTTTAAAGATATGACTGAAACAACTGAACAACAACCACAACAACCACCACCACCACAACAACACTGTAGTTTAAGAATAGCTCTCCATCTCTGGATCCGCACATGCTAACAAGGACTTTGGCTGAACTGCTGGCTCTTGAGATGTACCCCTGAGAATAAACAACAAGTTAAGTGATGAATAAGGGCTTGAGCAGTAAGCGTACAGAAGGCCTCTGGGGGAAGAGTATCTGGTGAAATCATTTAAAGGTCACCAATCTGAGAGAAAGTGGAAAATCCAATGTGCTGAGCTTAAACTTCACCACTATTTCATCTCTCCTTCTCTGGGTTTCTTTTCCTCTGTGCTTCTGGTCTTGCTTTTCATTCCCTACACAGACGCCTCTATAGATGTAAGAATTGCATTGTGTTGGCAGGGTCCCCAGCTCCATATAGCCTTAGCCAGCCACTCTCTTTTGGAACCATTCCCAATGCAAGATTCCATTTCTGTTCTTGACTCCACAATGGCTGGAAGGGAAGGAAGGACTCTTAGGGAAAATCAAAGAAGGCATTAGCAGAACAGGAGGCCAAACCCCCCATTATAGCCCTGTACCCCAAGTCTCAGCCTTTGGAAACCAACACGCTACTAGATTGAGATAATTGATGGAAGCACTTTGTAATCTATAAAGTTGTATGTAAATGTCAGCTATTATCATAGCTTTTGTTCTCTCTCAAAATAATCTCTCAAGTCTGATTACTGCCAATTAGTGAGATATTGTGATTATCATTACTGTGAATAATACTCTCTATGTATATAATTTCATTTAATTCCAGTAATAGATCACCAGCCTGGTCTTCTTTGATCTTTATTTTTTCTTCTCTCATTTTTCCTTTATTCCCATTTCTATAGATTCTGCCTTTTCGGTATAAAAAGCCATCACTTTGCTCTTACGAAAAGTCTACACCTAACAAGGAGTGTGCTCTGACGATGAAATACATGCGATTAACACACCAACAGATAATTTTCCGACAATCCAACTTTCATCCCGTCATTTTCCCAATCAGAAATGTCTAGTGGCTTCCCATGAACTACAGCACAAAGTCCATACTTTTTAGTTTAGCATTAAAGGATTTCCACAATATGGCCACAATCTGCTTTTCCCACCTTATCTCCCACTTTCTTATGCAAACTTTTGGCTCTAGGCCAACTTAATTCAATCCAACTCAACTCAGTCAACATTTATTAGGCACCTGCTATGTGTGATGCACCATGCTAAGTTCTGGGGACCATGCAAAGACAGAGCCAACGTAATTTGTGTTCTACGAGCTCATATATTGATTTATTCCCTCTTCCCCCGAAAGAGGCCTGGTACTTTCTCTCTCTGAGTTCTGTGTTATGATGTAATCTCCTGCAATGAACTGAGAATATCTGTTTTGAAGAAGAAAACATTTGGAGTGGTGAATGATAATAACTAGCTTTAAATATCTGAAGAGCTGTCATATGAAAGAATCGAACCAGTTCTTCTTCATCCTTGGGGAGAAATAGGAGATTCAGGTTCAATAATAAGGAGAAAACTTCCTTAGAGTGCCCAGCAGTAGAATGCACTGCCTAGGAATAAGAGGTCCCCTCTCACTGGAGGATGGATGATATAAAGAAATCGCTACTTGTTGGGGATTCCTATAGAGGCAAAGGTTGCACACGACGGCCTCTGAAGTCCTCTCCAAAGCAGATTCTGGGAAGGCCTTTTCTCTCCTCTCCAACTCCCAGAAAAAGCTCACCCATCCTTCAAGACTCAGTTTAAATACTATTTCTTCATTTCCCGACCCACCGGAGCCTGAAATGATTGAATCCTCTCCTCTGAATTCTATAGCAATTACTGTCTGTACGATTTACTCAGCAGCTCGTGCACTCCTTAGAACACTTCTTCTATTACTGTCTTAATTTTTTTTTCCTTTTTATGATTATGAACTTGACAAACAGTAACAAACACGAATATTTTACCACACAAAAAAGCAGGAAAAGAAGACCACTTATGAAATCGTCAATCTCCTCCTACTTGCAGCATGTGTGTGTTTTTTAAACTATATATTTCAACACTTAACACAGTTTTCCCCTGTTACTTAAAGCTCTTGTTACTTAATTTTTCCTGTACTAGCCTCCAAATGGACTGTACATTCCTTGATGGCCAGGGCCGGTACTTTATACCTTTTATAACACCAATCCCAGTGCCTTACACAAAGAAAGTGGGTCTCATAAATATCATAGGAAGCCCCATCTTCTTGTCTGCTCAGGTGAGGCTGCATGGGGTAATGGAAAGTATGTTCAGGGCTGCTACTGTTTCATTCCCTATTCCTGGACTGCTCTTCTTCCTTTCTCTTAAGCAAGCTGAATTCCACCCATCTTCCAATCAAATGTCTCTCCCTTCTACTCCCTCATTAATAAAATCCTCCCTCAACTCTTAGCCAGTTCTGTAACTCACTAATGCACTTATTATGTAGTATTAACTATTACATCTACTGGTCCTAGTATCTTATTCTGCTGCTAAGCTATCAGCTCCATGAGGTCAGGGGAATCATTTAGTAATGTACTGCAGGATCAGGGCACACCTGGGTTCTACTGCCACCTGTGACGTGTGCTAGGTGTGGGGATGAACAAATCACTTACGCTTTCTGATCATCAGTTTCCCCATCTGTAACATGGGGACAATAAAACCTATAGCACTTACCTCACAGGGCTGAAGTTAGGGACAAATGAGATAATGTTGCTTTGTAGACTTTAAAATGCTATACAAAAGTTTTTGTTGTTCAGTCATTTTGGTAACATCCAATTCTTTACGACCCCCTTTAGGGTTCTCCCAGCTAAGTTAGTGGAGTTGTTTGCCCTTTCCTTCTCAAGCTCATTTTACAGATGAGGAAACTGAGGCAAACTAGTTCTAGTGACTTGTCCAGGGTCACACACCTAGTAAGTGTCTGAGGCCAGATTTGAACTCATAAAGATGAGTCTTCCATTGGCTGTGTCCACTGAGTCATCAAGCTGCCCTTACAAATGTTGGCAGCTATGATTATGGATTCAGATGATTTCCCAAGAGAAAGGCTTATGTAGACTGCAGGACCAGCCACCGTTCTGGCACTAGTTCTTTTACAAAGTCAAGGCCTGACTGGGGCCTCAAGTTTTCTCACCTCCAAAATAAGTGGTTTAGACTAGATCCACTTTAAGGCCCCTTTCAGTTCTATGATTCTATGACTTGGAGCTGCAGAGAACACATGTGTGCATATGCCACATATGCTTTAGTTATGTACATTCTATCATCGATTCAGATACATTAGGGTGTGTCTAAAGATTTTAAGCATGTAAACCCGCCTAGGAAGTATTCAGAATGGATGAGATCCCTTAAGGAGAAGAAGATGCTCTTTGAAATAGTAGAAAGAATATTCAAGATCTAATGTTATTACCATACACTCAATCTGTCCTTCCAACCTTAAAAGACTTCCCATTCCACTCCCCCAATAAATCAAAGCACCCTCCCACTTGTTCAGGGCTCCTGCTGCATCATTCCCTATTCCTGGACTGATCTTCTTCCTTTCCCTTAAGCAAGCTGAATTCCACCCATCTGTCAAAGTTCCCATCAAATGTCTCTCCCTCTACTCCCTCATTAATAAAATCCTCCCTCAACTCCTAGCCAGTTCTGTAACTCACTAATGCACTTATTATGCAGTGTTAACTATTACATCTACTGGTCCTAGTATCTTATTCTGCTGCTAAGCTATCAGCTCCATGAGGTCAGAGAAATCATTTAGTAATGTACTGCAGTCTACACAAGCCCACCATTTACCTCAACATTGCCCTGTAGGTCACTGAAATTCTGATTCTTCAGTAGTCACATATCAGGCCTACCAAATAAATGGGCACACATTAAGCCTACTAAATAAATATTGTCATCGCTCTTCAGAAACAAAGACGTGGGGATACGTGTCACATACTGATGTCCCATCCACACACCGTCGTTTGTGTGGGACGTGCTAATGAAATACTAATCATGTTTGGAAAGCAAATAAAGAAGGAAGAGAATTCAGTGAAACTATAATTTCATATTCCACAGTCATGCCCAGGCAGTCTTTTCCCTTATTATTGGCCTACTAATCATTTTTCTCTGTACAGCCATCCAGAGTAAACATAAGTAAAAGAGGTTGAGAAAGAGTTCAGAGGAAGCCTGGGAGCAGTGGAGAGATATGGAAGAAGTATTCAATATGATGAATGGTATCAAAGGGGCCTTTTGGTTTCTCTCATTCCTCCTGTCCAACAATACGAGAACACAGAATTGTTTGACATAAGGGTAAGATATAAAAGCATATGCTGCTTAATATTCTGTGCTAAGCTATCTGTAAAACTCATGACTGCTGAAAATGAAAGCCCATCTCTCTAGTCCCAAAGATATAGCCTAACTTACTAGAAATCTCTTCTCCTCTGGGCCCAAATAGATAACCATCTATTGGAGTAATGGAGAATCTCTTGAGGATCTTTCTCCCCAGTCCATAAGATGATACAGATAACATTGGGTGTTGCTTCTGGAAAGTAAAAGATTAATAGACGGAGTTATTGGCCCATGTAAATGGATTGCTGGTCTGAAACAGTAAAATGGAAGCTGTCTAATCCTCTCTGGGAAAATGAATATACCTGAAGATTGCATTCCTTCCATGACTTCCTAGAGCAGGGGTTCTTAACTATTTTTGTGCCACAGACCCCTCCATGAAGCTGAAATGTCCTTCTCAAAATAACATTTTTAAATGCACAATACAAAAGACATAAGATGGCAAAGAAAACCTATTACATTGAAGTAGTCATCAGAATAATATACAGCAAAAGGCTAAATCTTTCACATTTCCAAACCTTATTCCTAGGAAAGGGTTTCCAAGGCACATCTCAAGGGAAAAGACTCCTTGACCAATTGCAACTATGGCATAAAGGTCAATATTATATGTGCATCCTTACTATTTCTAACCAGGCTATGGCATCTTCTCACATCAGCATCTCTCTACTGTTGTTGGTGTTGGTGTTTTGATGTATTTGGTCAATTTCCATGTTGTTGTTCAGTTGTTTCAGTCATGTCTGACTCTTCATGGACCCCATTTGGGATTTTCTTGGAAAAGATATCGGAGTTATTTGCCATTTCCTTCTCTAGCTCATTTTACAAATGAGGAAACTAAGGCAAACAGGGTTAAGTGACTTGCCCAGGATCACACAGCTAGTAAGTGTCTGGGGCCAGACTTGAACTCAGGAAGATCAGTCTTCATTACTTCCAGGCCTGGTACTCTATTTCATCACTTAGCTGTCAGGTGAATAGGAGGGGAGTCCCAGGTGCTACACAGATCCAGGATTTGAATAGGCTATTTTCAGTTTGGAAACCACAAACTCAGTTTTTCTATCTAGCTACTTCCTCCTCAAACATTATCAAAGGTGGATGGGACAGTAACCTGTATAGCAAACTGTGCTTTTTGCATTTTCCCATGGGGAGGAGCAAAGGGGAAGCAGCAATGGTCCCAGAAAATAAAGACAGATGTTGTTTCACTAGCATGAGGGAGCCAGGGAAAGATTACATTTCCCTGGAATCTCTCAGTGGTACTTTATCTATATTGATTATAGCTTCAACTAATGGCAGGTACCATGGGATCTCATCCAACTTGTTGTCCAACTTGTCTCACCTTGGGCACAGATCATATGAGGTCCCAATTCAGTCCAACAAATCCCATCTGCTGAGGCCTAATATAACTCATTCATGCTGTTTTAAATTATGGTCCACAGAGGTGCAAAGCAAAAGTAAAAGTTGCATCACTCAACACCCAAAAAGTCAGTAATTTTCTCTGTTTGGGAAGCCTCTTCCATTAATCCAGATGGTAAAATCTGTACAACTTGGTAAATTGTGTTCCTGAGTTTAGGGGAAAATAATCACCCAGTGGCCAATGTCTCAAGACTTAACTAGAAAGGTCCTGAGACAACAGATATAAATTTTGTTACTGAGCCATACTCAAAGTCTTTCCAGCTTTGTAGGAAGGATCTGTCAAAGCTCATGTGTAATGTTTAAGAGTCTAAAGGTCACTAAATGGGGGGAGGGGGAGGAAGGAAGAGTGTCAATCACTATTTATCTGTATCCCAGAAGTACATTACACACACATACACACACATGTACACACATACACATATATATATCTTTACTGAAGATACTAAATATGATCAATTTGTAAAATGGTTGGACAAGATGGTCTTTTAGGTCCAATCCAAGTAAAAAATTCTATGCTATTGCGAGTATTAAGTAAGGACCTATTACATTTGACACTACAGACAACGCTAGGGACATGTATGGCACAGTGCCTGCCTGAAAGGAACATAAAACTCATTGGGGAAGTAAAGCACACACATGAACTAGTTACATAACACGGCAGCATATGATTAAGCACCAAAATAACATATCATTTTAACAATTTACTGCCATGGAGTGATTATGCCAGAAAGCAGGCTATTTTTCTCTAAGCTAAAATGAGACCTAGCGGATCATTCAATTCCAACCTCCTCTGAGAAGGAAGATGCTACGTTACATCCAATTACATTCAGATCAGTTCTCAAAAATTAGCATTGCCTTTTAAAAAATAAATGTGAATACCAAACCCCACTTTCCAAAAATATAAATAATTGCTTCTTTTTTGCTGTCTTTCCCCCTCCCTAAAACTGACTTTTCAAAGGGGTAGGGAAAGGTGAGAGATAGAAGTAACCCATTTATACCTCTTCTGCTCTCAAACTCATCTCTTTAAGTGGCAAAAGGAAGTACATACATCTGTGTGTGTGTATATATGTGCATGTACATGTACATGCATATGTATGTATGTATGTATAATTGCATTTAATTTGGGGCTAGGCACTTATGATCATTAAGCCTTCCCCCCCCAAAAAAAACCCATACATTTTTTTCGCGGGAAAAATAGATTTAAAAAAAATTTTAACCCATAAGATTGTTTTTCACAGCGAAAAATTGATTAAAATCTAACTATGTGGCAACTGGAAGTTTCCAAACTCACTGTGATCTGAAGAAAGAGAGGAGGGAACAAGCATTTATTGAGCACCCTTGGTATGCTAGGTAGTGTTAAGCAGTTTACAAATATTATCTCATTTGGTCTTCTTAATAACACTGGGAAATAGCTACCACTATTATCTCCTTTTTACACACAAGGAAACGGAGGCAGCAGATGGAGGCTGAGTGACTTGTCCGGGGCTGTATAGTTAATAAACGTCTGGAATAGAATTTGACTTCAGGTCTTCCCAAGCGCAGATATAGAAGCACTCTATCTACTTTACCTCTGAAGACAAAAAAGCATGAGATTACCGGGGACCTGACTTTTATACTTAGTCCCTGTATAAGCAACTTAATTAGGCAAGTCACTTTGCCTCTCTGTACCTAAGTTTCCCCATCTGGAAAATGGGAGGGCTAGACTAGTGATCTGATCTCTCAGTTCCCTTTCAGCTCTAAATCAAGGATTTTACAATTCTACGAAGCAGATATTTCTGCAATGAACCCACTTACCAGGGATCCAGCAAAAGAGCCCCGTTTGGGAGAGGAATTGGAGCGCTTGTGGATTGAAACCATGGGAATTAGGCAAACAAGTCAGAGGCTAATAATGACACCTGGCATCCTCCATAACTACAGGAGTTGACTTATATGTCAGCCTAATTTGGAATCTCTGATACTTAGCGGAGGATGGCCCGACAGCATCCTGAGATGCTGCTGACTCAGAAGGGAGGGACTGTGGGACAGCTTCCTGGTCACTTCTTGAAGCCCTTGGTTTGTCCTACAGGTGCACAGTCACTTAAGCAGCCCACATGATGCTTGGGGCCCCAGTGAGTCAGAATTCACTGTGGTGACTCAGCCCAGCCCCTAGGTGACCTTGGGCAAGTTACAACCTCTAGGGAGGCAGGCTGCTCGCTTGTAAAATGAGGGGGTTGAGCTAGATAACCGCTAAGGTCACCTCCAGTTCTAAACCTATGACCCCCTGGTCTGTTAGTTGCTTTCAGTGGAATGCTGACTATGACGGAAGGGCTAGGGTTTTTTGCTTTTCCCCTGGGGATAGATAGATAGCAGAGTGGGTGTTAGACGTGGAGTCAGGAATACCTGAATTTAAATGCTACCTCTTAAACTAGCCAGTTGTGTGACCATGAATGTTACCCAATCTCTCTCAGCCTCAGTTTCTCAATCTGTAAAATGGGGTAAGACTTCTCACCCAGGGTTGTAATGATCGAATGAGAAAAAAATATACATAAAGTACGCTGTAAACCTTAAATGCTATACAATGCTATCTATTTATTATTATTATTAATCATCTTTTTTTATCCTTAGCACCTATCTGTAAAATGAGCTGAAGGAGGAAATAGCAAACCACTCCATTATCTTTGCCAAGTAAACAGTCAGGAAGAGTCATCAGACAAAACTGGGGCCTCTGGATGGCACTGTGGATAGAGTGCTGGGCTTGGAGTCAGTAAGACACCTTTTCCTGAGTTCAAATTTGACTTCAGACACTTCCTAGCTGCGTGACCCTGGGTAAGTCACTTCACCCTGTTTCTTTCAGTTTCCTCATCTGTAAAACGAGCTGGAGGAGGAAATGACAAACCACTCCAGTATCTTTACCAAGAAAACACCAAACTGGGTCATGGAGAGTTAGAGTCAACTGAAAAACAACTAAATAACACAATCATAATGCCCTGTATACAACCAGAACTTAATATATGCTTGTAAAATTGTATTGGCTTGAAGGGGGGACCAGGAAGATTTAGCCAGGCCACTGGTTGCCAGATCATAGTCTCAGCAAAATAGACCCTAAACTTCCTATTTATAGCAGTCTTATATTTTTTCTCAACATTTTATTTTCTTCCTAGTCTCATAACAATGCATGCCCATTTACCAAACATAATAAAATAATTCTTATTGTTCATTCCCACTTCCAAAAGCAGAGACTCAGAAGTGCTCATTTATAATGGTTAATCATTAAAGTGGACCCGATGGGTCTCAATGTTTGTTTGCACGCCTCTACCAGAAGCATATGTTCTCACTCATCTTCCCTTCATTTGTTCTTAGAATATTTCTGCTTAATAAAATAGCTATCAGAACGAGGAACAAAGTAGAAGACCATTAACTGAGAAATGGCTAAACTAATTATGGTACATGAAAGTAATGGGAGAATGACTGATTGATTCATGTGCTGCAAAAATGGTGAAGATGATAACTACAGAGAATCACAGACAGACTTACATGAACTGATGCAAAGTGAAGTAAGCTGAGTCAGGAAAACAATATACAAAATGTCTACAATAATGTTAACACAGAGAACAATCACAACAAAATGAATGTGAAATTATGGACAACAAGCTTGGCCCCTAAGAAAAGAAATGAGAAAGCACTTTATCCCACTCCTTTGCAGAGGTGGAGTGGTCTATGAGTAAGGAAGTTCGCACATAACATCAGGTTTTCTGACATATTGATTCATTTTGCTGATTTTTTTTTTCTTCTTTTTTCCTTCTTTTTAAAAATTTAAATTCTTGGACTCATGATGGAAAATACTAACCGCATCCAGAGAAGGAACTATGGCATCTGAATGCAAATTGAAGCACACTCTTTTTCCTTTTATTTTTGTTTTTTCTTTCTCATGGTTTTTTCCCTTTGGTTCTAATTCTTCTTAACATGACTAATGTGGAAATGTTTAATATGATTGTATATGTATGGTCTATATCAGATTGCAGACCATCTTGGGGAGGGGAAGAGGAGGGAGGGAGAGAAAATTTAAAACTCAAAATCTTATAAAAGTGAAAGCTGAAAACTAAAAATAAATAAATATTAAAGCTCCCCCCTCCCCCCCAAAAAAACCCACCATGTAAATTCTTGATTATGAGGGATGGCCCTCCCAGAGAGAGTAGGGGTAGAGATATAGGAGAAACTTTAGGTGATATAAAAACCAAAGTTATCAATAACATTAATTTTTTTTTAAATTTAAATTTATTTATTTAAACATATTTGGTTTTCAGCATTGATTTTCACAACAGTTTGAATTACAAATTTTCTCCCCATTTCTACCCTCCCCCCCCACTCCAAGATGGCATATATTCTGGTTGCCCTGTTCGCCAGTCAGCCCTCCCCTCTATCACCCCCCTCCCCTCTCATCCCCTTTTCCCTTCCTTTCTTGTAGGGCAAGACAAATTTCTACGCCCCATTGCCTGTGTATCTTATTTTTTAGTTGCATGCAAAAACTTTTTTTTTTTGTTTTTGAACATCTGTTTTGAAAACTTTGAGTTCCAAATTCTCTCCCCTCTTCCCTTCCCACACACCCTCCCTAAGAAGTCGAGCACTTCAACCTAGGCCACGCATGTATCATTATGTATAACCCTTCCACAATACTCATGTTGTGAAAGGCTAACTACATTTTGCTCCTTCCCAACCCATCCCGCTTTATTGAATTTTCTCCCTTGACCCTGTCCCCTTTCCAAAGTGTTTGTTTTGATTACCTCCACCCCCATCTGCCCTCCCCTCCATCATTCCCCCTCCCTTTTATTATTTTTTTTTCTTCCTCCCTCTTCTTTCCTGTGGGGTAAGATACCCAACTGAGTATATATGGAATTCCCTCCTCAGGCCAAATCTGATGAGAGCAAGGTTCACTCATTCCCCCCTCACCTGCCCTCTCCCCTCCTCCCACAGAACTGCTTCCTCTTGCCACGTTTATGCGAGATAATCCACCCCATTCTATCTCTCCCTATCTCCCTCTCTCAGTATGTTGCTCTCTCATCCCTTAATTTCATTTTATTTCTTTCAGATATCTTCCCTTCATCTTCAACTCACCCTGTGTCTGCTCTCTCTCTTTTACATATATATATAAACACACACTGATATATATATACATACATACACATGCATACATATACACATAGATACATACATACACATTCACTTATATATATATATATACATAAACATATATATATGCATATTTCCTTCAACTACCCTAATACTGAGGTCTCATGAATCATACACATCATCTTTCCATGTAGGAATGTAAACAAAACAGTTCAACTTTAGTAAGTCCCTTGCAGTTTCCGTTTCTTGATTACCTTTTCATGCTTCTCTTGATTCTTGTGTTTGAAAGTCAAATTTTCTATTCAGTTCTGGTCTTTTCACTGAGAAAGCTTCAAAGTCCTCTATTTTATTGAAAATCCATATTTTGCCTTGGAACATGATACTCAGTTTTGCTGGGTAGGTGATTCTAGGTTTTAATCCTAGCTCCATTGACCTCCAGAATATCGCATTCCAAGCCCTTCGATCTCTTAATGTAGAAGCTGCCAGATCTTGGGTTATTCTGATTGGGTTTCCTCAATACTCAAATTGTTTCTTTCTGGCTGCTTGCAGTATTTTCTCCTTGATCTGGGAGCTCTGGAATTTGGCGACAATATTCCTAGGAGATTTCTTTTTGGGATCTATTTGAGGAGGCGATCGATGGATTCTTTCAATTTCTATTTTGCCCTGTGGCTCTAGAATATCAGGGCAGTTCTCCTTGATAATTTCTTGAAAGATGGTATCTAGGCTCTTTTTTTGATCATGGCTTTCAGGCAGTCCAATAATTTTTAAATTCTCTCTCCTGGATCTATTTTCCAGGTCAGTGGTTTTTCCAAGGAGATATTTCACATTGTCTTCCATTTTTGCATTCCTTTGGTTCTGTTTTATAATATCCTGATTTCTCATAAAGTCACTAGCTTCCACTTGCTCCAGTCTAATTTTTAAAGTAGTATTTTCTTCAGTGGTCTTTTGGACCTCCTTTTCCATTTGGCTAATTCTGCCTTTCAAGGCATTCTTCTCCTCATTGGCTTTTTGGAACTCTTTTGCCATTTGAGTTAGTCTGTTTTATAAGGTGTTGTTTTCTTCAGTGTATTTTTCAGTATTTTTGAAAAACAAGTCATTGACTTGTTTTTCATGGTTTTCTCGCATCCTTCTCATTTCTCTTCCCAATTTTTCCTCTACCTCTCTAACTTGCTTTTCCAACTCCTTTTTGAGCTCTTCCATGGCCTGGGACCAGTTCATGTTTTTCTTGGAGGTTTCTGTTGTAGGCTCTTTGACTTTATTAATTTCTTCTGTCTGTATGTTTTGGTCTTCTTTGTCAGCAAAGAAAGAATGCAAAGTCTGAGACTGAATCTCGGTGCGTTTTCGCTGCCTGGCCATATTCCCAGCCAACTAACTTGACCCTTGAGTTTTTCAGTGGGGTATGACTGCTTGTAGACTAACGAGTTCTATGTTCCACGTTTGGGGGGGAGGTGCCAGCTCTGCCACACCAGCACTGCTCCTTCCCCAAGAACCCCCAACCTGAACTGGGCTTAGATCTTCGGCAGGTTGTGCACCCCTGCTCTGATCCGCCACTTAATTCCTCCCACCAGGTGGGCCTGGAGCCGGAAGTAACAACAGCTGTAGCTGCCCCACCTCCGCTGCCCCCGGGGCTGGAAGCCGAACCGCGAACTCCTTCCACTCCCGCAGCTTTTCCCACTAGCCTTTTCTGCAGTCTTTGGTGTTTGTGGGTTGAGAAGTCTCGTAACTGCCGCAGCTCACTGAATCAGGGCGCTAGGGCCCCCTCTGCCCGGCTTCTGGTCTGGATGGTCCACACCGCTCAGGCTGGGCTCTGCTCCACTCCGTTCCCAGCTCCCAGTTCCCAGCTCTGAGCTCCGTGTGGGATAGACCTCACCCAGAGACCATCCAGGCTGTCCTGGGCTGGAGTCCGGCTTCCCTCTGCTGTTTTGTGGGTTCTGTCATTCTAGAATTGGTTCAGAGCCATTTTTATAAGTTTTTGGAGGGTCTCCGTAAGGAGCTCACACTATTCCCTGCTTACCAGCTGCCATCTTGGCTCCGCCCCCTAACATTAAATTTTTAAAAATAGAATAGCTACCTCAATGGGCTCCATCGTTGTTATTACACTGGGTCACTCCACCAATGCAGATCAGCAACTGTTCTACAACTTAGTCTTGGAGAGTCGCTGGGACCACTAAGAAGCTACGTGACTTGTCCATCACTCCACATCTAGTGTCAGAGGCAGGACTTACAACCCAGATCACTGTGATCCCCAAGTCTAGCCTCCATCTGCTACAACAGTGGGCTTTAAAGTTTAGTCTGTAGACTTCTGGGTATCTAAGAAACCCTATCAAGTGATCTGTAAAGTCAAAATTTTTTTCATAATAACATTAAGATCTTATTTGTCTATTAAATACTCTTCCCCCTTCCAATTATATTCATATACTTCAACCAAAAACAACATGTTGCAACAGATAGAATAAGCAGATGTTTTTCAGTCATGCCCAACTCTTCATGACCACATGGACCATACCGTCCATGGAGATTTCTTGGCAAAGATACTAGAGTAGTTTGCCATTTCCTTCTCCAGTGGGGTAAGGCATAAGTGAGTGACACAAAGTCACACAGCTAGTGAGTGCCTGATGCTAGACTTGAATTCAGGTCTTCCTGACTCTAGGTCCAGCGCTCTATCCACTGAGCCATCTAGCTGCCCCACTATGTGAATCTAGCTGTCTTCCATTAAGCCGGACATTAAAGACATCTACAAAAGATGTATATAAAACAATACCACTCTTTTCATTAAACAGTTTTGTTTTGAAAAAATATAGTTTTTTTTCTTTAAAATGTTTATATTAACATAAAATGGATTTATTGCTATTTTAAATGAATTAATAAATATTTTAAATTGTATCTATTTTAACTTCCAATACTATAAATATCTACAGATAAAGTCACATAACCAAAAACTTGAAAGTTGAAGTCATTTGTGTCTGGTCACAGAGATCATTATGAGAGCAAGGATTTGAACCAAGGTCTCCAAGACTCCAAGTCTTCTCGGTATGCTAGGCTTTCTCTTGCTCTACCAAGAAACTCTGACCAGCCTTAACCAGACACTCCCTCTGTTGCAACCACCTCTACTATGCCTCCCCTAATGGAAGGTATTCCCAGCCTCATCAGACAAGTGATTTCATTAGCTCAAGGAACTCCCAGATGAAGAAATTCCCTCCCTTCATGCAATTGTTTGGTTACTCCACCTAGGGTCCTACCCTTTTTTCACCACCCCTTGTACACAAGCTTTAACTCCCCATGTTACCCAGTTACTTAAGTTGATGCATTTTCAGATGTCTGTATTTGCTTTCCATCTAAGCCCTCTTAGTGTTTTCTTTCTTAGACTACAAGGTCTCTCACAGACTATGTCCCTAAAATGAACTTTGAATTCTGACTGCTTTAAGGAATGGCACTGCTTGAAGGAAGATTGATGATGGGCAGAAAGAAGGAGCAGAGAGGAGAAAAATCAACACCTAACAACCTTAAGGCGCTCTCTGCTAACAATGTTTAGATTCTCCGATGGGCTCATGGTGTCATCAATGTGGGTATGCCCTCCATGGAAGCAGACCCCAGCCTATACAGGCCTTCACATCCTCAGGGATACTTGTCCACATTCTGTCATAAATCTTCCAAAGAAAGGGTGATAAATTCTTTTGGTAATGGCAACCCATGGGAAAAAAAAATATTGACCAGCTCACTTGAAAATGACTTGAATAGGCAATTTTGTATGGGCACATACAAATCAGTATATATCAGTAACCCAGCTGATCCCCCCTGGGAAAATCCTAGGTCAGACCACAATAGTGGTACAGAGCCCACCTCCAACTCTAAAGAAGGAGACAGTCCCAGGCCCGCATCCTTCTGCTCTGACAGGTCAGAAGGGAAGACTTAATTAAAAGTCTCCTGAAAAACAAGCCATGCTGGTGATGGCCTCACCGGGGCAGGTCCCGTACTTAGTTCCAGCTGTTGGTTTTCATTTCCTCTTGGCACACTACACAAAATTGCTCTTCCCTGACTATGGCATCAGTCCCAAAAGAGAATGACCCGCCGCAGGCCGATATGGCTTATTTATATTTGTCTGACCAGCTTGCCGTAGACAAATAAGAGGGTCAGGCAGAAATCATAGACAGACTTTTTTTTATTATGTTGCTACTAGAGAGAAAGAAAAAAAAAACACAAGAGAAGCTCTTATGCACTGAGACCTGGTCTAATTGCTCAGCAGAATTCCAAGATGCAATTACCTTGCAATAACAGGATCACAGATTTAAAGCTAGAAAGGGCCTTGGATCATCTCTCAGGTCCAGGGACTCTTAATCTTTTTTCGTGTCCTGGACTCTTCTGGCTGTCTGCTGAAACCTAAGAACCCCTTATCATTTTTAAATGCATAAAATATATAGAATTAAAAGGAAATAAATTAGATTTCAATATAATTATGAAGAATGTTTAAATAAACAAGTTCACATATTCTGGGTTAAAACCCTCTGTTCTATTGCAATACCCTTATAGAAGAGGAAACTGGGAAGCCAGGAGGTAATGATTTCTTGTCCAAGATCCCATTGTTATTAAGTGGCAAAGATGAAATTCAGATCCAGGCCCTCTGACTCCAGATCTTCTATTTTTTTCTACTGTCTTATGCTGTAGTCAAATGGGTCAGTGTTCCCATGCTCAAGTCCTCCAAAAAGGACTACCTAACCTAACCCTAACCCTCACCATCCTGGCACAGAGTGAAATGTAAGCAGTTGTCATTGGGTCAATCGACATTTATTGGGTGCCTATTATGTGTCAGGTCACAGAGTCAGAAATCTGTAACTTCCAGGAGAGAAGGCCGTGGGGTTCGCATCTGCAACATTAGTGCTGGGGGTGATGCTTTGGCACAGGGAGGGCCACCTGGAATTGGAACAGCCCAGACCATGGCACCCCTATCAGGCCACCATCACTTCTCACTTTTTACAACTGTCTCATAATTGGTCCTGCTGCTGGTAGTCTTTCCCAATCCACTCTAAAGCTGAGGGCTGACCATGTCAATCCACTGGTCAAGAAGCTTCACTGGCTCCCTATTGTTGTGGTGATGGTTCAGTCATTTTAGTCCTGTCTGTCTCTTTGTGACCCTTCTTGGCAAAGATGCTGCAGTGGTTTGCCATTTCCTTCTCCAGCTCAATTTACAGATGAGGAAACTGAGGCAAATAGGGTTAAGTGACCTGCACTCCATCCACTGTGCCACCTAGCTGCCTCCTATTATCCTAGGATAAAATATTAACTCTCTTCTATTTGTCATTTAAAGCTCTTCATAGTATGGCTTCATCCTCTCTCCAAACTGATTTCATATTACTCCTTACCACACAACCAACATTCTAGCCAAACTGTCCTGATACCCAACATTACCTCTCCTCCATACCTCCATGTCTTTGCATAGGCTATTCCCCCATGTCTGGAATGCAACCTAGTCCAACACAACAAAGATACATTAAGGAATTAATGTGGAAAAGGCACTGGGCTGGATTCTGGGTATACAAAGACAAGGTGAAAAGCAGTCTCTGCTCTTGTACAAAGAGGATACAACATATAGGCATGTGGATAGATGGATGGATGGATGGATGGATAGATGGATGGATGGTGAGATGCATAGATGACAGATAGATATAGAGATGGATGGATGGATGAATAGATAGATGACAGATAGTTGGATAGATGGATGGCTGGATAGACAGATGTGTAGATAGATAGATATGATTATGGAATCATAGGTTTAGAACTGGAAGGGAACTCAGAGATTATTTAGCTACTGCATGACATAACAGAAAAGGCATAGAATTTGGAGCCAGAGGACCTCAGTTTGAATTCCGGCTTTGATGATTAATATCACTGTGATCTTGGATAAGTCATTTCCCTTCATTTTGGCCATGTAGAACGGTAGCCCAGAGAGGTTAAGTGAAAGTCACCCAGAGAGTAAGTAGCAGAGGCAAAGTTTGAAGCCAAGTCCTCTGATTCTCATTAATAATGATATTAATGATACTAGCTAGCATTCATAGGGTGCTTTAAGATTGGCCAAGCGCTCATTTGACCCTCAGACCAACCCTATAAAGTAGGTGTTATTTTCATTCCCATTTTTTTTACAGATAAAGAAGCTGATAAAGTCATCCAGCCTAGAAAATTTCTGGGGCAGGATTGGAACTCAGCTTTTCCAAACTCCATATCCAACAATCTACCCACTGCACCATTCTTGCCACACTCTTGCCTAAAGGAAGAGGAAAAGGCATGAACAACTAAGGGGAATCGGGAAAAGTTTCCCATAGAAGATGGCGCATGAGGTGTACCTCCCTCTGCCATGGTCCTGTTTCTGCAAACATATCCACTGAAAAATAGATAAGCAAATTGTCCCAAGGTCGCCAAACCATTAAATGCTCTACAAAATCCAAGGGACGAAGCAGAGTGTTCATATGATGACTTCCACAATTCAGGCAGATTATTGCATGACTTGCCAGTTAAGGAAGCTGAGTGGATGAAGCCTTTAGGTTAGTGACAGAATTAGGGCTTAAGCTTTTACCACCCAGCCCCTGGCACCTTTATGTAGCTTTCCCTGCCTTTGGGTATCTCATTAGAAGGGAGAGGCCATAGTGATTCACACATAGTCAACAAATCCTCCTTTCTCTGCCATCTTTTCCTCCATCTTTACCCCTCCCTCTCCAAGCACACGTGGCTGACTATTCAGATGAACTCCTTTGAGATTCAGCCAGCTGCTTTCCATGTCCCCTGGAGACAAAAGAGGAAATTGAGAACTGCAGCAAGAGAGTTTTCAGGGTAGATCCAAGATGGGATTTCTTTGCAGCAAAGAAGGAGGTTTGCAAAAGTGGTGGCCTCTCAGTCTAGGGAAACTTCTCAAAACAGGCTAAGTCCTTATCTATCTGGGATCGTTTAGTCATGATCTTATCTGAAAGCAGAAATGGATTAAATGATTTTTCATATTCTTCCCTGCCTTGTGATTTTCTATCTTTGCTTCCTGTAATTAAGAAATCTGCAATGCATATACCTCTGTGCAGTTTCAGAAGACATTAAAAAAATTCTATTGATTGTTACAACTCACACCTGCAGTCAGTTTTCCTACCAATTCAATAAATATTCATTAAATTACTGCTGTGTTTGAGCATGGTACTACATAGGCACTGGGGGAAAGACAAAGATTGGAAAAGACATGGTCCCTGACCTCCATAGAGGTCATAGTCAATTTGGGCATGTCAGCAAAATGTTACTAATGCATGTACCTTCCTCCTTAACTTTTATGTGTATAGTGCGAACAAATCAGCATTAAGTGTGAGTATCTCCAAAGGAAGGTTTCGGACATTTTGAGCACAGGTTCATAGTTAAGTCCTTAAGAGGGCAGTTGAAAACATACCAGACCCTCCTGGATCTTCTATCTTGCTTTAAGGCTTAGCTCAAATGTTACTTCCTTCAAGAGGTCTTTCCTAGGGGACAGCTAGGGGGTGCAGTGAATAGAACACCAGCCCTGGAATTAGGAGGACCTGAGTTCAAATGTGACCTTAGACACTTGACACTTATTAGCTGTGTGACCTTGGACAAGTCATTTAACCCCAATTGCCTTGCCTTCCTCCCTCCAAAAAAACCCCCACCCCCAACAAAAAAGAGGCCTTTCCTCTTCCACTGGGTACAGAGGTATGTGGGAAAGTACCCACAGTGGGGCATGATGGGGAAGTCCAGAGAGCTGGGAGCAAAGCCGGGAGAGGAGTGAAGGAGGAGGCAAAGTTGGCTTGTATACTTCTCAAAATGACAGGGGTGACAAAGGCAGAGAACTATTTCCTGGTCCCCCTCAGTGGTTACTGCTCTGCCTCAAGCACAAGGCCCCTTCCTCTAAATTGCTTTGCATTTACTCTGAATAAGTTTTGTTTTTACTTAAACCCATGTACATGTTGCTTTCAGCACCAGGCAAGGAACTGTATTATCATCTGGTTGCTTGACAACCTGAAATCCAGCGTGGAGCTGTAGGGAGCTGCTGACAGAATGCCTGACTTTTTCCTTTAACATTAAAATAATAGGAGGGAGGCACATGTAAGTTTCTGAGCTAAAGTAGGGCACTAAGGACCAGAAGAATGAATTAGGGGATCCTGAGAATGTTAAGGAAGCTCACTCATCCACCCCACTAAAAAAGTTTTGTTTTGTAACCAAAAAATGATCAAAATACTGATGTCATGGTATTGTCAATAGTCAATATATATTAAGCACCTTACTATGCACCAGGCACTGTGCTAAATGCTACGGATACAAATTTGAAAAAAGATAGTCCTTGCCCTCAAGGAGCTTATGACCTAATAGGGGAAAACAACACAGGAAAGAAAGCTGGCAAGGGGGTGGTAAGGGAGATACCTGAGGGGTGGGGGGAGAGAGATGGTAAAGTGAAAGAAGTCCAAAATGAGTAGAGAAGCTAAAGAAACCCCAAAATTGTGCAGCTGAGTGGGTAATGAGATGTCTGACTATTGAACTTATGACAAATTTATTCCTTATATTTTTACTTAACTTTTTACCTGTTTAAATCTTTTCTCTCCAACTGGCAGGTAAGGTCTTTGAGGGCTCCACATGACAACCTACCAGAATCTGTCTCTTTCTTCAATGCCTAGGCTTGGGTGCCACTGCTTTCAATGAAGCCTTCCTTGAAATCCCATATGGAAATGAACTTTTCTTCCTCAATTTCTGAGAGCAGCTCAGCACCCCCTCCCTTTTTTGCCCCTTATCCCATTCTGGTATCTGGTATTTATTATAATATTATTATATTATTATTATAAGTATTATGATATACTTATTGTATCCTTTGCCTACCCTTATCTCTACCTATTCCCCATATACTATAAGCACTTTGAGGACAGAGACTACCCCCACCCTACTACATTGCCTAGCATAATAAACATTCATTAAATTCTATTGCTCCACAGTACTTAGCAGCAACCTTACATATAAGTGGGCATATTGTTAATTTATTTGCTGACTTGATGATACAGGAGCAGTGAAAACTTGGCTATGTTGACAGGAAACTAAGTGTCCAGTTCAAAACAACTGCCACGTTAGTAATTATTTAATTTAATTAACAAACACATATGATTATCTCAAACTGGTTAATTGTCTGATTTTATACTGTTAAATCAATGCAAAATTGCAATTATGAAATAGGCATTCCTAAGAAAAGGGCCTTTTTTCACTCCAAGAAACATAGGTTTTAGAGAAGATGAACTTTATTTTTTCTTTAAGAACGGAATCTTCTCTTTGACAGTATTCATTGCCGTGGGATTTGGCCTGGATATCTATCTGTGAAAACTTCTGGGCTGCTGCCCTGATACTTCTGTTGGCACCTATGAATTAAATTGGGCTTCCCTTCAGCAGATGTTTCCTTCTTCAGCCTAAACTTAAAATGAATGGAGGCTTTATGGCACTTCCTAGAAAATTCACATGTAGGTCAAGGCTTTCTCCATAAATATCTTTTCAAAAAATTAAAATAACTCAAATTCATGTAATGCCCTAAGTTTTGCAAAATGGCTTCCTCACCTTCTGAGATTGAGGCTGCCAAGTGGTGAAGGGGGTTAGGCTTGGAGTCAGGAAGACTTGAATTCAAATGTTGGGTGGCCCTGGGTAAGTCGCTTAATGTCTATGGGCCTCAGTTCCCTAATTTGTAAATTTAAGAGGGGGAGGTGGGAGGAATTCATTGGGGTGTAGATTTTCTAAATTCTAAATAGCAAAAATTACTTGAATTTTTAAAAAATGATTTACAAAGCACTTCCCAGATATTATTTCATTTGGTGATTTTCCCAGTAAGCCTGGGAGGTAAACACAGTACAACAGGTATAATTTTCTCCATTATATATTAATATTTCAGAAAAGAACAGACTTCTAGAGCTGGCAGAGAGTTTAGAGATCATTTAGTCTGAAACCCTTATTTTGTACATCAGAGATCATAGGCTTCTTCTAGCAGAAGCTTTGTTTTTATCATCATATCCTTAGCACCTGGCAGGTTCAGTGACTCATCCAGGGTCTCAGAGCTAGCTTGCAGGATACCTGATTCCTAGACTAATATCCCTTTCCACTACAGCATTCTCCCATCCCTTCCAAGGAGGAGAATGATTTGGACCCATTGGGTTCAGATTCTTCCCCTTCTCCACCCTCCCAAACCAAAATCAACTGATCTAAAGTCTAACAATGCCACCACAAGAAGGTGGCAAGCATCTCACAGCCATACCACACATCTACACAAATGTGCATACTTGTCATTTCAGCTGACTACAAGCATCCCATAAATCTCTCTCTCCCTGGTATAAATTTTAAGCTGCTGACAATGGATCCCCAGGACCAACTTCATGGCTAATGTTGAGCTCCATCACTTGCCTTGATATATAGTAGTCATGGAGGTCACTCAGTTCCATTCATACCACTGACATCACTGTTGCCATAGTAACGACATCACCACATTTCAAAGGGAGAAGGAACCAGAAGGGATTTGAAAGAGGACAAACCCCAAAGAACATAAGTGCAAACTGCATGGTTTTCTGGAGGGGGCCTTGGATTCTTGGAGAAAACAGCTCATAGAATTTGGACATTGTGCAAATATTAAAAGAAAAGAAGAGAAACAGAGCCAGCCAAGATATACAAATGCAACATCTCTTCCTCTAATCTCCCCTATAACTCCTGCTCAAAATAGGGCATATTCAAAGATGGAGGCTTATCATCAGTGTCATTAATTATCTAATTACAGCTCATACTTTCAACCAGCAGGTATGTGTCAAAGCCAGTATGTGAGTGAACACTAGTCCCCTAACTCTAAATCTAAGGCTTTCCCCACTATAACACATTGCCTCTATTTGGTGTGGAGTTTTTGTTTATTTCTGTACTGCCAAATTTGATGATGAAGTAAGCTGGATCATAGTTTTGGAGTTAAAAAGAGCTTTAGAGGTTATCCATTCTAACACCCATTTTACAGATGAGGCTCAGGGAAATGAAGCAATGTGTGCCCAAAGTTACACAGACAGTCAATGCTGAGATCTGACCTCACATTCTAGCAGATCTGGTTTAATGACCCAACAGGAGAGTGTCATAGATGTCCACCCTTCTCCACAGGGAAATGTAAAGACCAAGGCTTAGTAATATAAGTAACTAAATCATGATGCCATAGTTAGGAAGTATCAATCATGGAAATGGAAACTCTAAGGTATTACAAAGTTTGAACCAAACATAAATGGGAAATAGTCTTCCAGTCACAAAATAAGTAATTCAGAGGGAGAAAAACAACTGCTTCTAGAATGAGTGGAAGGGAGGGTTTGTAATGAAACGTTCAGGAGAGGACAACAGCGAGATGGAGAAATTGGTCTGCTTTGCATGTGGAGAAAGTGTTGTGTTGTCCAAAAGGTTTGCTTTCAAAAAGTCTAGGAAATAACTTCCTGGGTGGCAAATAGACACAAAACCCCGACATTTTCTCTGGGTTCCTGATGACTGAACCCAGCACAGAAACTTAACCTAACACAGAAATGTACCTTGTCTTTGTCCTAGCAGAATCACATAGACATAGACACACACACACACACACACACACACACACACACACACAATCTGGGGGCCAGCAAGGCACATTTCAGCAATGATTTGGACTATTTCACTTTTAGTACACTATCTGGCATACAGTAGGCTCTTAATAAATGCTTGTCAGATGGACTAGTCAGGAGCAAGCAACCTTCCAAAAAATTGGTAAGGCCTGCTTTTCTGGCCTGCCTGGTTCATTGTCTTTAGCAAATGGGGACTGTCAGAACAAGCAGGAATACAGGAAAACAGTGCTATCAGCCCACTCCCGCACTATGGAAAACTGACCTATGTGCCATCCTTGACCTAACGCTAGAGGCTGCCAACTCTTGGATTCTGTTTATGCAATGATTTTTTTCCTAGTCTAGTAAAGCATACTTTTATGATTTGGGCACTTGAAACAGTATATTTGATTAAAAAGAAAAAAAAAACCTCTTGACAGATCATTACACTTGCACCCAGTGGAAAATAATTTTGTTTGAAGTGAGTAGCAGTGGGGGTGGGGGGAGGTATTCAATGTTGTCCCTGAAAACCATTCATTCATGATAAATATCTTAGGTGTGAGCCAAGTCAAGACACTGGGACATCATATTAACACTATCATTAACAAGGCACTGAGTGTAGACAAGTCTCTGTGTTAAGCAAATACCACCTTTGCCCTCCATGTGCTTACAGTCTAGGTCAGGGCTGTCCAAAATGCAGCCCACGGGCCATATGCCATGAAGTGCAATTTATGCGACCCGCCTACAAGCATAGAAATTTACACAAATGCTTTAGCAAAGGAAATCGAGCTACCTCAGAGCTCTCACTAGAATGGCAAATCAAAATATGTTGTCTATCGTTTCAATAAAAACCTAAGGTTGGACAGCCTTGGTGTAGGTGACACAACGGATTGATTGCTGGGCCTAGAGTCAGGAAGATCTGAGTTCAAATCTGGCTTCAGCTGTGTGGCCCTGGGCAAGTCACTTAACCTTGTTTGCCTCAGTTTCCTCATCTGCAAAATGAGCTGGAGAAGGAAATAGCAAACCACTCCAGTACCTCTGCCATAAAAACCCCAAATGGGGTTGGACATGATTGAAATGACTAAATACAGTCTAAATGAGATAAAACAGTTGATCAAAATATGCCATTTTGCTTTATCAGCATAGAAAGAGGCAAAGGTAGAACAGCAGTGTTTTTCAAGTAGGGTTAAGGAGAGGCAGGGGATGGGGCTGTGAGAGTTCTATCTGTGACTCCCGGTTTAGCTGGGCTACGGTTAAACCAATTGCCCCTCCACACTCACATCACAACTTAAGCCTTTTTGTTCAAAGTTCCTTTTCTAAACCAAAAAGGTGGCCGGGGGCGGGGGCGTGGTGGTGGTGGTGGGGATGGGGACTGTCCTATTTCAAGCAGGCCCCATCAGCCTTGGGACTAGGAAGAGTCATTTGAAGGAATTTTGCAATTATGGGGCCGCAGATATACTGCGCCAACTGGAATGTGCTGGAATGCCTGGAGGACACTTCTGCTTTTCCACCAAGGTCACCAACTGACTCTCACTTCAGCTCCTCAGTGCAATCCAGTCTTTTTCAAGGGTTATTTGGGTATGTGCTGATTTCAAGTTCTTCCATAAGGGCCAAGAGTCATCCCTTATTTAATCTTTACAACTTTCTCAACATCTAGACCTTAAATAAATGTTTATTGGTGTTTTGTGTTAAAGTAATTGGATGTTAGAGCTGATATCAGCTAGCCTGGTTGACAGAATGGGCAACGAACAACAAGAATTTCTATCAGGGGCCACTGAGGGACCCTCCTCTCTCTGCTGATTCAGCCTAAGAAGTCATTATAGTATGCCACATGTGCCTGGTGTTCAATAACTGGACGCTTGGCAAGAGCTGGAATGAGTGGACATCTGTCACTACTGAATCTGCAGATTTTATAGGCCGCTAGGTGACACAGTAGATAGAGGGCTGGACCTGGACCCATGAAGAGCTGAGTTCACAGCTGGCTTTAGACAGTAGCTGTGTGACCCTGGATGAAGCACTTAATTGCTATCTGCCTCAGTTTCCTAAACTGTAAAATGGGGATAATAATAGCACCTCCCCCTCCAGGGTTGTTAGATCAAATGAGATAATATTTGTGAATATGTGCCTGGCACACTTAATAAATGCCTGTCTTACTGTTGTTCTTAATTTCCTCTTCATCTTTTCTTCAATGCCTCCTAAGTAACTTTGGGGAGCAAGAAGAAACTTCTAACTAAAGTCCTCAGTATCCCCTAATGCCACACCTCCCTCACTCCTTGTCAGAGTGATTGCCTGGCAGGTTAGTTAAGACAGGAAGTTATAGCACAGCAGTGTCAGTGTCAGAGTCATGGGCTTTGAGCCCTCCCAGTGTGGAACAGTTAACTGCACCCTGTTCCATACTCACTCTTCGGCCAGCCAGCCTCTTGCTAATGTTGGCCTTGGGTCACAAGGAAGATAAAGTGAATGAATCAACACAAATCTAATGGTACCAGTGCCAAATCATCAGTATCCACAACAAAACTGAGCAAAGAAATGTCATAAATGCCACCAGGTAGGAAACAACTCCTGCCCTAAAACTCATCTATTCCCACTTGGAGCCAGAGCCCTGATGTAGGAGGTGATCCCTTGTGTGACACCATGTCAGGACAGTGGGAAGCCGTGACACCTTACTCAAAAATAAAGAAGCTGGGAAGACAGATGAATCAGTGTCTTCACAACTCTACTCACCCACATACACAATGAGAAAATTAAAAACAAAACCCATTACAAACATGTATAGTCAATCTTGTAAAACGAATTTCCATATTTCCATGTCCAAAAAATCCACGTCTCATTCTACATTCTGAAACCTTCACCTCTCTATCAAGAGGTGCCACCTCCTTGTTTATGAACATAAATATGGAGCATGTTTCATCATTAGTCTTTGGAATCCAACCATGATCAGATTTTCAAATGAACCAGTCAGGGCATTCCAAACTATGCTGAGATGTGACAAAATTATGAAGACCAAGCACGACTCTCATGAAGAGATATGAGAAGGAACCCCCAACCTGCCCCTTTCAATATTGATCTGTTGTGCTGAGTTTTTTTTTTTTCCTCTTCGAAAAATATCATCAATTATTTGGGATAGATTTCTGGAAGGGGCCAGGGAGGAAGGATAGTAGGGATAATTATGGTGATGAAAAAAAGATATCAATAAAAACTTATTTAAAAATCTATATTGAGATTTTTGAGATACCCCATCTATTTGACATAATGACAGCAGCTAGATAAAAGAGAATGAAAGTCTTTTTCTTCTAATGAAATTCTCTTGAAGCTTCTTTGAAAGGAGAAGGGACAGTAATTGTTAGCGTTTGAGCAAATGTTGAGGCTGCCACTGTCTGCAAGAGTCTTTTGTAAAACCCAACCAAGATTTATTCCTCCGAACCAATGGGGTCCTGTGGATCTGACAAGATGGCTCGACTATGGATGTGAAGCAGCTTCCTGAGCTGTTCCAGGAGCCTTTAGACTTGAGCATCGCTAAGCAGGGGCCAAAGGGAAAAGTTTCTTTATGGAGAATGCAGAGGGAAGACTCAGAAAAACAACCTCTTTCAGGAAAGTAGGCATTGGAGGGGGCACCCTGGGAAATAGAAGAATACAGGATAATGCCACCTACCTCACAGCAGTGACACCTCAGGACAACAGACAGGATTTAGAGATGTTTCATGCTATGGGACTTCCTATGGGCAGAGTGATCAGAGGACTCCTACTATCCCTGGTTCCAAAGTTCTAAGGGATGTTTGGCCCCTATCCCACCATTCACACTCATTGCTTATCTGAATAGGGGAAGAAACTGGGAAATTTTGGTATTGTCAGGTCTGACAAGCATAGAGGAGGCTAAAGCATCCCTGGAAGCCTGTGATAAATGAGTGGGTACAACTCAGGCTTGCTGAGTCACCAAATCACTTTACTGTCAAGAGAAGGGTCAACCCCCCTGGCAGCCTCAGGGCCCAGACAACAGATAGCTGACTGCATCTGGGTAACTGAGTGTGAAATGCCAAAACACATTGTTGGAAAGGAAAAGCAGGCAAGGGACAGTCACATGGTCCTAACTGGTGTGGAGAGAATGTTGGTTGATGGAAGATGGGAGAGGAATGACGTCCATGGGCCTTGCAGGCTCTGGGAGGTCACAGGAATTAGAGGAGGAAAGGGGAGAAGAGAATTGGCTCTGGAGTGAGAGGACCCTCCTTACTGCTTCTGTGACCTCATTAGACCTCAGCTGATCCAATGGTAAAATGAGGGGGCTGGATCATATGGCCGCCAAGGTCTCCCCTGCTCTATGATCTATTCTAAAGCACACACTTAAAAGCAAAGAAAATCCATGTGATGACTGAACCTGACCAATGCCAGGGACCAAGGTGAATCTGAGCTGCGAGGGACTTAATAATAGCCAACTACAATACCTGCCAGGTACTGTGCTAAGGTGTTCACAATTGTTATCTCATTTGACCCTTACAACAATCCTGTGAAGCAGGTGTTACTATCCCCATTTTATAGATGGGAAACCTCAGGCAAACAGAGATTGACTCGTCCAGGGTCATACAGCTAGTAAAGATCTGAGGCTGGATTTCAACTCAGGTCTTCTTAATTTCTGGTCCATCATTTTACCTCTTGTACCACCTATGTGTGCTGACTTGTACCCAAAGACTCTGCTCTTCAACCTCCTTACCAGGGGTTACCCAGCCTTTGCTTGAAGAATTTCCAGGTAACATAGAGACGTTCCTTCCCAAGGCCCATTCCATGTTTAGATAGCTCAAATTAATTGTTAGGAAGTCTTTCCTGACATCAGGCCTAAATTTGACCCTCTGCCACTTCCACACATTGTTCTTAGCTCTGCTCTCTGGGGTCAAGACGAACAAGCCCACTCCCTCCTCCATGTCACCATCAGACTCCCGTAACTCTGAGTGGCATTTCCCAGGCCCCACTGTTGCATCGTTGACTAGTGGCTAGGCTCATCTGGCCTCTTTCCTCCCCTTAAGGCTCAGACATAGTTTGACATATTCCACTTACAAATGTGGCCCATGAACCAGGCTGTTCCTGAAGCCAATATCATGAGACCATGACCAACCCTAAATGAGCCAGTTAAGCCCTTTCCCCAACTTGCCCATCAATTACAGCCTCACCCCCAAATCTGGCAACCCATCTTGCCCTGGTCTGCTTTTTTGATAGTATATGCCCTTGGTGACAAGGGAGACCAATAAGAGAATGATAACTCTGTAATCCATCAGCACCATCAGAATAATGTCATCTTTGAAGGTAAAAGATAGCCCAACGTAGGAGGCAGCTGGGTGGCACAGTGGATAGGGCCCTGAACCTGGAAGTTGGGAAGATGATATACTAGCTGCGAGATGCTGGGTAAGTCACTTAACCTCTGTCTGCCTCAGTTCCCACATCTCCAATATGAGAATAACAACAGCACCTTTCTCCCTGAGTTGTTATGAGGATCAAATGAGAGAATACTTGAAAGTGCTTTACAAGACTTAAAGCACCGTAGAAATGCTGGCTGTTAAGATCAAAACCCACAGAATGCTGGACCTGGAGTCCAGACACAGATAGGTTCAAAACCCGCCTCTTACAATCTATACCACCACAGCCACGTCTCTCAACCTGCCTGATTGTCAGTCTCATGATCTACAAAATGGCAACGGTAAGACTTGGACTTCTCATCTCACAGGGTTGTTTGCGAGAAAAGCACTTGGGGAGCGAAAAAGGACACACTATTATGAGTCAGATTTCCATCTCAAACAGCTGGGGAGACCTTGGGAAACCAAACCTTTTGGGGACTCAAGTCTGACACCTATAAGATTAAGAGGTTGGACTAAATGACATTTTCCAACCCTATGTTATATGACTCCATGAAATCACAGTTTCCTGAAGGCTCGGTCTCAATCCTGACTGTCCCTGCTGGACCCAGAAGAGAGGAAGTTACTAGGCAGATGAGAGAAGATGGGTATGAGAAATGTAATTTCAGATGGGCCGTGGAAGACTAGCTCAAAAAAAATATGGACACTGCATCTCTAGCAAATGTCCACTATAATTAAATGCTCCGAGAAAGAAATGAACACATGATGACCTGCAACCCAAACAAGCAGAACCGTCACAAAATGAATTCTTTCCCCAGGTGACCCATGAGGACTTGTTGGCTATTTTGGGAAGGCCCAGACGCTTATTAATTAACCTTCATGATCCCAGAGTCCCAGGGTGGATGTGTATCCATTTACCCGATAATTATCTTCAATCTGAACCACTTCCTAGGGCTTTCTTCTGATAAAGGGTGATTGGAGGCCGGCAAACCAACGTTTCCCACTCTACTCTTCTGCCTGAGTCTCATCCTCTACAAAGCCCTTGTTTTCACCTGGATCCTCTCCTGATCACTTACTGCTGGTTCTGGGTGCAAGGCCTTGAGATACTATCATGTAGTCTAGATTCTCATGTCTGTGACAGCTGGTTCAATTTTTATTTGGAAAGAAATCATGTCAACAAGCATTTATTAATCACCTACTGTCTATCCCAGTGGTTCTCAAAGTGTGGTCTGAGGACTCTTGGGGGAACTTGAAACCCTTTCAGGGGCATCTGTGAAGTCAAAACTATTTTCATAAAACTAAATTGTTTTAATTTCTAATATAGTAAATATTGATAGATATAACTCAGATAAACAAAAGCTCTTTGGGGTCATTAATTTTTAAGTGTCCTAAGAGCATTCTAGTTTTTAAGGTGTCCTAAGACCAAAAAGTTTGAGAACCTTTGCTCTATATTATTTCTTTCATTTTAATCATCTTCTAGACACTGTAGTAACAATAATAACATTTATATAGCTTTTAGAGTAAAGTACTTTAAATGCTAACTTATTTAATGCTCACCACCACTTAATAAGTTAGGTGGTGTAGACATTATCATGCCACTTTTGTAGATGAGGAAACAGCTTGGGAAAAGTCAAGTAACGTACTCAGAGAGACAAAATCATGGGACTAGAAAGTAGTTGAGTCAAAATTCAAATCCAGGTTTTCTGGATCCAAAGCCAGTGTTCTTTCCATTATGTTAACTCTGTAGTCTAAGAAACTTAAAAAAGCCTGTGTGAATATTCTACTAGAATTTGTCCCAGTAAATTAAGCTGCATAGTTTTGGCCAACTGAGGCACAGAAAGATTAAAGACTCATTGGGAAATGAGGCAGGGGCAAAGCTACACATGGCCCACCTGTAGTGACTGTCTAGTAGGAGGCTGTCACTGCAATCTAAGTTTCCCTAACCCTTTGGCATCTGCTCCAAGGCATTACTCCTGCCAAGCGCAAACTTCGGATCAGCTACTCCTGGCTCATATACAGTTGCCACATTGGGTCCTTTTCATTAACACTGGCCCCTGCTGGTGCTCTGGGTTCCCCTTGCTTTAATTTTCATCTGAGAATTTCATTAACAGGCTATTTACTTCTTCTCTTAAGCCCTGAACAAAAGACACTAAGCAAGAAAGCCCAGGGAGGTTACTCTTCCCTCCCGGGATGGGAATGAAATCTTAATGAGAAGACTGGTCCGTGAGCCTAAACAAATTCAGATTATTCTCCAGTGGAAACCATGCCTACTAGCTGTGCCTTCACTGGCAAAGGAAGGGGCAGCTTTCACACATCGGCACTCTCCCACGTTTCTTTCTAGACCAGCGCTCACATAATTTACAACCAACGACATCCCTGACATGCTCCTGCCAACCAGTCTGGGCCACCGGCCTCCAAACAGACACAAATCCTCGGGAGAGTAACTAGAAACAAACCATCAGTCCCCACCATTACAAGACTGCATAGCTATTGGGGACTCAGGCAATGAATCAACAAACATTGGCTGAGCACCTTCTACAGGCCGGGCATCAGAGGACGCAGAGTTGTTAAGTTCCCAGTCTCCAAGGACCACATATGCCAGTTTATTAACAGTCTTTTGTTACTCTCTTATCTCACCTTCTCTTCCCACCCCCTCAACTCCCAACCCTCACTCTAACAGTCTTTTGAGAAAATGTAAGGGGTGGTTGCTATTGTTCATCTTGCAACAAGAAACCAACTTCTTCCAAGTCATGCTGTTGCTCAGTGGTCCAGAATCCCAGGCTCCAGGCACACCTTCAACAGGTTCTGTTCTGTGAAGGGCAATCTTTGCCAAGAGGTGCCTATAGTACCTCTGCATTTCCCTGGCATCTTGAAGAAGCTGTCTGTTGTTGGATACATGCATACATACATAAGAATATATGTTACATGCATTGAATATATATATATATATATGTATATATATAATAAACATATATTCTATATTTTCTTGTTGTTCAGTCCCGCAGTCCTATTGACACTGTGACCCCATTTGGGGTTTTCTTGGCAAAGATACTGGAGTGGTTTGCCATTTCCTTCTCCAGATCACTTTACAGATGAGAAAACTGAGGCAAACAGGGTTAAGTGATGCAAGTCACCAGCTAGTAAGTGTCTAAGGCTAGATCTGAACTCAGGAAGACTAGTCTTCCTGACTCCAGGGCCAGCACTCTATGCACTGTGACTTGGGTTTGAATGTCAGATTTGGAAGGGTCCTCAGCAGTCAGCTAGACCAACCCATAGCTGAGAAAGAATTTTTGCTTCAATACACCAGGTGAAAGGTCAGGAAACCTTTTCTGGATGCCATCCCCTACACTGAAGAGGAGCCCATGACCTCCCAAGGTAGCCCCATTCCACTCTGGAGAGTTCTGCCTGGAAGTTTTTCCTTATGGCAAGCTTGAATTTGTGTCTTCAGTACTATCTGATGGATAGCTTCTATTTTCCAAGTAATATGAATTGTGGTCATCTTCTGGGGATGGGGGAAGGGAGAGGGATCAAGCAAGGTGTGGTGGGAGAGGGAAAATGAAAGAGTTTAGAGTGGTTGGCTTCAATTTTCTTAGTAAAACAGAAGGTAAAATCCTTAGCTTCAAGAGGTGGGTGGGTTGAAAGGAAAGGAAATGATTTGGTACAGCTGCACCTGCTCATTGTACTTTCTAAAGTTTTACCATTATAGATTCATTTCTTTGGGGTATGAGCTCTTTTACAATCCTTATTAAAATTCATTGAAGTCTCCGGTGCCTGGGGTGTTCAAGCAAGGTGAGAGGGCTTTTTGTCTGGGATGTGGTGGAGAGTAGCCACACTTAGTGTGGGAGGTGTCAGACTTGAGGCTGGTGGGCTAGAGGCCCAGTAGGAACCAGATTACAATGTAATTGGGAGACATTTAACAAAATAAATACAAATACAGTAAGTACAGCATAGATGATGTTTATTTGCAGTTCTCTAAGTCAGTAGTGGCCTGCAGGGATCCATTTCTATTTGAGTTTGACCCAGCCCCTTGCAACTCTAGTATTATATCTATATCTATATCTATGTCTATATCTATGTCTATGTCTATGTCTGTATCTTTCTCTATCTGTATCTCTATCTATCAGGGCAGCTCAGTGGCACAATGGAAAGAGCCACTGGGCTTAGAGTCAAGAAAACCCGAGTTCAAATCTGACCTTAGACACTAGCTGTGTGACCCTGGGCAAGTCACTTAACCCTGTTTGTCTCTGTTTCGTCATCTGTAAAATGGGGATGATAATAGAACTTAGCTGCTAGGGTCATTGTGAGGACCAAATGAGATGATGAAGTGCTTAATACAGTGCCTGGCCCATAGTAAGTGCTGCATAAATATTATCTATTATTACATCCACATCTGTATCTTTAGATAGACAGAAGGACAACGTCCCTGGGAGCGAAATCTTAAATTCTTGTTAGCCAGGAACAACCTGGCAGGAGATGAACTTTATAACAGAGAAAGCTTTCTAGGGGGAGGCCGTTCAAAAACAGGGTGTAAGAGGACCACTGACAGAGGACACAGCCCCTACATCTCGGTGCGGCCCAAGGCTGGTCTTAGGAGCATATCCAGCTGGTGCTCAGTCAACGCTGGCATCAAGAAATGATGGTGTTCGTGCTCAGCAGATGAAAACATTCTGCCTTTCCCCAAGGAGCAAAATGACTACATCTGGAGGAACCCATGAGGACAACCTTAAACAAGCTGTTTCATGATCCCCGTCCCAGATGGCTGCAACTGCTTTAGGGACTTTCAAGGAAAAGGCAGACTAGTCAGGGAAGCTAAAAGTAGGCTTTAACTAATTTTATTATGTACTTTTATTAACTGCTTTTTAACTAACAATAAGTTAAGAGCTAGGATTTAGATGTCACCTTAAGCTTTGTAAATGTGTATTATCGCCTTTGATCTTCTCAACAACCCTGGGAGGTAGGTGCTATTGCTATACCGGTGAGAGAGGTTTAAGGGAGACACTCAGCTAAGTCACACAACTAAGTAAGTGTCTGAGGCTAGATATGAACACGAGTCTTCCTGACTCCAAGTCTAGCGCTCCATCCACTGGGCCACCTTTATTATAAGGTATACTTTAATTAACACATGGGAAGGCTTGAGACCCAAAACAGGTGGGCAGAGCGAGCAAGAATACAACCAGGAAGGTCATCACAATTTTGCTATAATGGATCTTTCTCCCTCGGCAAGAGGGGAAAGTAGGTCATGGATCTAGCTGAACACTGACTTCTGCATGTGAAGAGCCAGGACAAGCCCTCGTCACACTTCTTAGAATGGGTTTCCCATATCAGGGCAGCTTAATGATTGAAGAGGCCCAAGGCCTTAACAGGAAAGGGTGGAGTCTCTAGCAGATACGTGGAATTGGTTTACCACCTCAGCGTCACAGGTGGGAATCGGACTTGGCTAAGAGATCTGGTTGAGTCCAACATGAAACCCAAATTGTCTATCATAAGAAGTTCTAGGATGGAAAGGTCTAGATATAGAAGATTCCAGAAAGGAGGCAGAATGGGGGTGCTAGACAGAAGGGATGTGTGGGGCACCCCGATTGAGAGACCCCCTAGTGACTAGGCCAATATATCCGTCCTGTTTGCACCCTGCAGCTGGCCCTGTTTCGTCTGACCAATGGCCAGGTGCTTGGGATCCAGACTATATCTTTTGAGCACGTACAAAACTCATGTAGCCCCAATGGCACAATCAGTGGGACATGTGTCATTATTAGACAATACAACAGCGCTGCCTGGGCTTAGAATAGGTTGAGAAAATAGCTGCAGGTTTCCGACTTGGGTAATATCTGACGCCGCATCTATCAAAAGGGCAGAAGCATCATGTGCCAAAGGCAAACCCTGGTGTCCAGAGACAGAAAAGTTTGCTCCCCCATGCTGGTACATTCAAGGGCACAAAGCCCCGCGAGAGAGCACTGAGCTGGTCTGGAGATGGAAGGCCTTTATTCAGGTTCCCAAGGAGATGACTCAGATGCTGTTACCATAGCAACTGTTGCTACCATTCATTCATTGTCCTTGAACCCCCAAAAAAAAAAGGAGGAAAAAGGGAGGTGGTGGTAAAGGGAGAGAAGTGGGTCTTGGGACAGGAGAGACATTTTGGTGGAGTCACCTGAGAAATACATTAGATGCCAAAGATGTACAGTACATGGGAAAAAGGAAGGAAGGAAGAAAGGGAGGGAGGAAGGGAAGAAGGGAGGAAGGGAGGGAGGGAGAGAAGGAAGAAGGGAAGAAGGAAGGGAGGGAAGGAAGGAAGGAAAGGAGGAAGGAAGGAAAGGAGGAAGGGCTGAAGCCTATGCTAAATACTTTGCAAATATCTCATCTGAGACTTGAAACAACCCAGGGAGGTTGGCATTATCATTAGCACTGCCCTTCTACATTTGAGGAAACTGGGGCAGACAGTAATTAAGTGACTTGATCGGGCTCATATCTGATCTAATAGGTGTCTAAGCCTGGATTTGAACTCCGGCCTTCCTAACCCCAGGCCCAGCATTCTAGCCACTGCACCACCTAGCAGGTTTATAAAGCAATCTGTAAAAATTTCATCTCTCTTCTTCTGCAAATAATAATAATAATAATATATTGACAATGACAGCATTGATCAGTGATATGAGGCTTGCACAGCATGCCATCTAGTTTGGTTCTCAAGGATCAGACAGACAGCCTATAGCCCTGCTGTAAATGCTCTATAAAGCGAAGGAAGGGAAGAGACAGAAGGAAATCAGAAATCCTTTCTACTTTTCTCCCACCCTTAAAAATCTGTTGCTACTGAGGTTTTTGAAGAAATGATGGAGGGATCTTAGCTGGGCAATTAGGTGAATCCTTGAAATCAGGAAGACCCAGGTTCAAGTCTCACCTCTGACACACCCTAGGTGTATGCTCACAGCAAGTAACTGAATTTCTCAATGCCTTCGAAGCAACTCTCTAAAACTATAAATTACACGTCAGTTAGTGATCTGAATATACAAGGCAGTTTTGCTGTTGTTTATTGTTCAGTCGTTTCAATCATATCTGACTCTCTGTGACCCCATTTGGGGTTTTCTTGGCAAAGACACTGAAGTGGTTTGCCATTTCCTTCTCCAGCTCATTTTACAGATAAGGAAACTGAGGCAAACAGTGACTTGCTAAGGTCACACAGCTAGTAAGTGCCTGAGGCCAGATTTGAACTCAGGAAGAGGAGTCTTCCTGATTCTGGGTCCAGCATTCTATCGACTGTGCCACCTAGCTGCTTTATCAAGGCAGTTTGCGCAAAGTGAAATAACATACCCGGATTTTAAAAAATCCACTAACCTACCCACATTACTTAGCATGAAAATGTCTGGCAAAGAAATATGTCAGTCCAGTGGTTTTCTGGAAAACTACACTAACACATGCTAAAAAATGATACTCGTGGTTTCAGGTGGAGTTGAACTGACCCCGCTTTTCATTTTCCAAGGAGAACAAGGTGCCCAGCTGACTTTGGGATGTTCAAATTATGAACAACAAAGTGTACATGGGTCCCTTGACAATTTGGGTGGGATGATTTTCCAATCTGCGTCATTGGTTCATACTCAGGTGGCCAATTTCGCAATTAGACGTGGTAATTTTTAACACTCAGAAATGGACAATTTGAGCCAGCATCACTTTGAGGTGTATACATTAGAGCAGTCATGGTGGAAAGCTGAAGTCCTGAAGGGGTACGGAGAAGATACTGAGAGGGGCTAAAGGTAGAAAAGAAGATGAATTTAGTCTTAGAAACAGAATCAAGGAAATCCAATTTAAGGGAAGTTAGAGGATGGGAGCTGGGAAATCAACAATCCTCCCTGCTGCCAGCCTTGAAAGATGCTGCCTCTTCCTTCCTTGCCTCTGCTCCAGTAACAGAAAGTCTGAAGTCTGTCTTCTGTTAATAATCCCTCCCAGAGAGCCCTCCCCTGCCAAATGTCAGAACTGGAGGAGAGCTCCAAGCACGCAGCAGGGAGTTTACTCAAGCCGGGTCAGTCCAGGGAGTCAGACAAAGGCCACATTCAGGTGTCACTGGACAGCCCCAAGAAAAGGAAGCAGGACTCATTTCCTCTTGTTCTGCCAATGTTCTTTATTTATGATTTCTTTGTTTTCTCTCAAGGAACATTACAATACACTGTCCAATACAGACTCCCTTCTGTGGAGTCCTTGTCAAAGACCATGGCGGGGGGACAAGAGAAGGGAAGGCAGCTATTGAGCATCTCAGGAGGGTGGTTTGTAGCTGATGCTGTGGGATGAGAATTGGCTAGTGACTCCATCCCATCCCAGGCCAGGCCCCTGGACTTTCTGCCTGTCCCAATCTCAAACATGCTCCTGTCCACAGGCATTCCCAAGGGACCAGTGTGCCATAGGTCAAAAGACAACGACCTCAAACTGGAAGGAGATGATCCTCTTAGCTAAGAAAGGTGTCGTTCATGGCTTTACATACAACCCTCTCCCAATGATTTCTCAAGCTGATGTGACCATGGGTATTAGCTATATAACCCTGAGCAAGTCATTTAACCTTTGCCTCAGTTTCTTCAACTTTAAAATGGGAATAAAACAGCAACCTACCTCCCAGGGTTGTTTGAAGGCCAAATGAAATAATGTGTCAAGTGCTGAACAGAGTGCCTTGCACATAGTAGGCACTTAATAAATGCTTATTTCTTTCCAGTAGCTCCTTCTTCCTCTAGGATCAAGTATAAACCCCTGTTGGGCTTCTTTCTTTTCTTCTTTAAAGTCAGGCATTTAAGTGACTCCTGAGTAAACATTGTACTATACTGGGATAGAGCATGGGGCCTAGAGTTGAGAAGACTCATCTTCCTGAGTTCAAATCCAGCCTCAGACATTTACTAGCTGTGTGACCCTGAGTAAGTCACTTAACCCCATTTGCCTCAGTTTCATCATCTGTAAAATGAGCTGCAGAAGGAAATGGCAAACTACTCCAGTATCTCTGCCAAGAAAACCCCAAACGGGATCACAAAGAGTTGGACACAACTGAACAACAACAGGTACGAAGGAAAGATATGAAATAATTATATAAAATACGGTAATATTATAGAGTCAAGGAACTCTACACAAATCTCTATTCTGAGTCACCTTTTTTAATAGTAGTCATTCCCATCACCCCTTATCACATAATTAACACCATCAGCACTTCTCTCAATTAATAGGCCATCCCTTTAATGACCCACTAAGAGGTATTTCAGTTAATATTAAGTAGTTTTCCCTAGAGGATTACGTGACCCAGGTACTTGCAGGGAAGAAGCCACTTCATTGAGATAATACTCTGGAGTAGGGTGATCCATGAAGGTGATGAATTAATTTACTACAGATTTGCTAAATGCTGATATGATTAAGCCCTATACATGAGGGCTAGACCAGTCTATAAGTTGTCACTGTCTTTATTACTTTGTATGCCTAATTCCCCATCCCTAGGCCATCAAAGAGTAACTGATGTCAATAGCAGTACTAGCAGCCAGGAACTTGCAGAAATCCCAGAGTTTTAGGGGTGACAAAAGGTTTTGAGCTAGGATTCCTCAGAATATATTTTACAATACAATCTGCACGTGCCACATTTAAATGTGATTCAGTATCAGTTACATACATATTCAACCACATCCTCAAGAATCAGTTAGCTTTCCCTACATGGGAAAAGCTCAATATATTATGGGTTGGTTTACTCAAGCTTATTCCTTCCCAAACAGCAAATAAGAGACCAAAGAATATAAATATTAATGCTTCAACATTTTAGTTGTTTTCATTGTGAAGGGAAAAAAACCCAACAAAACTTAGAACTCAATCGCGTGGTCCTTTCTCTTCTTGTCTTCTCCCAATTCAAAATGTTTGTCTATTAATGGCCAGCATCTCTTAAAGCAGTAGCTGGGCTCAAAATATCCAGGACTTAGTAAAATCTTTGTGGTCTTGACTTTTTGTTCCCCTGGAAAATTGGCTTTCTGTGACTACCACAGTCATGTTCTTTCTGGGCATATCCCCCTCTGTCCTTTAGAGCATGTCAGGAGGGCACGGCCTTGCTGTCTGTGCTAAGTTGCTTTGTGAGGCTGGTGTTGGCTGGACCACTGATGGGTTTTGTGATTTGGGGGGGCATTCACTATATTAGCCTCTGTTTGGCCTTTAGAGCTCTTCGAAGCCTGGCCTCACTCCTTTTCAACCTTGTCACCCATGACTCATCCTTCCGTACTCTGCAACACAGCCAGACTGCTCTTCTTACTGTTTCTCATACACAACCCTCCATCTCCTGTCTTCATGCCTTTTCAGCTGCCAGCCACCTCTGCCTAGAATATAAGCCCTCCTCATCTCAGCCTCAGAACTCCTCATTTCCTTCAAAACACACTTCAACTGCCACTTTCTTTCCCGATTTCCTCAGTGGCCATCACCCCCTGCTCCAAAATACCTGCTATTTATTTTGTATATTCTTAAATACTCAAGTGTTGTCTCCTTTGCTTGAACTGGAAGTTTTCTGAGGGCAGGGACTGTTTCCTGTATATCTTATATGCCCAGCACAGACTGACACACAGTAGGCACTTAAAACAAATTCTTTTTGGTCAATATAAAGCACCATATACGTGCCAGCTATTATTATCATCTTCCTAACAGAACTATAAGTTCTCTGATGGCAAGGATCATACTTCACACTTCATGTTGTGTTGGTAAAGAAAATGGGCTCTTAGCACTCAGTTCAACCAAGTGCCCTTGAAGAATTTGGCCTTTGTTTCCTTGATTAGATTTGGGAGACCTTGGCAGCCTCCTTGTCTCAGGGGAGCGCCTAGTTTACACATGAGTTTGAGTGACATGTTTGGGAATCAGAGGCTTTTAGACCACGTGGGCTTAAGTCACCTCTTTGCGACGATTCTAGGTCACGTGGGTGAGTTGCATGTGTGACTCACCCTTGACCCTGAAAAAAGATATGAAACTAGGGGTTGGCTTTCTCTTCTTCAGAGCTCTTACCCACTGCCAGGGTGGTGCACATGACTCTGGGCCAGCCCTTTCTATGAGCTCCCTGGCTGAACGCAGATTTTGGCAACTATGAATTGTATTTGGTCTGTCTGTCGATACTTGTATTTGCTCTGAAGTTCAGGGTGCTGGATTTTTCCCCTGAACAAAGTGAATGGTATTTGTATGCTGAATTAAAATAAGCTTGTCAACCTCTTAACATTGCTTTCCTTACTAAAGCAGATCAAAAGAACCTGGGATTTTGCAGTATGCTGGTAGCGTTCTTGTTGTTGGGCTTGTGTTGGTCTTTTACCCCCACAACAGCTGCTAGCTGGATTGTTGAAACACATGTATGCTAAAAACCTAATAACTTGTGAATAATTACTTGTTAAATTCAAAAACAAGACCCATAGACATTTCTGTCCTTCACACACTGCATTCCTCTTACCTGCCTGGGAACAGCAGGTAGTCTCTCTCAGAAAAAAAGGGGCTCGATAGGAATGGGACTTTTAGTATACATTCTCCAAGTGATATAATGAATGGGCAGATAATTCACGCCCCCCCACCACAGACGATCAAGCAGATCTTCATCCCCAAAATCAGCAACATGGCCTAATATGCTGGACTTGGATTCAAATCTTCCCTCCAATATTTGTGTGATTCTAGTCAAGTCACTTAATCTTGAGAACACCAGACAATTTTAAAACAACAAATTACAGATCAGTGGTCTTTCTGCATCATTGGAGGGAAACTCCACCCCAGAGATTGCCACATGTGAAGATGATGAAGGACAGGGCCAGAAAACATCTTCACAAATGCTTCTGAAGTAAACAAAGAGATAGGAGGGGTGGGAAGAGAAGGGGAAAAAGAGAAGTGTTTGTCCCAGGGATACACAAAGAACTAACAACAAAGACAAGGTCAGAGCTCAGACCCCTTGACTTTTGGCTCAAAATGGACACCACCATGTAAATAAGGCTAAATTGGCTCATGATACCTTTTTGACTCCTGAGTGTGATGCTATATTTATAAAGTCAAGGGAGGGGGAAGAGGAGGAGGAAGTGAAAAGGGAAACATTTTTACTCATTTGGCATATGGACAAACTTGAACCTGATACACCCCAAGAAATACTTCCAATTATTTGTAATCAGGAAAACTGGGGACTTTGGGAGAATATTCATCAGTGACAGGTAATATCCCATGACTGCAGATAGCATTAGAATGAAGCCTTCTATGGAACCCAAAAAAGTCTAAGATCCACCCAATGGACCCAACTCATTTCACCTCAAATGATGCCCCAGGACAACCAAGGAATGAGGGCAATTCCTTCTATTCTGATTCAGGAGACTTTCTGCCTGACGCAGAATTAGTTGAACTGAATGAGAATGTCTCCAGCTCATTTCCTTACTCACTATCCATCTGGGTACCCATAAGGGGGCAGCCCTGAATTTCAAGAAATAAAAATGACAGTGAAGGTTTCCTGGGTCCTTTCCAACACTAACGTCATTCCTGGTCTGGCTGCTGTTAACGAACAGGAGGGAAACTAATCTTTTCCGGTCCTCCACATAAGACCAGATCCCCTCATACTTCCCCCCTCCCAAAAAGAGTTAAGGTGAGTAAGCACAAACATGCCCACTTTATTTCCAAAAAGTATTTTAAATGAAGTCTCAGGATGTAGTGGAAATATCACTGGACTGGGAGTCAGGAGATCAAAGTACTAGAAACATAGCTGCTATTTAACCTTAGTCAAATCAGATCACCTCTCTGGGAGTTATTTGCCTAATTGTAAAACAAGAGGGAGGATGTAGCCCAGATGATCTCCTAAGGTTCCTTCCATCTTTGATGTTCTAAGATCATATGGTTCTATGACAATCTAGATCTCCAAAGAGCCCAAGTGTTGGTGTCCTTCCTCAGTGATTTTGCAAGATAATTACACAAGTTGGGTCAAGTCAAAGAAACATCAGATCACAGCTTTCATCCCAACCTCTATTAGTTCACTCATGTGTCCCATTCAATTCAATTCCAAAATCATCTGAACCTGGAAAAAAATCCTAAAATGGATAAGAGAATGAAATGGCTCCAGACAAAGAGTGATGAGCATAGACCGTTGACCTCATCAGGCTCATTGCAGGGCTAGAAGAGGTGAGTTGAGCTCAACTTCCCTATTTTCTTGGCAGCTCTAAAGTGATAAATTGCAGCCCTGTCTACCCCTGTGGGGATCTCAGTTTCTTTGCAAAAATACTGAAGCTGCCTGCCCAGACTCCATTCGGGAGGATCTTCCTTTCAGTCTCACATTTCACATGGCCAGAAGCCAAGTCTCAGAGATGTCAACAGCCACCACAAGGTGCAAACACAAAAGCGGGAGCCTTGGATTTCTAGCCCTCCAGACTAAACGCTTCTTGAATTTTACAGCAGAGCAGGTGAAAGCCCCTTGGGTGCTTGTGTAGCCAGCAAAGTGAGTCACCTGCTTGGATGCCAGACAATGCCAGCAACATGCCAGCTGTGTCTGTGGGAGCCCAGGCAGCATTCTAGATGGAAGAGTCAATTTCTTAAAGGGATAACAGATGCTCTTCCTCAGTGAGACTAGTGGCCTTAGAAAGCTCAGGGCTGGGAACTAAGAAGGCAGCATCCTAATGAAGATTTTACCACCTGGATGCTTTCTGTGGTCTCTGGGCAGAGAAGTTCTCTTCACCTTGTAACAGCTGTTTGTAACAGCTGCTTCCTGGGTGAGACAGGGTTGGCAATTGGTCCTTAGGGCATCATGAGAACGAATAAATGCTTGACATCTTGGAAAGCCCAGGGGTGGAGGCTTCTGAGTTCTCAAAGCTTGAAAACAAGAAACCTTAATTAAGGCAGCAGCTCGATTACTGTAACAAGATTACTTTTCAAATTCAGCAAGAGAGCCCTGCCTCTCCGAGGGATTGATGAATCCAAGCTGAAGGAAGTTCCTTCCAGCTCTAAATTCTAGGATGCCAAGTGGGCACAAGCAAAAGGTACTGCTGTGAGTTTCACTGTCACTGACATGTCTTTAAGGAATGGGAAGACATGCCCTGTTCCTACTGCGAGAAGGTTTTGCAGTCTATTTTGTTCTTCGAACAAATGTTTATCACAAAAGCATCTTACCTGACAAAAAGCTCAGGCTGACTACTTCAGAGCTATAACTCAGGCTAGAAATAGCAGCCGCTTAGTGTCCTAATGAGCCATTATCAACCTTCCCTGCCCTTTGTTCCTCTTGGAAGTATAACAGAGTCTCAGGACCTGTGGCCTCTCTCAAACACACGGTCATGCAAGATAGGAAGAAAGAAGGAGGAGAAAGGGAGACAGGTGTGTATAATAAATAGTCCATCACAAAAAACTCACCCAGCCCATCCCCATGGCATAGCCACCTTACTCAACTCACATTCTCCACTCTCAACAAGGTCCCCCTCACTCTGCATGGGTTCCTTTACACAGGATCATGGCAGAAAAGGTGATAGAGAAAGATGATAGATAGACAGAAAGACAGATGGATAGACAGGTAGACAGAAGCATTTATTAAGCACTTGTCCAGTTCCTCTTATTACCTTCTCTCAGTTGATTATTTCCAGTTTATCCTGCATATATTTTGCTTATACAAAGTTATTTGCCCAAGTTCCTTGAGGGCACAGGCTGTCTTTTGCCTTTCTTTGTATCCCCAGTGCTTAGCGCAATGCCTGGCACACAGTAGGCACTTAGTTCATTGACCGACTGACTGTGGCACAGAGCACAGGAAATACAAATGTAAGCAGGCAAGACAGTCCCCACCTTCAAGAAGCTTACATTCTAATGGGAGAAAGACAACACACAAATGGGTGCTAGAATGGTGGGGGCGGGGGGAGAGGCAAGAAGGCAACACAACAGCTCAAGCAAAACAGGTAGAATCAGGAGATAGGTGAGAGGAAGGTGGAGCGTGGTTGAAATCCTTCCTAAAATGGTGGTCCTGGCATCCTAGGGAGACAGATCTGGAGATGATTTGCTCAAGGTCGCATAATGGAAAAGCCAAGATTTCAGCCTAGATCCTTCTCTGACTCCAGATTTTTCATCACACCACACCACCTACCTATTTTACCCTTGGCTTCTTTTTAATAGGTTCTAGTCAGCCTTCCCTAAGTAAGTTAACACCAAGGGAGAAGGGGAAAGGAGTGGACTTGCTGCCCTTCTCCAATCCAGTCCTTTACCTCCTTCCCCCTCTTCCTCGAGTCCACCTTGTCTTTTCTTCCACCTCTTCTGGCTCACCTGTCAAGCCCAACAGGAAATCTGAGCAAAGCAGTTTTTGCCAAAGGTTTCAGGTAGCAGAGTGTCACTCAGAATTAAAACAGACCATGCACCATTCATTACCCCTTAGTGCCTCTTAGAGAACAGAAGGCTCCGCTTAGGGAGAATCTTTGACTTCTCACTTAATCAGCTTCTGCTTTGCCTACTGGGGGAAGCACAGGAAACTGTAATGGCTTTTTCCCTCCAGCTCAAACCCACAACAGTGTAGAAAATAAATTCCTCTTTATTAAACTGCTCATTTTATTCTTATTTATTTGTCTTTCCTTATCCCTTTTCCCTCAGCCTCGTAAAGACCAAGTAATAATAAAAGCTCATCTGGCTCAATTTATCCTGGCACATAACTTGTGGTTTGCATCTCACTGCTGGCACCAAGAGCATAGATACTCTCTCTTCCAAATCTCTATACCTTGCGCTAAGCCATACTGTCATCTTCCATCCGTTCCAATTCCCATAACAATAGGACAACCCTAAAAGGAAATACTTGGGAAGTTACATACTGAGTAGTGCTCTCACCATTCCACAAGCCCTACTAAATTCATTCCTGCTTCTGGGCTCTTGTTAATGCTCATGAACCTGTTTCAGTCATCTTTCTCCCCTCCATTTACCTCTTTCAAATCCCACCTCCAGAAAGTTTTCCTTGTCAACTCCAGATCCTGGAGGGCATGGGCTCTATCTTATGAGATCACAGATTTTGAACTGGAATGGTCTTCAGAAGTTATCTAGTTTAACTCTCTCATTTTAAGGATGAAGAAATTTAGGTCTGGTGAGGGGAAGTAATTCCCCAAAGGTCCATGCTTTCAGAGCAGGGATAGCCAGCTTGACAGCTCCAAGATATGACACTGGTTGCTATAAGGAGTTGAGCTCAGATTGGGTCCTTTGATCCCAAGGACATTGGTCTTTTCACTGTACAATATGGCTTCTCTCTCTTCCGTTCATATCCTCCATAGTATCCAGTATAGTGTCAAGCACAAAAGAATTCAATAGATGCATGTGGACTGACTGACTATTGTCCCACATAACTTTAGCTTGTGGGGATGTCAGCAGTCCTTTCAGCAGCTCAGTGGACGCTGTGATGCAGCCCAGACACAGGCCAATTTGCAGGGTTAGTAATGAGCGCAGGGATCTGTTCCACCTGGTGATTTGCTTTGAATCTGCAAATGCAACCCGCTCTGTTGAATGCAAAGGGACCAACACAGCTGAGCCTGCCCAAGCTTAGGGAGCATGTACAAATATCTGATAGCACAGATCAGATGCCACCTGATAAGGGAGCTACCCCAGCTGCATCCCTGCAGTGCCAGAAAGAAGGAATCTCTGCCCATGTGCCAAATGGATGGGCGTGCTTCAGCACATACCCTCCTTTAGGTTGATTTATGTAGGTGCCCCAGGAAGCAAGTTAACTCATGGAGATCTAGAGCTATTTCAGTTCGAACTTCATATTTAAAAGTTATGGAGGGGAAATACTTAGGAAGTTACATGCTGATTAGTGCTCTCACCATTCCACAAGCCCTACCAAATTCATTCCTGCTTCTGGGTTCTTTTTAATGCTGTTGACCCTGTTTTAGTTGTCTTTCTCTCCTCCATTTAACTATTTCAAACCCCACCTCCTTGCCAACTCCAGGTCCTGGAGGACATGGGTTTGTTAATTTTTAAAAAAGAGGAAAATCTTAAAGATAGTAGCTTGGACTGGGCCTTTACGGTATGGACACCAAATAAGAATTTGCTATATGAATGAATGGATGGGTGAATGGATAGACAAAGGAACGGAAGAATGGATAGATGGATGAAGGAGTGAACAAATAAATGATGGATGGGTGGATGATAGAACGAAAGAAAGAATGAGTGAATGAACAAATCATTATGTCAGGTAAATTGGGAGGCAGGTTAATGGAATGGAATAAGAACCAGATTGGGAGTCAGGGAACCTGGGTACGGGAGGTTCTGCCTCTGCTTATCTGTCAAACATCTATAATAATATTTGTCTCTACTTATTTCCCAGGGCTACTGTGGTAAGAAACCAGATAAGGTACGTGAAAGTGCTTTGAAAAGTACGAAGTGCTACACAAATATAAAGTTTTATTATTAAATTTTATTACTAGACAACTGAATTTTATAGCAGAAACAGACATTCATGATGATGTTTTTACTCATCACATGGGGCTTGGATTTTGTTTGGGGATTACCTCCCCAACACCCACTTTCTGTCACCACGATTTACACCAGGTGTCAGAAAACTAGAGTCCTCCCTCCAGTAGGATCTGGGCCACCTCTGTCTTTTGGCCAGTCCTCATTTTCTTAGCTTGAGAGTCATACAAAAAAAAGGCAGCCAGCTGTTGTTTTCGGACTCCTGATTTATACTAATCTAATAGGACTAAAAAGACAAATTTCTTGGTAATAATCATAGAATCTCAGAGCTGGAAAGGACCCCAAATGTCACTGGCTGGATTCATCCCTGAAAAGGTACCTCCTCAACCACACCCCCAACAAGCACTTGTTTAAAGGCCTTTAGTGACAGGAAATTTACAAGCAAGGCAGTTCATTTCATTTATGGACAACTCCAGTTATCAAGAAGTTTTTCCTAATAATTTTCCTTGTGAAGACAGGCAGAACAAATCAAATCTCTCTTCCCCATGATAGACTTACAAATATCTGAACACAGCTAACATGTCTTCCCTAAATCTGTTCTTTTCCAGGCCAGACATGAATAGTCCTTTCATTTAATCCTTGTATGGCATACTCTCACCATTCAATATGGTATATATTCTGACCAGGGAAGTGTATGGCTAGACCATCATTTTCCTCGCTTTGGATATTATGCCACTCTCAAATTGCATGGGCTTTTTAAGCTGCCACACAGTACAGATTCATAATGGGTTTGCAATCCACTACAACCCCTAGATTTTTTTCAGACAAAATGCCAACTATGACACTACCTTCTTGCAAAAACATCAACTTGACACGTTGAAGACTTCATAATTATCATTACTGAATTTCATCTTATTACATTCACCCCAGTGTTTCTAGCCTTTAATATCTGTTAGAATCTGACTCTTTTATCCAGTGTGCTGGCTGTCTCTTGAGGCCTGACGCTACCTATCAATCGAATAGTACCTCATCTATGCCCTTATGTAAGCTATTGACAAAATATCAAACGGCATAGGGCTGATCACAGCTAAGCACTGATCCACTCCACTGGAGACCTCCTTTCAAGCAAACACTGAAACATTAATGACTAAGCTTTGGGTTTGGCCTTTCAACCAATTCCAACTCCCCTAACCGTAGCATCCTCTAGCCCACATCTTTCTATTAGTTCCTCCTGGAGTCTCAAGTCTCCATTTTATAGAGGGATTGATACTGTCCTTGATTTCTCTCTCAGCCCTGTTTCCTGGTTTTCAGACTTCAACATCATGCTGTTTCATACTGGAATTTCCCTCAGCACCTGGAGCCTCCTCAATCTGGAACATCCATCTACCTTGTGGCCCTCTCAACTTGGAATATCCCCCAGGAACATCTCCCCCTTCTCTAGCAGTGAGTCTGTCTTCGAACTTTCCATTTTGTGGAGGGACCTAGTCAGGACTTTATTGCCCTCCTTCAAATCTAGTTCCATTAACAAAAGAAATACCATTACAACAAATACCTATACCACAAAGGAATTTCCAGGCCCCAAGTAATGAATGGTTCAATGAGCTCACCCAAAGTTTGATACAACAAAATCTACTCCAAAGAAGTAATTTTGACAGTTCCTTGATGTAACCCACACTGAAATGTAACCTGTATTTAAAAACCATCATTTCATACACAGTTTTGTGGAAAGAGATTCATTCTAAGAAGAGTGTTACCTAGAGGCATGGATAAAAGAGGGACAAAGCTCTTCAGCATCACCAGTAGTAAGGGTCAGTCAATGCTCATCTCCCTTGCTCCTCTGCTCTTTCCCACCCCCACTCACCTTTCTTTCTCCTTACTATTCTCTCAAGCTTATACTGAAGGCAGAACTCAATTAGGGAAGGCTGCTAGAGGAATTCACTGCCTCAGTTTGTCAGTGGCACCTTGATTAAAAACAGCAGCAGAGTCAGATAATGTGCATTGTCCCCATTAAAATTTTTCTTAACCATTCAGGGTTTTGATGTCATTGTACACAAAAGTACTGCTTAGGCAGCTGTCAAAAGTGGAAGAATATTGGATGTTCATTTCTTACATAAGACCAATCAAGATATTAGGAGCAAAAATAACAATAAATCCTTTTACTTTAATGTTAGTATTCTCCCCACCACACTCTCTTGAACTATCATACAGATACTGATCTGTTTACACATTACATCCCTCCAGTAGAATGGAAGTTTCTTGCGGGCAGGCACTGCCTTTCTTTTCACCACTCCTCTGTTCAAAAAGCTCCAGTGCCTCCCTATTTATTAAACACCTTTGTAGATACTGGAAGCCATTTGGCTCCAGCCTACCTTTCCAGGATGGCTGTCCATGACTCCCCTTCACACACGCTGGATTTCAGTCTAAATGGCAGGGTTCATGTTCCAGACATGACCCATCATCCCTCGTTTCTATGCCTTAGCACACAGAGGCTTTCCTTCAACACCTGGAAAGCACTTTTGCCTCACTCCCAGATTAAAGCATCCCAAGCTTTCCTTCAAAGATCAGTTTGTACCTACCTCCTCTTACATAAAGTTTCTCCTGTCCACTTCCTTTCCCAGCTGCCAGAGCCTCCATAACCCCATCAGGAAAAAAAAATCTGATATGCCTTCTATTGACTTTAGAACATAAGCTCTTTAAAGGTAGAAGCTGCTTTATGTCTAGCTTTCTATCCCCCAAACCTGCTTAATTATAATAATAATTAAATGTAATAATATTAAACAAAATAAATATTATATTTAACATGATGTGTTAAATATATCATACAATATATGTTAACCATAATAAATACTGCATTAAATAAATAATTATATAAATATAATAATTATAATAGTGATATTAAATATAATATAAATATAATCAAGCACCCCAAAGGTGCTTAATAATAATAAATGATCATGGACCGATTGACTATTGTGTTAACTTATGTAGGTATATGTTATATCCTCTAATGCAATGGAAGTTCTTCAAGGACAGGACTACTATATTTTTGTCTTTGTATTCTCACCACCTTGCACAGGGCCTGGTGAGTAGAAGTATCTAATAAATTCTTATTGAAGGGAATCTGGATGTATAAAGAACTTAAATTTTTTTAAGTTTTTTCAACTCTATTCTGTTCCTAAGTAGCAATTCTGCTTTGATTCATTAAGGGTTAGATGGGGTAGCTTCCTTTAAAATAGTGATGCTTTCATTTTTGTCCACCTCCTAGGGCTTATTAACTCTTCATTACACATACTTGCTTGGTAAGAGTCTGTTTAGGTAGTCCAACACAACAGATAATCTAAGATCCTTTATACCACAAAACCTCAATTTCTCAAAACTTTCAACTAATCAGACTTTGGGAGTAGATTCCACTTTTAGGAGCTAGAAGCATATCATAAATAAACAACACTGAGAGATACTGGGGATTAAAGTTTAAAAAAAAAACTGTTTCTCTCAGAATGGGAGATAAGATGGTACAGTGAATAAAGTGCTGGGTTTGATGTCAGAGGTCAAATCACTGCTGTCACTGACTGCTTCTGTGACATTGGGCAAAATCACTCACCTAAACTCAGTAGGCTTCACTTTCCTCCTCTGTAAAATGAGGAGATTAGACTAGGTAACTGCTGAGGCCCCCACTAGCCCTAAAGCCGTGATCCTGTGAGTGTTTTATTTTACAAATTTGGGGGTAATCAATACCCCTTACTCCCTCCACTCTGAAGGATGCAAAGTCAAATGTGCCTGGCACGGTATAGAATAGAGTTGGCCTCTCTCGCATCATTCTATATTGACGTATTCTTTACTCAGGCAGGGAGACAATGTTGGGCATGGGGAAGCATTGAAGAAAGGGGAGGTATTTGGCAAAGAATAAACAAGCAAGTTAATTATGTGTTTTGGCCCTTGAGCGCTGTGTCCAAATCTCCTTGTATTCCAACTAAGTGACAAGCTCCACGCTCAAGTCAATGGGGAGAGTGTCTCAGTCAACAGAGAAGAAAATCAATAAGGTAACAGTAATTATAACAGTGCTCTGTAATACATAATGGCTCAAGGTTTGCTAAGAGCTTTAATAGGAGCAAAGTTATCCATACTTCCGGGTAACAGAGATGCGATTATGTGAAATGGAGATTTTAGGAATTATTGTTGACCACAGAGTGTTCTGTTTCCAAGGTGACAGACCCAACACTGAGGAAATTGCCCAGGAGCAGTGTGAAAACCATTTCCTTGGGGACAAAGCTAATATCTGAGATCACAGATACGCTCTCTGTAAGCCCAACCAATCGCGCCGACAATCATAACAGAATTGTGGCGCACTGAGAAAAGTGCTAGATATGGAGCCAGAGGATGTAGGTTGGGATTCCACCACTTATGACCCCGATGACCTTGGACAAGTTGATTAACCTCTTTAAGCCTCAGTTTCTCCATACATAAAATAGGATGATTAGACTAGGTGACTTTTAAGGTCCCTTGTAGCTCCCAAGTTATGAATCTATGATAATGGATTTAGATTGATATCTTTCACCAGGTGGTATAGATAGCAACATCATCTGGTGTGATTCTTGTCCATGTTCTCCCAGAATCCTCTGTAGAGGACTTACCCCCATGCCCTGGGAGCTTTCCTCTAAGTTGAGGCTGTCCAAAATGTGGCCCGCAGGCCTCACGATTTATGCAACCTGCCTACAAGCATAGAAATTTACATAAATGCTTCAGTAAAGGAAGCCGAGCTACCACAGAGCTCTCACTAAAATGGCAAATCAAAATATATTGTCTATAGTTTCAATAAAAACCTAAGGTTGGACAGCCCTGTTCTAAGTCTAAGACAAGTTCAGGGAATGTATGTGTTGTACACATGCAAGCATCTGTACACACACATACATACATATATACATACATGTAATGTGTGTATACAGACATCTATATATATGTGTGTGTGTATACTTACATATACAAATACATAGATGTGCATATATATATATACATCTCCCTTTTGGTAATCCTGACCCCAGGGTCAGCGATAAAATCCCCAAGTGGTCTGGGCAAAACTCAAATCACATGCAAAGATAAAAGTGTACAAAGTCCTATTCCCACAAAATAGCTTGTAATAGCTGATAGCTAGTATTTAAACAGCACTTTATGTATCTTATCTCATTTTATCCTCACAACAACCCTAGGAGGTAAGTTCTATTATTATCCCCCTGTGGGGCATAACAATCCACTGTGCTGATTCCACATTTAAAAAGTATTCAACCAAATGGTTTCTTTTAAAACGTAGGAATAATCAGCTCTGGGCAGCTAGGTGGCACAATGGACCTGGAGTCAGGAAGACTGAATTCAAATCCAGCCTCAGACACTTTTTAGTTGTGTGACCCTGGACAAGTCACTTAACCCTGTTTGCCTCAGTTTCCTCATCTGTAAAATGAGTTAGAGAAGGAAATGGCAAACTACTCAAGTATCTTTGCCAAGAAAATCCCAAATAGGGTCATGAAGAGTCAGAAGAGACTGAAACAACCAAACAAAACTAACTCTCCATTCTCTTTAATATGGGTATTTGATACGTTTACAAATCTACCTGATCTCCCACAAGCTCTTTGCCCTTCTAAAACCAGTATAAGGTTGAGGACCACTGTTTCAGATTATGGTTATTAGTTCAACATTTATTGACTAACTGGTTATTCATCCACATTAAATACTCAGAAAGGAAATGTATTCTCCCCAGTGTACTTATGAGAAAACAGCAGCTGATTTCAATGACTGGTCCAAGTCCATATGGTGAATCATCATCACAGCAAGGAAAACAAATCCTAGTCTCCTGACATATAGAGTCACAGACTTTGAACAGATGTCCATTGATTGGAGAATGGCTAAGCAAACTGTGATACATGAAAGTATTGGAAGCTTATATTCCATAAGAAATGACGAATATGAAGAATTCTAAGAAACAAAGAAACACTTAAGTGAACTGATGCAAACTGAAGTTAGCAGAACCAGGAAAACAATATACAGAGTGATAACAACAATGGAGATGGAAAGAACCGCAATAAAACAATCAAAACAATGTTGCAAAATTACAATGACTAACCTTGGTCCCAAATAAGAGACATAAGAAAATGCTGTCCCCATTTCTTTGCAGATGTGGAGGACTATAGGTATGGAACTATCATATTGGTCTTTTACAACATATTGGTTAATTTTGCTGAATTTCTTTTTTTCCCCTCTGTTATAAGAGATGGCTTTCTGGGAATGAGTGAGGAGGAGGATAAATTAGGAAATGTAGGTAATATAAAACCAAAATACATGATTAAATATATATATATATATGTATATATATATATATATATATGTGTGTGTGTATGTACATACATACATAAATATATATCTTTAAAAGAATCTTAGACTCTCAGTTAGAAGAATCATTAGAGATGAATGAATCCAAACTTCTTTTACAGATGAGAAAACCAAGAGCCTGGGGAAAGTCTGACTTGACCAAAGTCAAGCAGCTAGTAAGTAACAAAAACAAAAAATCCAGAAACCAAAAGAAATATTTAAATACAAAAAATTAACATGTGTACATGGGGAGCAGGCAGAACTGGACTCAGCTCAGGAGTTTTGACTCTAAGTTCTGTGCTATTACCAAATCTTGTATTTCAAAGACCTCACCACTTCTTCCATATTTTAGTAAGTACTCAAAACATTTATTATTTTTGCTTCAAAATAAAAAGTGCTAGATTTCAGAAAACCTGGAAAGATTACATGAACTGATGCAAAGTGAAGTAAGCAGAACCAGGAGAACATGGTACATGATAACAGCAATATTGTACGATGAAGAATTGCAGATGACTTAGCTCTTCTCAGCAATACAATGATCCAAGACAATTCTAAAGGACTCATGATGAAAAATGCTATCCATCTCCAGAGAAAGAAATGGTGAGGCCTCAATGCCAATTAAAGAACACTACTTTTCACTTTCTGTATTTTTTCATGTTTTATTTTCCCCCTTTGGGTCTGTGTCTTCTTTCACAACATGACTAATATGGTAATATGTTTTGCATCATTGAATATGTGTAACCTATATCAAATTGTCATCAAATACTTTCTCAAGGAGAGGAGAGATGAAGGAGGGAGAGAGAAAATTTGGAACTCAAAAAAAATTTTAAATAAATGTTAAAAATTGTCTTTACATGTAACTAGGAAAAATATTATTTAAAAATTGAATAACAATTTCAAATAATAAAGACAAGGCTAGTAATGACAAAGTAACAATAAATAAATGAATGAATGAATGAATGAATGAATAAGAGGGCTGAACCTCTTTCACCAGCCGATGGTATGGTTTTTTAGCCCCCAGTTGTCTGTTCTTTATGTGTGTCTGGTTAAAGTTTACATGCTGGGTACACCCTAAACAGGAGAGGAGAGAGTAGGAAGAAAGCTGTTACGAAAACCCTGGAAGTTCCTAGAGTAAGAATGATGGTACCTTCTCTTGGGAGTGTTGATGTAGCGTCACCAACTCAGAAGAACTGGACACATTTAAATCATATTTCAAGAAACAGAACGGAGATGCCATGAAGATCTTTGTAGATAGATCTTAAAGGGAAAACAAAGAGGTAAGAGTTTTTCCCACTTCTGGGGATGAGGACCGGTCGGTGGGTTCTTTGCTTCACACCTAGAATAAGGAAGAATTTAGGAAGGAAATCAGAATCGAGCCAGCATCCTTCAGCAGTCAGGGGGCTCTGCACACAAGCACATGGGGAAAGATTTACTGTGGGCTACATCCGTAGACAACAAAAACAGAAAGGAAGAACGGGAACAATAGGCCTGCATTGGTAGGGCTATTTTTCGTCTTGTTTTGCAGCAAGACAAGAGGAAGGAGGGTGAGAAGGACAAGAAGAGTATACTCTGTTCCTCTCCCACACAGGGCTATGTGAACAGGCCTAGTGAATCCTGGACAGGGCCATCCCAGAGAGGAAGAGGGGACCTTCAGGCTGTCATGATAAAAGTAACAGATGAAGATCGGTGCCCAGAAGAACCCAAGAGACTGACCTGGTGATCATGGAGCGAACAAGGGACTAGAAGGAAGGGACTTGGGTTCTCATTCCAGTTCTGCTATTAACTAGGGAGGTGATTTAGGGCAAATTCAAAGAATCAGATCTGCTTTGTGCCAGGTACTGTGCTCACTGCTAAGGATACAGAAGTGAGAATGAAACAGTCCCTGTCCTCAGGGAGCTTATAGGGAAGACAGCATACATATATCGGTATACACAAACACATATATATGCACACAACACATTGAAAGCAAGTTCACAGGTTTGTTGGGAAAGGTAAGATTAGGGGCGCAGGAAAGGCCTCACGTAGGGGGTTTCCACGCTCCTTCTGGTTGTGCTTTTGTTTTTCCAGACTTCAGCATCAACCACAGAACCTCCCTCAGCACCTAGGGCCTCCTGAACCCCTGTAGCCATTTTACAGTGGAACATCCCTCCTCCGTGATGGGACAAGAGCAAACTCTATTTCCCCTCCTGACTGAGTGTCTGATTTTACAGACTTCAATCCTCCTGGCAGGGGCATTTTCACCCTTCTCCTCTTTTTAGCTCCCTTTTATGTGTCTTCTTCCCTCATTAGAACATAAGTCTTTGAAGGTAGGCACTGTCTTTCTTTTTGCTTCCCCATTGCTTAGCACAGTTCTTGGCACATAGTAAGCACTCAGTAATAAATGATTGTTGCCTTGCAAAAGATAGCGCTTGAGCTAAGACTTTAAGGAAACTAAATTCTCTGAGTCTTTTTTTTTCCATCTTGTACATAAAATGATATCAAAAGTACCTCCCAGTCTATGATTTGACCTAGAGTAACCATCAGGAGTACTTACACAATTACAGAAGGAAAGAAGGGAAGGAGAAAGAGAGGAAGGAAGGAAGGAAGGAAGGAAGGAAGGAAGGAAGGAAGGGAAGAGAGAAAGGAAGAAAGAGAAAGAGGGAGGAAAGAAAGAGTGATAAAGTAAGAGAATATGAGAAAGAGGAAGGGAGGGAGGGAGGAAGGGAGAAAGAGAGAGAAATGAGAAGAGAGAGAGAAAGGAAGGAAGGAAGGAAAGAAGGGAAAAGAGAGGGAACAAGGAAAGGAAGAAAGAATGAAAAGAAGGATGAGAAAGAGAAAGAAAGAAGAAGGGAAGAAGGAAGGGAAGAAGAGAGGTGAGAAGAGAAAAAAGAAAAGAAGGAAAAGGAAAAAGAGAAAGATGGAAGAAAGAAAGAAGGATAAGAAAGAGAAGAAGGAAAGAAGGAAGGAAGGGAGGAAGGAAGGAAAGAGCATTTATTAGGGAATTACTATATACCAGGAACTGTGCTAAGTGCAGAAGGTCACAAATACAAGGCAGTTGTGGCCTCCAGAAGCTCATGTTCCAAAGGGGATGACACCACCCAAAGGGGAGCCAAAGGGGGCAGCCAGGTTTGGAAAGGGCCAGGAAGTGGCATGATGGCCTGACTGGAGGCAAGATAAAGCAAAACCTCATCTCTGAGGTCCCTGGGGGCAGAGCCTGAGATCTGGGGGGCAGTGGCAGGGGTGGGTGGGGAGAAAGATGAGGAAGACAGCCTGACAGATTCCCCCACATGGCTGGCCCAAGGCAAGAGGGATTGAGCAGAGATGCCCCAGTGCATCACTGCAAATGCCCTATCGACTTTCCATCACTTTGACACAAAATCATTGCTAGTTTCTAATCAAGCTGGGCAGAAACAGCTTGACTCAGCCAAGGTTTTGAACTTGGGGTGGCTGCACCAATCCTTTGCTGTATTATTTATCCAAAGCTCCCAGAGGCTGCTCCAAAGGTTTGAAAAACCTAAATCAACAGGAAGAAACCAGAGCAAAGTGCAGCTCGGGCAGCTCACCTGCTGCACATCTCTCATTAGGACCCTCCAGGAGTGTTGGGCTCCTGATGTGGGAAAGGAAGAGAAGGGGGTTCAGGAGCACAATGAAGGCTGCTGTTGGGAGAGCTTCATTATTACAGCCAGATGCCCACTTCCCATTTCTGCTTCTAACACGCTCTGAGCGGTCCTTATTAGCAGCTGCACTGGACAATGAAACCCTGACAGAAAGAAAAATTACCTGTTGGGAAGATGACTAAGACTGAGTTCAAATTCAGGTGAGCGAAGTGAAAAATTTCCATAAACCAAAGGGAAAATCCAGAATCATGTCTCTGGGTTATATAACAGGCCCAGAATTTTGATGATGACAAGAAAAAATAAAGTTGAAGAAGGAAAAAAAATTTAGAAAAAACTCCTCTTCAATGTACGTTCTGCTCCTTTCCCTATGTGTAAATTCATTCCAGGAAATCTTCATTGGCTTTGACATAACAAAAGGCAAGTCTGACACGGAATTTTGACCTAATGAAACTGGATTCTTAGGGGCAGGCTTATGCTAGGTCTGACTCCACTGAAGTAGCGTCAGGAAGAAGCCAATGGTATACAAGGAGCTGGACTTGTTTAGTGTGAGGAAGTAAAGACTGACGTGGAATAGGTTAGCTGTCTTCAAGAATCTGAAGGGCTGTTATGTGGACAAAGGAAGGCTTGGTCTGTGCGGTTCCACTGGGCAGAACCAAGAATAATGATAAGAAGCATTTGCAAGGAGGCAACCATCTTGTTGTTCATTTATTTTAGTCATGTCCAACTCCCATTTGGGATTTTGTCCCCATTTGTCCCCATTTGTGGTTTTCTTGGCAAAGATACTAGAGTAATTTGCCATTTCCTTTTCCAGATCATTTTACAGGTGAGGAAACTGAGGTAAACAGGGTGAAGTGACTTGCCCAGGGTCACACAGATGCTAAGTGTTTGAGGCTGGATTTGAACTCAGGAAGATGAGTCTTCCTGACTCTAGGCCTAACACTCTAACCACTGCATCACCTAAAACTTCCTATCAGTTACAGATTAAAAAAAAATAGAATGCTCTGCCTTAAGAAACAGTAGGTTTCCTCCTCACTGGACCTTTTCTAAGTCAAGGGTAGATGACCCACGTCATGTTTTATAGGAGATTCCTATAAGAGCATAAATGGACTTTAGAAGCCATCTAGTCAAATGATCTTATTTTAGAGATGAGGAAACTGAGACCGATAGAGTTTATGATACCCAAAGTTACATGGGTAGCAAGAGGTCAAACACGAACCCATATCCTCTGGCTCCAGATCAACTACAGCAAACTGCCCCAACTGTTCAGTAGAGGTTAGACTAGATGGTCTTTCATGCTTCCTTCAAACTCTGGAATTTTTGTTGTTCTGTGATACTGCTCCAAGTAAGCATAGAATCAGAACATGCCCCAGGCTTATGCACAGGAGAATGGAGTTGTCAGGCTATAATCTGAGGAGTACCAAAAAGAAAAAAAATATTTGTCTAAATGTGTCCGAAGGATTTTTAGCACAATACCTGGTGCTCGGTAAGTACCTACTAAATTCATCCATCCATCCATCCTTCCTTTCTTCCTTCTTTCCTTCCTTCCTTCCTTCTTTCATCCTCCATCTTTGCTTCTTCCCTCCTTCCTTTCTTCTTTCTTTCATCCATCCTCCATCTTTGCTTCTTCTCTTCTTTCCTTCCTTCTCTCCTTTCGTCTCTCCCTCCTTCCATCCCTTCCTCTTTCTCTCCATTTTTTTGATTCCCTTCTCATAATGTTCTGTATACACAAAAGACCTTTAATACATGTTTTGATACATATGGCACAATAGACAGAGTGCCAGCCCTGGAGTCAGGAAGACCCATCTTCCTGAGTTCAAATCTGGCCTCAGACACGTACTAGCTGTGTGACCCTGGGTAGGTCACTTAACCCCTATTTGCCTCAGGGCTGGAGAAGGAAATGGCAAAACCACTCCAGCATCTTTGCCAAGAAAGCCCCAAATGGGGTCACAGAGAGTCAGACATGAATGAGCAACAAAAAGGATAGCTAAATTTTGATAGGGTGTGGTAGGAAGGAAGGTTGGAAATAAGAAATCAGGCATAGGGAGAGTCACCCTGGTGAGATTCCTCAAATGAACCCTAGACAAGAGAAACTAGAATGACTTATCCCCTAAGATTGGCATCACAGACAATTCAATGCAACCAACATTTATCGAATGTATACTATGTGCAAGGCACCATAATGGGCAAAACTGGAAATAAAATGGAGTTCCATACCTTCATGCCTCTTGGAGGCAAGGTGATAAGAAGGCAGAGCATTGCCTTTGGAAGCAGAATATTTGGAGTCAGATCCCAACTCTGCCATTTATTGCTGTGTGCCCTGGAAAAGTCACTTAACCTCTCTGGGTCTCATTTTGCTCATCTGTAAAATGGGAGGTGGGTTAGACTGATTTCTAATCCTCATCCCTGACTAGCACCATTTTCAAATATAGAACACTCGGCTGGATGAACCAAGCTTACCTCACTAGGACAAATCTTCTGTTCTTAGGGCTGGAAGCCCTGGGTAGAAGCACCCCAGAAAAGTGAATGCATTTGGGAAGGTAGCTAACTATGTACCTGAACCCCAGGAATGGACAATCTCTGACAACTCAGCTAGGGTCATTCCAGTGAAACCTCAATATTTGTCAGTTTCTGGTGCATTCTGCCTAGAAAGGAATACAAAAAGTGAATATTACTTACCCCTACAGGGCAACAGGCCTTAGAGCTTGCCTGTGCCCAGCCCCCAAGAAAGAAAAAAGCCAAACAGCCTTGGTCATGGTAAAGGCCCAACTGCCATCTTAAACATCATCTGACTAAGGAACAGAAGTGGTAGGAGACCTTAATCAGAGAATCCTAGGATCTTAGTGTTGGGAGGAAACTCAGACACCAAAAAGATGGGAATCTTTCTGCAACACTGCAGAGAAGGGGTCATCCATTCAGTGTCCTCTTAAAGACCTCCAGAGAGGTGGGGGAAGCCATTGACCCTAGAAGCAGTTACAGACTCTCTTAATAGTGATCTAAAATCTCTTAATAATTTCTACTCATTGCTTCTAACTCTGCTCTCTAGGACTAGATAGAATAAGTCAATGTTCCATATCAGTAATCAATCAATAAGGATTTATTAACTCCTACTAAATGCCAGGCACTGTGGTAAGACCTGGGGATACAAAACCAAAAACAGCACCTGCCCTCAAGGAGCTTACCATCTAATGGAGGAAGATAGCACACAAAAGGAAGCTAAAAGGAGTGACAAGAGGCATTTTATTTACATAATTGCATTTGATTACCCATAACCTCCCCGTGTCAATTTCCTTCCATCTATGGGAGGTCTTTCCTGATAACCTCCATTGGTGCTAAAACCCCCCTCAAATTATCTTGTATTTCTGTATCTGCATAAATGTTACATCTATGCAGATACATATAAATCATATGTAAGGTCCATGAGGGAAAGACCTGCCTTTCATTCTGTCTTTCTACCCTCAGAACCTATCACAGAAGTTTTGCACATAATAAATTGAATCTACAAAAAAAAGAGAAGACTGGAGAGTCTAGAATGATCTCCAAGGATCCTTTCCAATTCTAAATCTATGATACTACAAATTTTGGAGTTCAAATGTAGGACCACGTTATATTTAGCCCTATAATATGTCATCTTTTTAGATTTAGTGCATCTTTCCCGCTTGTTTTGGATCCCGATTCTATGATTCATAGTATTCACTATCTTGCCCAGGTTCACATAACTGGAAAATTTTAGACGCAAATTTTGTTCATTCCTGAGATAAGTTCCCCTAATTATCCATGTGCTTGGTAGTTTACTTTGGACCAGATCTAGAAGTTTGTTACTCATCAGAATCGTTTTCCATATAGCCTCTATGTTTATATTTCCCATTAAATCTCACTTTTCCTAAAGCAAAACTGTGCATTTGTTCGTAGAACTTTAAGCTTCAGAGGCATTCTATGTTCAGCGTTTAAAAGATGTCAGGAGTCTTGGCCCCTAGCCAATTTGGTTGATGGCAGACTTGGTTAACACTACCTTACCATGAAATCATCTGGACCATTTGCAGCTTCCTCAAGGAAAAAGAAAAAAGAAAAATCTGTATTTGGGAGGGAGAAATAAGGTGAGAAGATGAAATGACCCATACAGAAGGAGAGAGTGAAATCAATTCTGATAACAGCCTCTTAATCCCATGGTCCCCCTGAGGAAAGAAGCAAATGAACAGTACTGTGCATTCTAATCAGAGCTATTACCAGGAAGCTTTTAGAGGAAAGTGAGTAAGATACCTGCCGTCTCCATAGAAGCAGAGGCTTTATTCATTCTGTTACCTTGATTTCTCATTGAGGACCTCTATTAATGAATTTTGATGCAAGGGCAATAATCATGGCAGCTAGTGCATGAAAAGGGCTGGATCTGGAGTCAGGATGATCTGGGTTCAAATCCTAGCTCAGACATTTACTAGCAGCGACACTTAACTTCCACCTACTTCAGTTTCCTCAACTATAAAATGGATTATTACAGCATCTACCTCTCCGGACTGCTGTAAGGATCAAATGAGATATTTGTAAAGCACTTACAAACCTTAACGTGCTACATAAATGCTATTACTGTCATGGTTGTTGCTACAATCTCACGGCTTACAAAACAAAATGAGGAGCTCACCAAATCTTCTCTGAGTTTTCCCCTCCAGTCTTCTTTTACCTCATTTTCCTCCATGTTCTCCTCAATCCTATTCCTTGAACACTCAGCTCTATCTTTTGACTCGGGACATTTTCAATGGCTGTCTTGGAAATCTCTCCCTCTTTTTTCTCTGCCTCTTAGATTCCCCTGGCTTCCTTCAGGTCTTAACTCAAATCTCACTGTGTGTAAGAAGTCTTTTTGGAGACCTCTAAAATGCTAGTGCCTTCTCTCTGAGGTTATCTCCAATTTATCCTGCATATGTCTCATTTACACAGTTGGTTATATCAATAAGATTCATTAAGCACCTGCATATGTCTCATTTACACATAGTTGGTTATGTTAATAAGCATTTGTTAAGCACCTACTATGTGCCAAGCACTAGCAGTACAAAGAAAGGTAAAAAAAAAAAAAGAGTCCCTGCCCTCGAGGAGCTCATGATCTAAAACAGGAGAGAGAACGAACAAATAAATCTACACAGATAAGTTATAGACAGGATGAATAGGGAAGAATTAACAGAGGGAAGAGACTAGAATTGAGAGGGACTGGAAAAGACTTCCTATAGAAGGGTGGAATTTTAGTTGGACATGAAGGAAGTCAGGGAAGCTGGTGGGTAGAGATGAGGAAGGAGAGTGTTCCAGGCATGGGACAGAGCCAGAGAAGTTGCTCAGAGCTGAGAGGGGGAGAGTCTTGTTTGTGGAGGAGGCAGGTGGCCCCATACAGAGGATTTTGTATTTGATCCTATAGATAATTGGGAGCCCCTAGAATTTACTGAGTGTGGGGGTGACAAGGTTAGACCTGTGCTTTAGGAAAATCACTTTGGTGGTTGAATGAAGGATGGTCTGAAATGCAGAGAGATTTAAGGCAGGCAGACCCACCACCAATACTCCAGGGGAGAAGGAGGCATATTCAAGAGATGCTTCAAAGGTAAAATTGATGACCTTTCACAGCAGATTGGATATGGGTCTCCATGATTAGATTGTGAGCTACTTGAGAGCAGGGACTATTTTTTTTTTGCCTTTCTTTGTATCCTCAGTACTTAATATGGTACCTGATACATAGTAGGTGCTTAATAAATGCTTGCTGATTTGATTAGACTTACACTTTTCCTCATTTCATATTGCCTCTACTTAAAAGTAGCAACTGTGAGAGGCAATCAACTAGAATGGAATAAGTAAATGAACTTGGACTCAGAAGACCTGGATTTACTTTCCCATTCTGATATCTACTAGCTGTGTGACCTTATAGCTCTATTTAAAAAAAAAAAAAGAAGCAAAAATTACAAAAATAAAACCCTAAGCTATTATTATTCATTCTCTTGCTATCCATACTTTCAAAGCCTAGAAGAGTTCTTCAGAGAGTAAGTGCTCAAATAAAGGCTGAACGACTAACGGGAAGTTAGTAAGAAGGTATAAAACATTTACATTGTGTTTCCTCTTAGCATTTACTACGCAGTGTATTCTCTGCTAAGCAGAGCGTAAATGCATTTTTGGGTTATTGTTTAAATAATTGAATGGCTTTTTATCATAAAAAGGCTCACACTAAGCAGCATATCTCAATGTGTATAACTTCCAACAGCAGCCAAAGAGGAACAGAAAATACCTGGATTCAGACTCTTGGAATCCCAGATTTGGAAGGGATCCCAGAGATCATTGCCTCGTGGATGGCACTGAACTTAGAATCAGAAAAACTTGAATTGAGATCTTCACACACTACTAGCTGTTACCCTGGGCATGTCACTTAAAGTCTCTGGGCCTCGGTTTTATCATCAGTAACATAGGGGAGGTGGGTACTCAATAGTCTTTATGGTCTATGATTCTACATAGTGGTGATGCTTTTCTATAAAAGGAATCCTCTCCATAGCATCTCTGAAGGCCTCCAGTGAGGGGGAACCCACTCTCTCCCAGGAAACCCATTTTATTATTAGGATCCTCTAATCATAAGGAAGTTCCTCCTTCACTCGAGTCAAAATCTGCCCCCCTGTAGTGCCCATCCAGTGGTCCCAGTTTTGCCCTCTGGGGCCAAGCCAAACAAAATTCTGACACCTAATCTGGATGATGTGCTCTTACAATCAGAGGATATTCACCTTAGAACTGAATGGGATCTTAAAGAAGTCATCTAATCAACCTGTTGATTTTACAGATGAAGAAACTGAGGCTTAGAAAGGTTAGTTGACATACCCAAGGTCACACAGATCTCAATGAATCTGACTCTTTCTGGAAAAAGGGAAGACAGAAAGAAAGAGACCCTTCTCCCATAAGCCAGAATGCAGGAAGACCCTATACAAGGAGGTTAGCCTTTAGCACAATATCCCCCCCCCCCCCCCCCCGTAGTCTTACTTAAGTGCTGGGATTAGAGAAATTGCCACTGCTCCATCACAAGGGCTTTAAATCTAAATTTGAAGTGGCAAGGGGCTAAAGCACCTCAGTTCAGGGTTGGTGTGTCATTAAGAAGGGAGTAATTTCTAGGGAGGAAAGCTAATTAAAATCCCCAACCCCAGCAGAATTTCATTTTGCACAGAGATACTTTTTGGATGCTATCTCTTACCTGTTTAAGACACCCTGGGGCTCTGGTTACTGCCTAGTACCTCATTAAAAATCTGTTTTATTCACTCTACTTGCTTGTATGGGACTTTGCTATTTCACTCTCTTCCACTTCCACCTCATGCCTTACCCCCAAATAAGTCAGCAGCTCTCCGTGTATGTCTTCATCCATCTTGGAAAAGACTATCGTCAGCTAAAAGAGGCCGAGTCAATTCTTCCTGAAAAAATCCAAGGAAGACGGATGATGCTTGGCCTCTCAAGTTGTCCTTGGAGTAGGAGGGGACAATTCTCCCTCAGCTAAAAAGTTAGACTGGATCAAAGCAAGATCTGGGCAGTTCTTTAAAGGGAGGCATCACAGTACACTGGAGGTAGCATTGGTCCTGGAGTCAGAGGTTCTGGGTTAGAATCTTGCTTCTGATGCTTTCTGTCTTTCCCCTCCAACTCTCTCCTATTGCAAAATCTTTAATTACTGTCTAGGACAGGGCTTCTTAAACTTTTTTTCCACTCTCAACCTCTTCAGCGCTTCTTAAACTGTGAGCTGTGCCTCGTATGGGGTCATGACTCACAGTTTAAGAAGCACTGATCTAGAAAACTGCCATCCTTTCAGTAACCCAGGCTTCTCACTCACATTCACTGCACATGTCTAATCTGCTGTCAAATCTTCCCATTTTTGTCTTCATGACAACTATTATATATGTCCCTTTCCTTCTGCTTAAAGCTACCACCTGGGTGTAGACCTTCATTATCTCATACCAGACACAGACACAGACACAACCATAGACACAGAAATCTTGTATTTACATAATTGCTTCCATATGATCTTCACAGAATGTGAGTTCCTCAAGAGCAGGGTCTGTTTTGTTTTTCTTTCTATCCTAGGCATTTTAGCACAGTACCTGGCACATAGTAGACCTTTAATAAATACTTATTCATGGGCTTACTCTTTGAATGCTACTGTGGCTGTGTGTGTGGTTTGTCCTTCATTCTCAACGAGGACCATGACATCAGGAAGGTGATGCCATGACTTCTGAGTGAATTGGATGTAAGTGAGGGAGGGCTGTGCAAAGTCACCAGCCTCACTTTCTCCTCCAGAGCCACCTGGGTCCGGTGACCAGATGTAGATCAGGATGACTGGAGATGACCCAGCTTGAATGCTACTATTGTGACCGTGGACAAGTCACTCAGCCTCCCTAAGCTCCCTGTTGTTTCATCTGTAAAATAAGGACATTGGACCAAATGCCCTCTGGAGTCCCTTCCCACTATAGATCTAAATCCCATGACCCATGGCACTTCCCCCAACCTTTCTTCCACATTATATTCCATAGGGACTAACCTTCCTTTAGTTCTTCCTAACAAGAGGCTGAGGGGAGGCTGGAAGATTGCTCTCTAAAGGCACAGAACCAACACAGAATGTCAGACCTGAATCAAGAGATCTCCTCATTTTAAAGCTGAAGAGACTGAGGCTCAGAGAGATAGGAAGTTGTTTCCCCACTTTTAATCCCAATTCTGTCACTAATAAGACACCCAGGAACACAGAACTTAGTGCCCTCCTCATGACAAGACAGATTTTGGTTTGATATAAGGAACTTCTGCACAATTAGATTTAAGTGGGATTGGCTGCCTTGCAAAGTAGGCAAATTCCCAAGTGCTGGAGGCCCACTAAAGAAATAAGAATAATAATTCATATTTATATCGTATTTTTACTTGTAATAGAAGGCAAGTCCCAATCCAGCATTCTTTTCTACTACATCAAGGATTCTTAACCTGGAGTCTATGAATTCTAGATGAGAAGAAAATGACATCTTTATTTCAATGAAATTGATTTCTTTTGTAATCATATGTATTTTATTTTATGCATTTAAAAACCTGAAAAGGGGTCCCTATGCTTTACCAGATTGCCAAAGGGGATCATGACACAAAAAAATGAAGAACCCTTCTCTGCGTACACCATGGACCGTCTCTCTGTCCTCCTCCCCTCAAGTGTTTAATTCTGAGTTAAGCATAGGATAATGCAAAACATGCCAAGCTGTGGGCTTGAAAGACTCAGAAAACTGGGGTTTAAGTCCTGGTTCTGCCACTGACTAATTATGTGGCTTTGAGCAAATTATTCCTCAGTTTCCCCATCTGTAAAAAGAAAGGGCTCGGCCTCAGATACCTATTAGCTGTGTGATCCTGGGCAAGTCACTTAAGAGGAGGAGGAGGAAAGAACTAAAAAGTCCTTCAAGGCTCCAACATTCTATTTTTTGTTTATGTGAGGTAATCAGGGTTAAGTGACTTGCCCAGGGTCACATAGCTAGGAAGTGTCAAGTGTCTGAGGTTAGATTTGAACTCAGATCCTCCTCACTGTAGAGCCAGTACTGTATCCACTGTCCTACCTAGCTTTTCTTCCAACATCCTGTTTGTTGGGTATAGCTTTCACTTTCAGAATTTAATTCCATAAGTATATTTGCCCAGGGAAATGCAAAGACAAAAAGAAAAGCAAGTCCCGCCCTCAAGAAGCTCACATTCTTCAGAAGAAATAACAATTTGTTCACAGATAAGTACAAGATAATGGAAGAGAGCAGAGAACACTACCAGCTGGGGTGAGGCAGGGTGCTAGGAAAGGCTGGGAGTGGTACCAGAGCTGAGGCTTCCAGGCAGCTTCAGAGATTCAGTTCTTGAATTTCCTCTTCCATATCTCACTTTCCTTCCCAAAGGAAAACCTCCACTCAGGGAGGGAAGAATGCAATTATCAAGAATAGTCAGATATAACCAGCAATATTGACTTTGGTTCTCAGAAAGTTCCTCCAGAAATCAATCACTGTCCACTTCCAGGCCTGGGTGAGTCTTGGATCATTAGGCTCAGCTGCCATTCAGGACCTCACTGGAGATAAGGGGATGGATTTGGGTTTTGTTTGTTTTATCAAGACACTAGGCTGTCCTAGAATGAAAGGTGCTGGGTTTGCAAAGAGCTGCTAATGATCAGTCGGTGACTCTGCCCAGTCTTAGAACTTATGAATAGAACGTGCTGGGTACAAGGCCTCACCACCACTTCCGTAGACTCTAGGAATAGATGTAGAGGGGTTAGCCTTTGGAAGCAGCACTGCATGGTGATTAGAAAATGCCCTGGGTTCAAATCCTAGCTGTGGCATTTAAAAATGGTGAGACTATGGGTAAATCACTTGCTGCCTCAGTTTATCGGCAGATATTTTTCTCTTACATGATTTTTCCTGACTCTCTGAACCTCAGTTTTCTCATCAGAAAAATGAGGATAAAAATATGTCCACTGGCTTAATACAGTGGAAAGGATCTTGCATTTTGAGTCAGAAGTCCTGTGTTCAGTCTACCTCTGACACAGTCTCTGGGAACTTGGACACGTAAATCCCTTTGTTTCCTTGTCTAAAAAATGAAGGGGTTGGACCTGAAAGGTCCCTTACAGCGCTGAATCTATGCATGACCTTATACCTACCTCAGCGCCAGAATGGGGAAGGTTCTCTATAATACTTAAAGTACTGTATAAATGTGAATTGCTGACCTGGTCGATTCCAATGTAATTACTGGCAGTAATATAATAATATCTAGCATTTATATAGTGCTTTAAGATTTGCAAAGTGCTCTAACAGATGGGATCTCATTTAATAGTGTTATCCAGGAAGCTGGAAGGTAGGAGAACAGCAAAGGGATTGAGCATGTATATAGTGCCTATGTGCCAGACACTGTGCCTTAAGCACTTTTTACAAACATTACCTCATTTGATCCTCACTACAAGCTTGGGGGCAAATAGGTGGCACAGTGGATAGAGGATTTGGAATCAGGACGGCTCATCCTTCTGAGTTCAAATCCAGCCTCAGCCACTTTTCTATGTCACCCTGGGCAAGTCACTTAACCCTATGTGCCTCAATTTCTCATCTATAAAATGAGCTAGAGAAGGAAATGGCAAACCACTTCAGTATCCTTGCCAAGAAAACCCTAACATAGGGTCATAGAAAGTCAGACACGACTGAACAACAAAACGAGCTTGGAACATAGGTACAGTTATTACCGCATTTTAAATTAGGAAAACTGAGGCAAGCAGATATTAAGTGACTTACCCAGAGTCACACAGCTAGTATGTTTCTGAGGCCACATTAGAACTCAGGCCTTCCTGACTCCAGGCCCAGCTCTCTATTCACTGTACTTCTAGCTGCCTTGAAACCCAAGACCTACCTCTCTTAAATCTGTTACCCAGCAGTCACAAATGGAAAATGCACTTTTAGTTCAAAAGCAAATTTTAGAATTTGCATTATTAGGATTAGCATACCTCAGTGGGAATAATGCTGGATTGTAAATTAAAAGACCTGAGTTCTAATCCTTCTACCTCTTGGGCTCAGTCCCTCCTCATTTATAAAACAAAGGGATTGGACTATATTATCTCTACAATTCTTTCCAGCTATCAAATTCTATGATCTTTTTACAATTTGGTGACACATGCCAAAACTATGTAACCTTCCACTGAAGCCTGGTATTTTTTTTCTTCTTGTGTTTTCTTCCTTCTTTAAAAAAATAAGGGGGGTGGGGGTGGGGAGAGGAGAGAGGAACACTATTACAGACTAAGCTCCACAGCCAGAACGCATGTTTGGCCAGATAACCAGGTTTTAACAATGAATTTTCCAGACCTCATTTTAAAAAATGTAATTCTATTAAAGCATCTAGACTCACACAATATTACTTAATAAGGCGGATAATAATTCTCAAGGGCAATGTGGTTGTTTTTTATTCAAGCAAACAACTTTAGGTACAGCTAAGTACAGGCCTCTCTCTCTCAGCTATTCCTAATTATAGCTTAATTGAACAGTCTTAATTCCAGACTTTGATTAGATTGATTTTTGCCAGCTCACCCTCAAGCTAAACTTCAGAGTCAAAAGACTTTGCAATGTAGTTACATGGTTCAGAGACTTCAGGCCAGCTTGGCAACAAACACCCCCACGGTTGGCTCTCTGTAGCTCACGGTGGCCCGGCTCGCTCTAGTAAAAGACAATCCTTTACAGGAATGCCTTCAGATAATTACAGAGGAAGGGACTTAGTTAATGTTTTCCAGCACACAGCCCTCAGAGCCTCTAACCATCTCCCTGCAAGAAACTTAAGACAAAAAAAGAGAAACCACCAAGTGTATGAAATCCCCATGACTAGGTTTTCTTCGATCAGAAGAGGTAATTTTCCACATTAGTCTTAAATAAAGGTAAACACCCTTCACTCCTAACAGCTTTGGAACAAGGAGCTGCCATATAGATGTAACTTTTCCAACTGAATGTTCCATCGCAAACTCAGCTTGTTCACAGCAAACCTGTTTACTTCTCCTTAGGTCCTGTTACAGGTGAGGGCACTACCACCCCAGGTTCACAATCTTGGTGTGATTCCCAACTCTTTACTCTTCTTTACTCCATCTATCCAGTCAGTTGCCTCAACTTACTCTTGCTTCTCTACAACATTTCCTGCATACATGCTTCTTCTTCTACACTCACACAGACACCATCCTAGTTTGGACCTTCAGCGTCTCTCACCTAGACTACTGTAATAATTATAACAGCCTCCTAATTAGACTCTCTGCCTCAGGTTTCTCCCCATTCCAAATCATCGTCTATGCAGTTGCCAAAGTGACTTTCTTCTCTCCCTCCCTTCCCTTTTCATTCCTCTATCCTTCCCAACTTTCTTCCCTACTTCCTTTCTTTCACTTTTCCTCCTTCCTTCCTTCTCCCTCTTGCATCCTTCCTTCTCTCCTTCTTTGTTCACTCTTTCTTTCTTCCTCCCTTTTCCAGTTCCCCTTCCTTTGCTCTTTGTCTTCCTTCCTTCATTCTTTCCTTCCTTCCTTTTCCCCTTCTTCCTTCCTTCTTCCTTTGCTCTTTTTCTTCCTTCCTTCTTTCCTTCTTTCCTTTTCCCCTTCTTCCTTCCTCCTTCCTTTGCCCCTTCTCTTTCTTTCTCCCTTCTCCACTTCATGTTCCTCCCTCCCTCTTTCCCTTCCTTCCTATTTCCTTCCTTCTTTCCTCCCTTCTTTTTGTTTCAAAACTGAGTCTGCTTATCTCACCAACTCAGATTCCAATCAGTATGGAAGTTTTAGCCTGTTTCATTTTTCCACCCTGGGCCAACCAGTTCCCCCCTCCTTAGGCAACATGGTGGTCCTCTGCTCTGGAGGGTCATCATAATGGAGGTGGACTTAACAACATCACCTGATCCCCCTTTAGCTCTACTGCAGTTTAGAAAGGAACTCCAAAGATAGACCAGCCTCCATGTCCATCTCCATCTCCCACAGGAGCAGCTATGACAGGTTTGTTCTACACTCCAGGCTACACAAAGTAATTTCCCCCAAAGTGTGTGGGTTACTTAATGAAATGGCTCCCACCTCTAGGATCAAATAAAAATTCAACTGTCTGGCATTTAAATCTCTCAACAACCTGGCCCCAGCCTAGCTTTCCAGCCTGCTTACACATTACTCTCCCCCATGAACTGTTCCACATAGCTCTGCATCTCTGTCTCCACACCTTCCCACAGTCCTCCCTGCCTGGAATGCTCTCCATCTTCACCTGCTCCTTTCGAATTCCCTGATTTCCTTCCAGACATAACCACCTATATAAAGTCATTCCTAATTATCCTCTCCACCCAGCTGTGCTCTACCTCACAAAACTACTGAGGATTTATTTGATACACTTTGTATTAATCAGTCCACCTATTAAGCACGTATTATGTGCCACTCATTGTTCTGGGCACTGGGAATACAAATACAGTAAGTGAAACAAGCCTCATTTGAAAGAAGCTTATATTCCGGTGGTATAGACAACAAGATCATATATAACAATAATACCATATATACATGGAATAAATATAAAGCGAATAACTACAAAGTATTTCATTATAGATTGATTTGAGTGGGAAGGAGCTGGGACCTGAGGGGAGTAGGAAAGACTTCACATGGAAGATGATGTTTGAACTGCATTTTGAAGAGAGGGATGCTCTCAGATGGAGGTGAGGAGAGAAGGCATTTCAGGCCACAAGGGGCAGTGTTGAAGGGCAAGGAGATAAAAGATCAAAGTGTCTATTGTGAAGAACTATGGTTGGTTTGGCCAGATCTCTGAGTGTAAGAGAGGAATCTCCAGTGAGGCTGGAGAGATAGGTTGGGGACCAGGTGTGAAGGGCTTTAAAAGTTTAACAAAGATGCTTATGCTTTACCCTAGGGGGCACAGGAAGCCACTGGAGTTAAGTAGGAGGGTCATATGGCCACATCTGTGCTCCAGGAAAGTGGCTTTGGAAGTAGTGTGTAGGATGGATTGAAATGAGAAGATATTTGAGTCAGGGAGTCCAATGCCCTCTTACTGTAATCTATGAAAGAGTGATGGGGCCTGAACTAAGATAGGAGCTATATGAATAGACAGAGGGGTCAGATTCAAGAGGTCTTGTAGAGGCAGAAACTATAAGTTTGGGCAACTGAGTGGTTATAGGGGTGAGGCAGCAAGAGGAGTCTTTGGGGATAAAAGAGGCTATGAACCTCGGGGATTGGAAGAAGGGACATGGCTGCAACAGAAATAGGGATATTCTGTGTGCATACACATACATACATGCACAGATACACACACATTGCATGCATACACGCATGTGTACATAAGTATGTATTTCCCTAATAAGATATAAGCTTCTTATGAGTAGGGACTGTTTTACTTTTGTTGTTGTGTTTGTCCTTCGTTTTCAAAGAGGACCATGACATCAGGGAAGTGATGACATGAGTTGCAGTTGACTTTGATTTGAGTGAGGGAGGGCTGTGCAAGGTCACCAGCCTCACTTGGCATATCTAGTGCTTGGGAAAGCTAGGTGGAACACTGGAAAGATTGCTCGGCCTGGAGTCAGGAAGACTCATTTTCCTGTGTTCAAATCCAGCCTCAGACACTTACTGGCTAGGTGATCCTAGGCAAGTCACTTAACTCCATTTGCCTCAGTTTCCTCATCTGTCAAATGAGCTGGAGAAAGAAATAGCAAAACCACTCCAGAATCTTTGCCAAGAAAACCCCAGATGGGGCCATGAAGAGTCAGAAATGACTGAAAAATGACTGAACAACAATCTAATGTTCAGAAGGTGCCTGGCACATAGTAAGTGGGTGCTTAAAAAATGCTTGCTGGTTGATCTGGACTTACTTCTCGGGCAATGGTTTCAGCATTGTACATAGGGTTCTCACAATCATTTTCTTAAGAGATATAAAAAGTTTTAATTTAAATGAGGTTTTTGAATCAAGATTTAAAGTGTTTTTTAATGTACATACGAACTGAACTATTGACTGACAGAATGCCTGTGGATATTAAATTAAAATCATCAGCACGGCACCACTTTCTTTTGGTCTCAACCTTTCCCAATTCCATGTCTTTGCTCACACAGTTCCCTATGACTGGATTGCCCTTACCAGTCCACGCACCTCCCTTTTATGCTGTTGAATTCTTGTCCATCTAACAAAAGCCCTGATACAAATCCCATCTCCTCAACAAAACCTTCCTGATCCCCTTCCAGTAAAAAGCTATCCTTCCTTATTCAGGACTTCCATAACACCTTGTTTCACCTTTTCATAGATAATGATGTTGTTTTATACTTATTTGTGCATATATCTATTGTACCTTTGCCTCTCGCTATGGGACCATTGACTCAGTGAAGGCAGGAGCCAGGGCTTAACTGGACTTCTTTTGTATACCCCTGTCCCAGAACTGGATCCAAAATTGGTGCATCACGCGTATTTGTTAAGTTGAATCTCTTGCTGAGTGTTATATGCAACATTTAATGATTAACTGCCATCTGGTATGTGAGGCCTCCTGCAGAGTTCATGATTGGTATTGACCCCAGACTCCCATGTTTGAGTGTAGATCCTCCACGCCTTTAACTATGCCTTTCAATGTGACACAAAACATGCTTGATTTATGATCATTCCAGAGGTAAAAGCGGCCTTTTGTGTCTCTACTAGACAGGGAGCACCAGCAGTGGTAATAAGCCTATGCATCTATGTGTTCATGCACATGCATATAGGATGTGTGCACAGTAGTTCTGCATATTTAGCTTAGAGATCGTAACACTGAGAAACAAAAAAGATATAGATGTGTGTATATATAAGTATTTATATATGTTTATATACATATATAATGAATGTAGCACTTTAAGATTTGCAATGTGCTTTACAAATATTATCTCCTTTGATGCTCACAACAATCCTGGCAGGTGGGTGATAGTATTATCCCCATTTTACAGGTGAGAAAAGTTAAGACTGAGAGAGGTCAAGTAACTTACCTAGGGTCAAATAGCTAGTAAGTGTCTGAGGTGGGATTTGAACTCACGCACTTAATACCTTGACTCCAAGTCAGCATTCTGATATAGAATAAGGAGTGTGAAACTAAAAACTCTCAGGATTCTGATACAGAATAAGGAATCTGAAACTAAAAACTATCAGATAAAGGAAATCTTTGATAATTCTGCAGCCCATGTACAGCAGGTAACAAGCAAGAGAAGACATGATTGGAGGACATCCTAATTTCAGGGTGGAAATGCTACCTATGAAAAGACTGCATCACAAGTATTCCTGGTGCCCAGCACGGTACCTTGCACATAGCAGATAAGGTAAGTACATGTTGGCTGGATTAGATTGGGAATAGTAAAAATGAGAACCCACTGCGCCAAAAACATCTGTCCTTGTTACAGTCAGGACCAATACAGGGCAGCAAGGTGGTCCAGTGGATAGAGCTCTGGGCCTGGAATCTTGAATAGCTGTGTTGAAATCTGACCTCAACTACTTACTAGCTCTGTGACTTTGGGTAAGTCATTTAACCCTGTTTACCTCAGTTTCTTCATCTGTAAAATGAGCTGGAGAAGGAAATGGCAAACCCCTCCAGTATCTTTACCAAGAAAATCCCAAATGGGGTCATGAAGAGTCAGACATGACTGAAAGGACTGAACAATACAACAGTATAGGTGACAAAGGAAGGGCCTCCAGATTAGCAGGTAAAGAATAATCTGTGTTCAACCATGGGAACATAGCTCATGTAGATTTGAATGATCTGTACTGGGTTTGATATCAACATTGCAAGAAAGATTTTTTCCCCTCAATAATTTACATAGAAAGCAGGCGAGAAAAACATTTAATTAATTTTTTTAAATGCCAGTTATGCTTCACTTTTTTGTCACTCTATTTTAGTTTAATGGATCATCATGTTACTGTTGTTGTTACTGTAAACAGACTGAGGTTATCAAAACCTGGAAGTGGTCCAGACTGGTGGGGATGATGGACACCCCCTATTTACAGCTAACAAAGGTCAAGAAGAGGTCAACTCTCACCTGGAGGCCCAGGAATAGTTACCCATCTTTGATTACTCTGGAACCTATCCACTGGAGCAATGATATTCCTAGACTTTTAATGCCCTCTACAACTGTCCTTGAGAATTGAATTAATAGAGTGGTCATTAGGGTAGGTAAACTCCCTGCCCAGAGGCCGTAGAAAAGAAAAAAAATGTACTAGAAAGTAATGATTAAAGAAGGTACTAGACATTAATCAATGAATTCTGTTCAAAGTCGACAAGCATTTATTAAGGGCTTACTATGTGCCGGGAATTGTGCTCATTTATTTAATAAACCTTTGAAAGTGGTGGAACATTTTTGGTGGAATGGAAAGGAATCTGAAGAGCCAAGTCAATTAGTATTAATTACTACTGTGTGCCAGGCCCTGTGCTAAGTACTGGGAATACAAAGAAAGGCAAAAATGGTCTTGCCCTCAGGGAGATTCCAATCTAACAGGCAGAGAGACTAGTTGTGTGATCTTGGGCAGATGAGCTCTCTGAGCTTACGTTTCCTCATCTGTAAAATAAGGAGGATGATACATACATGACCCCATAAAATTGTGCAGAAAGTACATTTTATGGACTTTAAACTAGGATGAAATTATAAATCATTGTTCTTATTTCATGCTGTTCCACCAGGCAGTGCAATCTCAAGATCATATGCAGAGAGAAAAGAGAAAAAAGGGAAGAGCAGCTCATCTACACACTGGCTGTTGGCAATGGACAAAGGCCATTCTGCCAATGTGGACAATGAGACAAGCAGGGAGAAATGCACCCTTTGATCGACTCTGGAATTCGTAAAGAGAAAGTAATAAATGAAGATAAACTCGGTTGAGGGAGTCAGGAGATAAAGACTCCAAAACACAAAAAGGGTAATAAGCAAAGGGGGAGAGTAGGGTGGGCCAGGACCAAGGAGGAGCCCATTTGTAGGAGGTAAATCTGCCAGTCAGTAGATTCTATTTTAACTAATTATTCTTGCTAATTATGTGGTTAGCTCAGTTGTTTATAAATGCCTAAGGAATACAAGTTCTGTCAAAATGTACATGTAAACAAATGTTAAAATTAACCATCTTTGAAAATGATTATTTTAAATGTTGCACCTTTTAAATTCCAATGCCATGAGAAGTTCATTCCAGATATGGTTCTGGCACTCAGGGATAAGGCCCAGGAATCACTTAGTCATAACTAGGCTAAGAATGAAGACTGAGCAGGAGCAGAGAACTCTGAAAGAACCAGACAGCCAGTCAAAATAAACTCTGTATTACCTCCAAGGATCCCTATTCCCTCTAGGATCAAATATAAAATCCATTCTCCAGTCAGCTGCCAAACTGATCTTCAAAATCATGTGTCTGACCATGTCATTCCACTAGTCAATAAACTCCGATGGCTCCCTATTACCTCAGGTTTGAATATGATATCCTCCGTTTGGCTTTTAAAGCCCTTCATAACCCGGCCCCTTCCCATCTTTCCATTTCTCTTACATTTTACAAGCTCCCATTCCCATATTCTCTACCATCCAATGACCCTGGTCTCCTTGCTGTTCCACAAACACAACATTCCACCCAGATCCTGACTTTAAGCATTTTTACCGGCTGTCTGGAATGCTCTCCTTCTTCATCATCTCTACCTCCCAGTTACCTGCCTAGCTTTTTCAAGTCTCAGCTAAAATCTCACCTTCTGCAAAAAGCCTTTCCTGATCCCCCTTAATGCTCTTTCTTTACAAAACTCAGTGAGGAAGGTGCTATTATCCTCATTTTATAAATAAGGAACCTGAATCTGAGAGATTAAGTGACCCCAGGTCACACAAGTAGTAAGTGTTTGCAGCAGAATTTGAACTCAAGCCTTCTTGAATCCAAGCCCTGAACTCTGGGTTCACTTACATACCTGAAAGTCCAGTTGCATCTAGTTCCATTTCCAGCTCTGGGTTTGTAAATCAGATAATTTTTCTGGGCCCATGTAGCAACAGTTCGACTATCAGCTGTTGTGGGGTGTAAGACCAACACAAGCCCAACAACAAGAACGCTACCAGAACAGGTTCTTTGATCTGCTTTACTAAGGAAAGTAACTTTATGGGGTTAACAATCTTACTTTAATCCAGCATACATGTATAACTCAGTTCAGGATGAAAACGCAGCAACCTGAACTTCAGAGAAAATACAAACAAATTACAAACATACACAATATAAACAGACCAAATCACAATTCGTAGCTACCAGGAAAGCATCAACATCTGGGTTTACAAGCCGGCGGCTCTTAAAATGGCTGCCCAGAGTCCTACGCCACTCTTCCAGTGACTGAGAGCCCCAAGGGAGAACGCCAACTTCTGGGTTTATATATCTTATTCAGGGTCAAATGGCATCACAATGTGCAATTCAAACCCACGTGACCTAAAAGTGTCACACCTGGGACTCAAACCCACGTGGCCTAAAAGCTTCTGGTGTCACAAACATGTCACTCAAACCCATGCAAACCAGGCTTTCCCTTGAGGCAAGGAGGTCATCAAAGACTCCTAATTTAATCAAAGAAACAAAGGCTGGACTCTCAAGGGCACTTGATTAAATAAGTACTCCAAAAGAGAAAACAGTAAAAAAAAGTCCCACCTTAATTAATATTATAGCCCACCTCCTCAACATTCTAAAAATCTGTAACCACTTTCCTAAGACCATCTCGGGAGGGTGGTTCAATTGTTAAAACAGAACAGGAGGGGTGAGGAACATCATTCAGAGACATTTATAGTGACTCCACTTACTCAAGCTGATGAAGGTGGAGCCCTTGGCCTCACCTCAGAGAGAACCTTCTTTTAGGGAGCCTGGGAGAGAAAGGTGGCAGTAAATGAAATGCCCGTACCTTACTTTTTAGTAACATCAAGCTACTCTATTGTAGGGGAAAGGAATTTGAACCAGGAATCAAGAGATCTGGGAGCTGACGCTGTTGAATCAATCAAGCATTTACTGTCAGGTCCCCCATTAGATTGTGAACTCCTTGAGAGCAGGGGCCATATTTTGCCTGTTTTTGTATCCCTTGTACTTACTCAGCACAGTGCCTGGCTCGTAGCTGTAGTTTTTGTTGTTCAGTCATATTTGACTCTTCGTGACCCCATTTGGGTTTTCTTGGCAAAGATACTGGAATGGTTTGTCCTTTCCTTCTCCAGTTCATATTGTAGAAGAGAAAACTGATGCAAACAGGGTTAAGTGACTTGCCCAGGGTCACTCAACTAGTAAGCATCTGAGGCTAGATTTGAACTCAGGAAGCTGAGTCTTCCTGACTCCAGGCTAGGCACTCTATCCACTGTACCACCCAACTGGCTTTTTTTACCTGGCTCATAGCAGGGGATTAATAAATGTTTGACTGACTGGTATTTGTTTAGCAGCTACTGGGTAGTAAATGCTGGAACTGTCTAGAGTTCCTGGAGGTAAAAGTCAATTTACCCAAAATTTATTCAATATGTTTAAAGGACTGTGTCAGGCACTGGAGATACAAAGATAGATTCCTGGGGACCCTGCTCTCAAGGAGCTTATATAGGGAAGAGAAAGTCTTACACAAAAGCCTATGCTTCAGGGGGGAATGAGCTAAAACCCTTCTTTTCCAGCTTGAGCTCTTAATCCTATGATCTCACAACCAACAAGCATTTATTAAGAACTGTGTGTCAGGCACTGTGCCCTCATTACAGAGACAAAAAAATATCAGTCCTTACCCTCAAGGAGTATACATTCTATCAAGGCAAACAATGACCATACAGATAAGTTGATACAAAATAAATACAATGTTACTATAAAGTAATTTCCCAGTGGGAGATGGCACTTGCCACATTAAACCAGCCAGATGCCTAGCTCTGAAGAGCACTGCAGTGATTCCCTGGAAAGAGTTCATATGTCATGCCAGAAAAGCCAGATTCTCCCTGGAGTGGCTCCCCTCTGCCATTCTTAACTGAATGGGCCACCTAAGGCCACCTTAACTCATGGAATTCCCATTTTAAAGATGAGAAAATTGAAGCTCTCCGAAGGAGAGACACAATGTCACAAGTAACGCACTGTCATCGGGGACCAGAGGGATAACTCACATCTCCTACCTGCCAGCCCCAGGGCTCACAAATACAAGGGAGCTGGTGGCTTACAAGATAAGCTACAAGCTGAGACAGTGAGGTTTATGATAGTCTTTCTGTGAGAGCAGACCTTTAGCTCAGGGCATCTGGAATGGGCTGAATTTGAGGGAGGGGAACAGCAGAGTACACAACAAGAGACATGATCATATCTTATAATAATACGCAATAATTATCATTGAGAGAAATTATTATTTAGTAACTATGAATTAGGATCAAGGTTTTTCCCCTTTCCTACGCCCTCATCCAGAAATCTCAGGCAGCCTTTGAAGTGGAGGACCGATACGATACTGACATGGAGAACTCGGATCTGTACAAAAGATAAAATTAGGTGAATTGATGGATTCTGGCCTATTGTGTTTTACTCAGACAGGTCTGGGAAAATGTGGATTCTCCCTTTTGTCTGACAGGGTGATGTGGATACAGATAATTCTCTGACCAAAACTGAGCAATCAGATTCAGTACCCCAGACTCTCGTTAGAATAGGCCCACCTTTCATTATAATATTCATTCCCTCATTAATCAGAGTTGATTTCTGCCCTTAGGAACACCCACTCTTCCAAGGGTATATAAGCATTGAGTGAGGTCTAGGAGGGGGTTTTGGTCTAAGAGATATGGCCAAATGACCATCCTTTTATTAATGATATGATTAATTAATATAAATAATTAATTAATATTAATAAAGTGATTAATGACCTGGAAATGATATCTCTCAAACTTTTTCTATGTTGCATCATAATAATACCAGAGAGTCTGAAGTATCCCTTGGAGGAAGGCTTGAGATTCCCATTTTAAAGATGAGGAAACTGGAGCTCTCAATGAGACCAGAGGATACCCCATGATCACACCCCAGTCTCCAGGAAGCTAGAACTCCAGACCCTTGAGTGCATGCCCAAGGTTCTTTCCTATTGACCATGACTGCCCTTTTACTAAGTCAATTTAAATTCTAACAGGGGCCTCATAAACTGAGGCTATCTGGGAAAATGAAACTGTAAGGATGAAAGACAACCCTTTCAAAGTCATAACATCTTAAGCCATAATCGATAGAAGAAAGTAGTTTCAGGCTTTAAAGAATAAGCTGAAAGCCAGGAATAAGCTGCTCAGAAGATACCTACATGCTAAGCCGCACTCTAGGGCCCCAAACATCACCAAAGCTGGCAACAGCTTGATGCATTCCAAGAGAAACTTCGAAGGGTCTATCTGGGCTCATCTCCACATATGGTCACCAAGCCCTTTAACATCACAACACTTGGACAGGCAGGTCTACAGGGCAACCAGATCTGAGTGATATAGTAGGAACAAGAAAACTGAGAAGGAATAAGAAGGAATCTTCAACAGCAGATCCAGCTCTGTCCATCTATCATTTCCTCTGGACTCATCAAAAAGCAGCAGGAAAAAATGCTCCTTGTGGAGTCAGGAAAGATCTGGGTTCAAAACCTGCCTATGATACAAGGTGTTTGGCCATAGACAAGTTGCAGGAGGGGCAGCTAGGTGGTGCAGTGGATAGAGGACTGGGTTCAAAGTCATGAAAACTCATCTTCCCAAGTTCAAAATGTGGCCTTGGAACTCACTAGGTTGTGACCCTGGGCAAGTCACTTAACCCTGTTTGCCTTAGTTCCTCATCTATAAAATGAACTTGAAAAGGAAATGGCAAACAACTCCAGTATCTTTGCCAAGAAAACTCCAAATAGGGCCATGAAAAGTAGGATACAACTGAAAGGAATAAATATGTCATCGACAATAAGTAGCTTTTATTAAAAGAGAAGTTTTGTACATAGTAGGCACTTAATAAATGTTTATTACCTGAGTGAATAAATAAATGCACTTGTGTCTCACAGGCTATGTAGGGTAATTTTTTTTTAATTCAGCTTCTGCTTATTAGGTCTTTATCACATAAAGAAAACATTAAGAATGACCCATATAGAAGCACTTTATTCAAATGCATCAGGGAAAGAAAAAGAAAAGGAAAACAGTGTTTAAAATTTATTTCTCCTAATTGCATTATTTATTATTTTCCTGAGTCTTTAGAGGAAATGCCAGTCTTTCTCCTTGGCATATGGTTATCTATAATCCCTTCATGGCATCACTGGTCACTATGACCCAATGATACTGCATGACTGGAACAAGGGAACTCCCTCAAGAGCCACTTTGGCTAACAGTAGCTGACCCCACATGTCCCAAGACCTAGATGCAGTACGTATTGTTTTTCTTTCTTTTTTCTTTTTTTTTTTTTGAGAGGTAACAATTGGGTTTAAGTGACTTGCCCAGGGTCACACTAGCTAGAAAGTGTCAGGTATCTGAAGCTGGATTTGAAATCAGGTCCTCCTGACCCCAGGGCCAGTACTCTATCCACTGTGTCACCTAGGAACCCTGCCCTGAGTCTTTCTAAAGAGGTCTCCATGCTTATTATTGCTTTATAGCTTTTTAACGCTCATGTGAGATTGGTAGGGCTGGCATCTTTTATCTCTGATAGGTAAGAAAGAAGCACAAGAAACTGACTGACCAAAGATGATCCAGTGTAATAATTTCAACTAAAATACAGGTCAGCAAATGCAAAACTTCAAAATGATAAGAATACTTTAGATTTATAAAGAGCCTCACAAATTTTAAAGTGGGAAAGGTCTCACTTGGACAGCAATGTGGTGTTAAGGAAAGAATAATGATCTTGTGACTAAGAGAAAATCACTGAATCCTTCAGACCTCAGTTTTCCCATCTACAAAATAGGAATAGCAGTATTTTGGAGCATCTCCAGAGGGATCAGAGGCAGGTAGGTAGATAATGTGCTAGACCAGGAGTCAGGAAGGTCTTAGCTGGAATTTGGCCTCAGACACTTACTAGCTTTGTGACCCTTGGGCAAGCCACTAGACTTTTTCAGGGTCCACATTTCTTCTTCAGTAAAATAGAGCTAATGGCAACCACAACAAACACAGAAGTTGAGAATCAAATAAGAAAATGTATGTAGAGTGCTTTCTAGCACAATTTAAAAGTTAGCTATTGTGGTTGGGATAGCTAGCATTTATAGAAAGCCTTGAGGTTAGGAACATGCTTTTCAAACATCTCATTTGATCCTCACAACAACCCTAGAGGGTAGGTGCTGTTATTGTCCTCATTTTATAGAAGAGGAAAACAGGCTGAGAGCAGTTAAATGCCCTGGACTCATATAGCTAAGGCGCAGGATTCGATCTCAGATCTTCCTGACTCCAGGTCCAACAGTTGATCTGATGTGCCACCTAGCTTCCATAACGATGACGGCGCAAGATAAAGATAGACAAGCACTGGTAACCACAAAATATTCACAGACCGTGAAAAGACCCATTGTGGTGGAGGCTAAGTCCCCAGCAGAGGATTTCTCAAAGGATATGGACAAGAAGATTCAGGATACAAAAGCCGAGTTGGATGACAATCTGCATCATTGAAGGAGCACACACACCCATGAGGCCATAAATTCATTGAAGTGATCACCACATTCTAATCAACTAAGGTGAGAGAAAGCAATGACATACATAGGTGATATGAGAATGGTAGCAGAGGACAAAAGAGAAAACATGGAAGGCAAAGTGTGAGATGATGATCAGGCCCAGAAAAGTAAGGTATATAAATGGAGCTAACCTCGGTTGAAAAAAGTGGGAACTGGGACAGCTAGGTGGCTCAGTGAGTAGAGCACCCACCCTGGAGTCAGGAGGACCTGAGTTCAAATCTGACCTCAGACACTTGACATACTTACCAGCTGTGTGACCTTGGGCAAGTCACTTAACCTCAATAGCCCTGTCTTCTCCCCTCAAAAAAAAAAGTGGGAACACTGCACAAAACAAGGAAAAATAAAGGGACAGAGGACATTCCAGCACAATATGAAAATATCTTAGAAGAACAAAGAGTCAGGCAGGGTTAAAAAGAATTATGAAGGCCAGGAAGGTAAATTTTAAAATCAAACACAAAAGAATTAAGTCTGGGGGACAAAAATGTAAGCAAAGCAACTTAGCCACGATGGTAATCATCTCTTCAGAAAGGGGACACTGGACCATGTTAAACAGACAACACAAAATGCATTGAAAGGGTTAAAAAAAAACTCCACCGAAATAAGAGTCAGAAAACCTGTCCCACTTCTGCTACTAACCATGACCTTGGGAAAATAAGGAAGCCATCGATTTTTTTTAATAAACCAATCATCCTTTTATCGTCTTTATCTTTATACCAAGAGTTCTAAAAGCTTTTCTGTCAATACAGAGCTTTGGCAGTAATAAAGAGAACCACTATCTCTCTCCACTCCTATAAAAGGGGGAAAAATAACCCATCAGAATGTATGCAAAGAATGGAAAATAGTCAATTGAACAGGGGAAGGGCAAATCAGGTGAAAATAAGAACAAGGGGAAAGAAATAAGAGAAAATAAAAAACTGGTTTTGAAAAGATCAGGAGAGATTCGCAAAGAAAATAAGAGAAAAGAAATGAAATCTCTGCACAGGAGATGTAGAGGAGAGCCCCAGGCCATAAGGCACAGTTGATAAAATAAAGCACTCATTTCAGCATTTAATTAGATGTTATCTTATACTTTCGAACCCTGGATTTATGAAAATCTGCTATGAACTACTAGCTGTACTGGCTCAGACGTATGCCCCTAAGGGGACAGCTGTGGGGGCAAACATTCTTCATGATGCTTGGCATCAAGGACAGTTCTTTTCCATCCATTGCTTCTAAAACAGAATGTCTTCTCTCCTCCCTATCTTTTTAAATAGATAATCCAGAAGACTGAGATAACACCAGCTCATTCTCCAAAGAGGGTATATCTCCCAAAGACCTAGACCCCTACCCCAGATCATCAGCCACCATCTAAACTCCCTGGGAATTCTTCACTGCCTAGTGGATGAAATGAGGGAGGAAAAGTTTTAACTCAAAAAAAAAAAAAACATCAAGCATTTCTTAAAGACCTACTATGTGCCAGGCACTGTACTGGGTGCTGGGGATACAAAAACAAAAATGAGACAGTCCCTGCCCTCAAGGAGCTTACACTCTGATCCCAGATTGAATACTGGAATATTTCCTATAGAAATCGAGGTTACACTGGACAGTTTTCCTAGCCACACATTTCAGTGTCAGGATGACATGGACCTGTGATTTCTTCCATGCGGGGTCAGAAAGGTGACTGACTTGTTTATGATAATACATTTAGAGTCAGAGACAAGACTTGAGCCTAGGTCTTTCTGACTCTAAGCCCCACAGCTCAATCCTTTCACCTCACTGCCTCAGGCACAGGATAGGTTTAAAAAAAAAAAAAACATTAACAGCTGACACTTATTAGGAGGTGGGAGCACACCTATCATTTCACTGGCAAAGGAAACACCCAGTGAGAAAACTCCCTCTACCACCACAGTTTTAGCTTATAGTCTGAGAGAGAGCTGCCTGAAGCAGTTTAGTGGACTCGAATAGGATTAGGGACCACAAAACCATACACTAGGGAGCTAGGGGGTGCCACAGTACACAGAGCGCTAGGCCTGAAGTCAGGAAGACTCATCTTCCTCAGTTCAAATCTGGCCTCAGCCACTTACTAGATGTGTCACCCCGGGCAAGTCACTTAACACTGTTTGCCTCAGTTTCCTCACCTGTCAAATGATCTGGAGAAGGAAATGACAAATCACTCTAGTATCTTTCCAAGAAAACCCCAAATGGGGTCACAGAGAGTTGGACGTGACTGAAAAAATGACCCAAACAACAAACCATATATAGTATCTCTGGGGTTTTCTTGGAAGAGATACTGGAGTGGTTTGGCATTTCCTTCTTCAGCGGATTAAGGCAAACAAAGGTTAAATGACTTGTCAAGGGTCACCTAGCTAGAGGTTAGATTTGAACTCAGGTCTTCCTGATTCCAGGCCCAGCACCCTATCCACTGAGCCACCTCAATGCCTCCTATTACCTCATCTTACACATAACATCTATGTTCTATTGTATTTTTAATTGTTTTGCTAAATATTGTCCAATTACATTTTAATCTGGTTTGGTTATACTCAGGAGAGTTGTGAGCCTAATATTTGACATCTCTGGTCTAAAGGACTCAATAGGTAAGGGACTTTCCCAAGGTCTCACACAGCCAGGATGTATCAGAGACAAGTCTAGAACCCAGTTTTGTCTGACTGAGGCCAGCTCTCTAGTCACTACAGCCATATATAACACAGTTTCTATGGGGAATAATTCTGGGTTCCAAATAGTCTACGTATAAATAAGGAGGAATACAGTCTTTCAGGACTCCCTTGGGGTCCATGCCCATATATGTTGCTTCTCTTCACAGAGAAAAGCAATATTTCCTCATGGGCGGGTTTGCACAATGGAACAGGGATTCCTCCTCCTTTTAACCTCCTATAGAGCCTTGCATGGGGGCCATCTCCAGTAGTCCTGATCTATATCTGGCCACTGGACCCAGATGGCTCTGGAGGAGAAAGTGAGGCTGGTGACTTTGCATGGCCCTCCCTCACTTGATCCAATTCGCTTGCAAGTCATGGCATCATCTTCCTGATGCCATGGTCCTCTTTGAGAACGAAGGACAAACAGCAACTAGGACCTTGCATAATACTTAACCAACAGCAAGCCCAAATCAAATCTGCGTTGAACTGAACGGAATAAAGCAGATAAAAACTGACATACAATGTTAAGAGACTAAAAGAAACTTAGAAACCATATGATCCAACCCTTCCATTTTACAGAAGAAGAAATGTAGCTAGGAAAGGTTAAGTGTCCCAATTGCTACTTAGGGGCAGAATATGGATTAGAGTCTGGGTTTCATAATCTAAGTTCGTGAGGCTTCCAATCACACCACCAAGGCTCTAGATAGGTCAAGTAAAATTCAGAGGCCTAGGTTTTCTTCATTTCACCTTAAAGGGGAAATAAGTTGGTTAGGTCTCGACCTTTATGGCCACTGGCATTTCTCAAAACAAAGAGGGCCTCTGAGAAATATGAATGACAGTGCCTGCTCCAGAGCTCCAAGGCTGGCATTTGAGAATGGGGAAAGCAGGGTCAACAGTGAAATATCTTGGCATAGCCATATGCCAGAGAAGTTGGCACAGCACCTGCCCATGCTGGGACTGACTCCAGACAGTCTGACCAATGTCAAGAACATGGATTATTCACTCAGAGGAGAATCAGGACAATCCCATCAGTTCAAAGCTTCTTGGACAAAGGAGCCAAGAACAAGATGTCTCTGGGAGGGATGGTGTGGCAGGAGGGGAGGAGCCCTTAGGATGCAGGTGTAGGGAAAAGGCTTCCTTTTTGAAAACCACAACAGCTGTAATCACAGCAATCTCTCAAAAAAAAAAAAACCCTCTCAGCAGGATCGGTGGGAGAGGTTCATCCCTCTAATGCAAACATTCCTCTGCAGAAAGCTCCCAGACCCACTAACCACGGGGCAATGGGGCCACACCAAAGGAATGAAGAAAAGGGAGCAATGGTACAGAGAAAGGCAATGGAGTCATGTACTGAAGCCAATGGGGGGAGGGAGAGGGGGGGAGAGAAAGGCCACAGCATTTAAATATTTTTTAGAATAATGCAAAGTGTGTCAAGTTCATACAGGAACTCCCTTTCTGCAGATCCAGCATTAGGGGGCCAGTCCCAGCTGATTTCAGTCCTTTCCTGTATTTGGATGCAGCAGAAGTGACCAAAGAGAAGGGGTGGGAACATAATCAGCCACAGCTCGCTCCCCAAGGCCCTCAAAGTGTGGCTTTGGTTTCTCAAAGGAAGAGAGGGTGTAGACCGGGGGGCCAATTTTTGTCACAGGAAACAAACTGGAGTTCAATTTGATTCCACAAACAATAATGAAGTCTCTGTGTGACCAGGGCAATTCCAGGTGCTGGGGATAAAGAGATGAAAAACTTTACATGCCCCTATCCTTAAGAAGTCTGCAGTCTAGCAGAGGAGATGAACATGGGCAGGTAGATGAATAATTATAATCCATTTATATGGTGCTTTACATACACTACTGCACTTGACACTCACAAAAAACCCCGGGAGGCAGGGGCTATTATTATCCCCATTTTACAGGTGAGGAAAGGGAGGCAAACAACAGTCAAAAGACTAGCCCAAGGTCACACAGCTAAGTGTCTAAGACAGGATTTTAACTCAGGTCTTCCTGATTCCAAATCCAGCGCTCTATCCACTGTACCACCCAGCTATCTCAAAGACAGGTACAAAGGAAAGATCCAAACAAGGCACCAAAAAATTTTAGAAGGAGAAGCTTTTTCCAGCTGGAGTGAATGTTGAGATGTGGGGAGGAACAGGAAAGGCTCTCACAGAAGGGATGGCACCTGAATTAGGCCTTGGAAGCAATGCATTTCAATAGGCCAGGACAGAGGAATGAGAATGGGAGTAGGAGAGTCTAATTTGGGTATGGGGGAGATGGCACAAGCAAAGACCAAGGAAGAGTTCAGGGACAAGGGGGAGCAGTCCAGTTTGGTTGGAACATAGAGAGTGTGAGTGAAGACTGAAAAATATAGGCTCGGGTCCTTTAGAGGTGCCTGGGCAAAGCATTATTTGAGGCAGTAGTAGCAGAGACTGGATCAGAGAGGATGAGGCTAGAGGCTGTTAGACCAACTAGGAAGATACAGCATGGACTGATGGGAGACGGAACTAGGGGACTAATGTCGGTGAATATAAAGGAAGGGACAGATGTGAAAAACATGAAGCTTACAGAAGCCTTAGTCACTAATGGGAAGTGGGAGGAGTGGGGGTGGGCATCAATCGTGACGTTCTGTGGTTCTGCAGATGAATCCAAAGTGTGGGGCCTGAGCGACTTGGAGACATATGACCAATGGTATAACCAGACCTTGCAATTCCAGGGGAAGAAAGAGTACAAAAGGAAGAGACTCATATCCTGGGGAAATCTGTTCATTTTGCAATCTTGGCTTACAAAATAGGGCAAGATGGGTTGTTGTTTTCTTCCCCTTGAAATTTTTGCTTGGAGGGAATCAAGTTTAAATTTGTGCCATTACTTCTGATCCAAGGTCAGTTCAGGGCCAGGTGCCAATTGGGACCTGTACAGGTCAGTGCTGCCCTTTTGGTTCCACACACAGTGACTGCAGATCTTTCAATAATAACTGACATTTAATGATGCTTTCAATACTGTGAAGTGCTTTACATATATTGTCTTATTTGAGATAGTACTAGGATCCTCTCTTCCTCTAATTCTTCTTTACCTCAGTTTTATTCCCACCACACCCCCATTTCCAAAGACATAGAGACCTCTCTCAGACATATCTTATACATATATGTGTGTGTGTGTGTGTCTGTATATACATACACATATGTGTCTATGTGTGTGTATATATGTGTATATATATACATACACACACATATGCAGGACAGAGGATGGTAAAGGAAACAGGCCATGGAGGAGTCGAGGTAATAGCAAAGTGGACAAGTTTAAGCAAACGATTGGACAACCAGAGCCTCTCAAACAGTGTGGGAAGCATCAAAGTCATCCTGGCACCAAGACAGTCATGGCACCCAACTCAATGGGTCTCTGGCTGCAAGCCCAGGAACAATGACAGTCCAGCTGTCCTCAAGCCCAATGAAAATAGGAAAACAAAGACAGTCACAGGAAAGAGGAAGCAAAGGTTGATGGAACAACTCATGAGTATTCCCCTTCATCCTTTTGCCCAGGGAACCAACTTCTTTTCTCCGGATACAGTGGACATCCCATTGATTCTGTAGACAATAAAGCATTGGTTAGGAACTTCCTAATGAGGAAGCATCTAGTCATGGGTTTAAAAGCCAGAAGGGCCTTCAAGATCACCTAGTCAAATCCCCTTCAATTTTATGGATAAGAGCATATTAGAGATTAAAGGGTTTGCCCAAGGTCACACATAGTAGGGCTGGGATTCGAACCCAGATCCTTCCAAATTCATCTCTTTTTCCCTTATACCATTCTATCCCGTCTAGTTCCAACATTTTATGACCCATAGGAGCGCTGCTTTGATATTCAAACATCCCCACACCAAGTGATTACCTCCTGGTAATGAGGGACATAAATATGTCCAGTCAATTATGAAGTAAATCCTGCTTAGCTGGACCCACGCAAGCTTTCAAGCACCCGCAGGAACATTCGTGGGAAGGTACATTGCCTAAGAGCACTGAAGGACGTGACAATAAGTTCCATGACTGAGGTGGTTTCCAGAGAAAATGAATTAATTTTGGTTCCCAGTCACAGCCAACTCCCATGACAGTCTGATTCAGAAACACTCAGGGCCAGACAGGAGCAGATGAGGAGACAAGACTCCTGCTCACCAGGCAGTGAAGCAAGGCAGAAAAAAGAAAGAGCATTGAGACTGAGCCTGACATTCCATCTAGAAAGGCCCGGACCAAGGCTTGGGGACCAGTGGGTAGGGTTTAACAGGAGGCTGATAAATGCTCAGGTGAGCTTCCACTAATTCATCTTCCACCCCAGTTCAAAAATGAGAGTGCAAAGCAGTTGTTCACTAAACAAAGGCTTAGTAACAACTGAAGTTGAAATCACAAGAGCTGAACTAAAACTCAAGTCTACTGCATACTACTAGTGAGGCTAAGGTCTCACTGGCAAGTCAGGGCTCCTCTCTGGGTCTCAGTTTCCTCATCTGTAAAATGAAAGCTTTCGATAACTCATCATGCAAACTAATGCAAAGTTAAAGAAGCAAGGGAAGCAAGGAAAACAACATACATAATGACTTCAGTAATTTAAATGGAAAAGAGCAACAGCCAAAATTAAGCTTGGGGACAAAAGCAGAAATGAATAAATGAATGAATAAAGCATTGCTGTGAAGATCAAATGAGATAATATTTGTAAAGCATTTAGCACCTAGCCTGGCACTTAAGCTCCAGTACATGCTTAATAAATGCTTGTTTCCTCCTCTCCCTCCTACTTCCTACGCACAAAGAAATGTGCACTGAGATATTAGCTGGGGTGGAGGACAACAGCGAAATACAACATTTGAGTCAGATTCTTTGCTTTGAAGGATGGGTGGGGTTTGGATGGGTGGAAGAAAGACATTCTAGGCAGGAGGAAGAGCCTGATCAAAAGAACAAAGGAGGGGCTGTGGATGCCCTTCTTTCTTTAGGGGTCTATGGCAGCCGTGCTAAGAGGACACCTAAGAAATGTACGTGATGACTGTTGGATATTTGGAGGGAATTGCAAGTTGTACGTGGTAGATTTGGAGTTTCATGATCAATCATCTTTTTTTCATTGTACTGTGTTAAGGAAATGCTGGCTCTGTTCCATGAATTGAAAATAAAATAAATTTTAAAAAACAAATAATTTTACCACTCGCCTGCCAAGGTTATCCCTTAGCTAGAAAAAGCCCAATTATTTCTTCACATCCTGTACAGTTTACAACTATAGGGACCTCCCAATCCTAACTACCTCTGATGATAAACACCTCTCTCTTCTAATCAGTAGGAAACCAAATAGGGAAACAGCAGTTGGTCAATGCCATGGTTCCCCAATTAATCTACCAGCTAATCTTCAAGCCTCCAGCAGCTACTGGTACCCCAACTCCCCATAGCTCATGTATGTTCCCAGTAGAAAGGGGAGATGGTCAGAAATTACTATCACGGGGTCAGTGAGGAGGAGGGGAAAGTGGGATGCTCACACCAAATTCCTTCCAGGTTATAAACTCCCTCTCCTTAGCTCTTTGGGGAAGGGAAAAGCCAGTAATCCTCTCATGGAAAAATCTGGATACCCCAGGCTTCGATGCTATCAGCAACACAGCTTGCTTTAATGGCTGTATTTTTAATATACCTGGATTCTCTCTAATCGCATAATGAAAACATTACTGATAGAAGTGGCTTCCTCAATCTCAGTGGAGCAGCACCAATTACTGATCCAGGATTCCCTCCCTGGGTTTTTGCCTTGAGCAGTAATTCTATTGTTGTTGTTTTCACAGTGAGTCCTGACTGAAAAGGGTAGTCACACAATGCAAGTCTCATCAACAGCGGTGACATTTACTTAATGTTCACGGAGGCGGCTCGCTTCCAGAAACTCTGCCTACCCTTTCCCTCTTATCCAGTGGGTGGTTCACATTTCCTTTTCCTTCCCAGTTACTCCTCACAACTAATGCCATCACACGGGGTGTAACCAAATCCGGCTGCAGAACTGACACCACACTGGCTCTGAAGTTGGGGGATCTGGGTTCAAATCCTTACTCCGGTCGTTACTATTTGTACGACCTTGGGCCAGTCCCCATCTGTAGGGGATTGGTCTGGATGGCTTTGAAGAGGCCTTTCAGCTCTCCATCCATGATTTTATACTGCTAAGCAAGGCTTAGATAGAAATCAATGGGAATTTCTGGGCTATAATGCATACCTGAAGGTCATCTTCACTTAACCAGAGTTATTGGAGCTTTCCTAAAAGGCCTTTTGTGGATTCTGACTGGTCTGTAGGATCACAATTTACTACAAGCTAGAGGATGAGGGGAAGAGGGTAGGATGATGGGAAGGGGGAAATGATGGCTTGTTTCCACACAATACTAAGAAGGGCTAAAACTTCCTGACCCACTTTGCTTTTCGGGGGTTTCTGCATTGCAGCTGCGACTGTCCCCTTCTTCCCATTCTTCTGCTCTAATTTTTTCCTGGCACTTCCACTGAATTTTCCAGTAATTGGCATAACATTACCCCCCAAAAGCTTTGCCCTGCTGTTTTTGCCTTTTGAAATTGAATGTGCAGCTCTCAGCTCCCACGCATTGTGGTCTGCGAGACTAAAAATATCAACAAATGTTCCGATGCACAAAGAGGGATGAATGAATAAAGACCCTCATGTTCCCTAATAACATTCCATCTAATTCATGCTTTACAGGACAAGGTACACGTCTAATGACTGAAGCAGTAATGACCTTTCTGGTGATCGGTAAAAGTTGAAACTCTGGAAACCCTTTTTGTAGACAGCTTAAAGGCAATGAAGAAAAGTCAGTTCTCCTACAAACACTGTCCTAGCCACACAGCCTATGAATCTGGAAGGTCAGATCATCCCTGGGTCATATAGGGTGGTTCAGAAATAGAACTCATTATATGCTGCACAGCCTGTTTTAAACAAGACAGTCAAACCCACACCTCGGATCCAGTGCCTGATCACTGCCTCTCCATACCTCAAATTCCCTCATTAGTATAAAAAAAGTCAAAAATGATTAACCATAGAGCAGCTGATGATAAAGCTCTTGTGGATTCTGGAGGAGAGAGAATGAAAAGTTTGAGCTCTGTAATGACAGGACAAATCCTATAACCTCAATGCCATTACTGAGCAGTATTCTGTAGTACACATTATAATGCAATGAGTCATCCTGCATGTGGCCAAGGTACCTTCAGCAATCACTATCTTTAAAGAAAAAATGTAATTGAGTTTTCTTTGCACTGGAGCTGAATAGAGGATATGGTCTTTCTGTGGGTCTTTTTATCCTTTTCTAGCGTAGCAATTACATAGCAACTCCCCTATCTCTCACGACAGTTAAACATCCTACAAAGCCCCTTGAAATGAATCCATCTAAACTTTCAAATGCGAGTTCACAAGAACTCCCAAATGAGAACCAGGAAAAGATTGGAGTGGGTATAAACTAGTGAAAAACATGAATGACACCTCCCTTTCTCCCCTACAGGGTTTAAAGCACTTCTCTGGTCTAGCAGAAAGCATGAAAGATTTGGAGTGTAAGGGCCTGAGTTCAAATCCCAGGAATGGCATTTGTCACTTGGGTGACCTTGGACAAGGTCTTTAGCCATTCTAGGCCTCATTTTGAAAAGAAAAGAGTCCTTTGGTCCTACTTTTCACTTAGTGATTCTCTGGAAAGAGAAATATAACTTGTCTCTAATGTCTAGAGAAAAGAGATATGATTTTTGCTATTATTATTCATCATAATAAACAACACTTTTATGTTACTCTAAGATTTCCAAAGCAATTTCTTCACAGCAACCTCATTAGGTAGGAAGTGTAAGTACTATAATGTTCATTTTTACAGATGAGGAAACTGAGGTTCAGAGTGGCCATTATTTGCCCACTGTCAGTTACAAAGTCCAGAAGTGTTGAGAGTTGGGACTGAAACCCAGATTTTCTCACTCCAAGTCCATGTTTTTTTTTCTATGCCACACTGCCCTCTTTCAGAATTCTTCACACTAAGACATCCAAAAGTCCCAGAGTTTGTTATAAGGGAGTTTGAACAGCGTTAGACTGTGAACATGCCACAACACAAACTTCCTTTAATGCTACCCTTTTACGTCTAAAATATCTAACTTGTTTTCAATGGCATTCCCTTGAAACTCCCCAAATTTACGTGCTGTGAATGTCGCGCACCCACTTCTTGCATCCATATCTAAGTGGGTACACGTGCCCACTCACATTTTTCAAATAATAGCAGCAGCCCCAAACCACTGATTTAAGACTATGATGGTTTCTAAGAAATCCAACAAATCCAGATTTTTAGCACAAGCCCCTTTTAATAGCTGCTTCACTTGCTGGAAACAAATCACTGCTTTGCGTCAATAATGATGACTCTACACAAGGAGTTCTTAACCTTTTTTGTGTCATGGACCCCTTTGAAGCTCAAGAACTCCTCAGAATATTTTTAAATGCACAAAATACAATCATTCATATTGAAATAATTTAACAAGGCTACCAAAGAGTTTTTCCAAAAAAAGTTCATGGACCCTAAGACCCCCTGCTCTATGGAATGAAGCCCTGGTACTTGTTTGGGAGTTGTGAACTCACATTTGAAAGTTTAGATGGATTCATTTCAAGAGACTTTGTGGGATGTTTAACTGTCATGAGAGACAGGGGAGTTGAAATGTAATTACTACACTAGAAAAGTCAGAAGGGGTCTTATCGTCTTTCAAGACCAACCCATATAGATGAATTCCCCACTACAACAGATCCAATACATGGCCATCCAGCCTTTGCTTAAAGTCTTCCATTAAGTAGCAACCCCAAACCTCCATAAGCAGGCTACACCACTTTCAGGTTGCTGTAACTCCTAAAGCAGTTTTCCTTACATGGACACAAATTCAACCAACTCTGGTGGGTAGGAATCAAGAGGAAGATCACGACATTCTTCCTTCCTACAATGGGACCCTATTTTCAAGAGCTGCCAAATCAAATTATTCAAGCTTATTCCAAACCCAGAGCATTGAATTCTCCCTCCTACAGTCACACATATTGAGTGCTTCATAAATGCATGTTGATATTAATGATGCGGATGGAAGGCAGAAAAAACAAAGGCCATCTGCTGTCTCCATGAAGCCAGTCACTACGATGGTGGCCTCATCATCAAAGCTGTAGGAGATGTAGACACTCAAGGGAAGACACTGACCTCCCTAAGAGATTGTTATTTCCTTACAAGTAGGACCTGCATTATATTTGTATGCCCAACCCTAGCACAAAGTAGTTGTTTAATAGAACTTCTTGAGATGAAATTCTTCTCTCCAAAGCCTGCCTTAGCTTAGAAACTACCTTTGTGGCAGGACAGAAATTGCAGATCACGGAACAAAAAGAAGATGGTAGGACCAAAAGAGCTTAGGATTGTATGATTCAGAGCTAGAGGGACCTTAGAGTTCATCTAGTCTAACTCTTTATTTTACATATGAGGAAACTGAGGGTCAGGAAAGTTAACTTACTTCCCCAGGTCACTCAGTGGTAGAGGGGTGATGATTTGTGTGTTCCTTTGCTTCATTTCTGTTAGACCTTGGTTTAAACTAGAAAGATTCCTCCATCACTGTTTAGAGAACATGACAACCTCCTGTTCTTGATGGGCAATATAAGAGAAACATTTTCTTGGCCTTCTTAGATAGTAGCTGTCTCCAGGATATTTTTAAATTTTATATAGAGACTATTTCTTTTAGTTTCTATGTAAAAGGAGAATTTTAAAAGAATCTAGGCCGGTGGTTCTGCATTCAGAAGGTGGCCCCTAGAATGACTCAGAGCCCAGTTATTCCAATTATATGTTTCTCCCTCCTTCCCTGCTGTGGATGCAGCATGGTACCCCACTTGTGTTCTTCCCGTTTCAGATATGATCACCACCAGCAGCAGGAACAGGCCTGAATGGCTGTGGAATTTTGCTTGAAACAATATAATCCTATTTATTGATGGCTTTCTTCAAAAGGGAGATTTCTGAATCCATGGCCTATGCCCCACTCCATCCAACAGTCAGTGGGGAAGATCTAGGCAATATAAAAACAAAAGATATCTACAAAAATATACCGTTAAAAAATATCCCCAGGTGTGTTCTGACCAAGACTGTATCCAACAAGAGTCTCTTACTCTGGACATTATTCTGATCAGCAGAAACTAAAATTCCAAGTGCTTTTTGGCAATCAAATTATAGCACTGATTCACATAGAGCAAAATATGAGCCAACCCCCTCATTTGACAGATAAGGAAACTGAGGCCCAGATTGATGACAGGGCTTATCCAAAGTCATAGGTAGGAAGTGATAGAGCTGGGACTAGCTTCTTCTGAACACCAGGTCTGTGTCTTTTCCACTATACCCTACTGTGGGGATGGGGAACCTGCAGCCTCAATGCCTTCTAAGTCCTTGGGTGACTGAGTCCAAATTTTACAGAACAAATCCTTTTATGAAAGGGTTTTGTTCTGTGAGGTTTGGATTCGAAGGGTCACACTTGAGGACCTAGAGGGCCACAGGTTTCCCACCCCTGGTCTACTACCTCTGCCCCCTCCTTTTGCTTCTGTCTCTCTGTGTGTTTCTCTGGGGTGGAGGTAGGGGGAGGGCATTGAGGCAAGGGATGTTTAGACATAATTTTGTTGATGTGAATAGTCAATAAACATTGATTAAATACCTACTATTTGCTAGAAACTGTACTAACTGCTGGGAATACAAATAAAAGAAGACACCACACAAAAGGAAGCTGAAAAGGTAAGAAAAGAAGTTGGTATGATTGGTGTGGAAACTCCTTCTACCAATGAAGATCAGTAACTTATTTATAAATTATAGTTTTAGAAAGTTTTCTGATTGTTGTGAGAAGTTAAGTGACTTGACCATCATCTTACTGCTATTTGTATATGTCAGAAGCAGGACACGACCCCAGATCTTCCTCATAATACTTTCCTACTGTACCTAATACCACTGGAGGCCAGTAAAAGATATAATATATATATGTGTGTGTGTGTGTGTGTGTGTGTGTGTGTGTGTGTGTGTGTATATACATATATATATAAAGATATATGAATACACAAATACATATACACATGTGTGCATACACATTATGTGTGCATATTATTGTTCAGTCATTTCTGTCACATCCAACTCTTCATGACCCCATTTGGGGTTTTCTTGGCAAAAATACTGGAGTGGTTTGCCATTTCCTTCTCCAGTTCATTTTGCAGATGAGGAAACTGAAGCAGAGTTAAGTGACTTGCCCAAGATCACTATGGCTAGTAAGTGTCTGAGGCTGGATTTGAACTCATTTTTCTAACTCCCCGCCTGGCATTTTATCCATTGTGTTACCTAACTACCTGTGTGTGTGTGTGTGTGTGTGTGTGTGTGTGTGTGTATGTTTGTGTGTGTATACGTATATATGTATATATGTGTATATGTATGTATGTGTATGTGTATATGTATATGTATATACATACACACATATTATATACACATATACATAAGCAGAAAGGACATGGTATCACAGACAAGTCTTGAAAAAAATCTCCTTACATATAACTAAGAACAAGAATGGATTATGAGATTGCAACAAGGGAGCTTTGAAAAAGCAAGAGGTATGAGCATATGGTTAGGAATCTTATCTCCCATTTCGCACATAAAAAAACTGAGGCTGGGAAAATCAAAGTGGATTTCAGCAGGTAGTTATACAATTTCCTAAGCCCCTCTTCACCCCACCCCACCCCCCCAAAAAAACCAACCCAGCCTTCTCCAAGTCCTTGGCTTCTATCATTACTCTCTCTTAAAGCAGTGGTGGGGCTATCCACCAGCACCAATCAAAAAGCTAATTTGCATCATTTGGGGCTACATTTGCATACTGAGTTCAGAGCCCATAATTTCATGTGTGTAAAATAAAACAATTAGGATGGCCTACTATAATTGTACTCAACCCCAGCATTTAAGTGTTTTGGCCACATGAAATACTTATTAGAGTCTGAAAACCAGCTCCTTTGATTACATCACTGTGTAGGAAAGTCTGGAATGAGGCAGCCAGGGGTAGCAGCAGCTCAGCCTTGATTCTACAGGAAGCAGAGTCACCTGGCTAACATGAGGCTTTAAGAGAGTATCGCTGGCCAGGGCCCATCTTTCCCCTAAGGCAAGCACCAGTCTATACGTTTCTGCCTTTCCCATAATTGAGTTCCCAGTGCTGGCAGACGTCCATTGTGAGATGCCAATTAGAATCTTCCCTCCTTTCATTTAGCCGCTTACTGGGGAAAGACACAATGATGAAAGTAACTTTACTACCCAGTGCCCCTGGGAAGGGAGGGTGAGTGGGTCCTTCTGAAGCAGAGGTGGCAAATTGGACTGAGGTCTGGACTTGTAAACAGAAAGACCTAGGTTCAAATTCGGCCTCAGATATTTAATAACTGTGTGACCCTAGACAAGTCATTTAACCCAGTTTGCTTCAGTTTCCTGGAAAATGAGCTGGAGAAGGAAATGGCAAACTATTCCATTATCTCTGCCAAGAGAACTCCACATGGAGTCACAAAGAGTCAGACACAACTGAAAAATGACTCAAGAATAACAAAAGCACTTGATTTGTTTTCTCCTACCCCAAAGCCTTTGCACTTGCTATTTTTTCTACTTGGAATTCCTACTGGGATACACTAAAAATACCAAATCCTTTCCCTCCTTTGAAAACATTGTCTGTCCCTGAATCCTTCTCTCAGTGACCATGCTGCATTCAGATCAAGTCATTTCAAGTCCTTTACCCTGCATATATAACTCTGTAGCATTGAGATGAGTCAAAACCAATGCTTACATATGACTTGGAGGATGTCAAAGTGGGCCCATATCCAAAAATCCCTCTAATCTCCCCTATTTCCCTAATTTATTGATATCTGAAAGTCCACCATCGATCAGGTGACTTGTCCTATAAAATATTCCCATCTGTAAAATGTGGGGAGAATTAGATCATTTCCAAGATCCCTTCTGAGTCTAACATTTTGAAAATCTATGAAGCCTCTATCCATTTAGGCCAAAGCTTTTTGTTCTACAACCTTTCTCCTGAGTGACCACGGGGAGGGCACTGAATGTCTCTGGCCTCAGTTGCCTTACCTATAAAATGAGGGAACAAATCATTCTAGCTCTAAATCTATGATCCTGCCTTTCTGAATCATCTTGTCCCTTATCATCAGAAGTCCTAGATAACACTATTGTGATGTTATATTTAAAAAATATATATTCAATGGATTGAAGGTGGATAGACTGGAAACGAAAATGGGCTCTTGGTTTAATCCCAAGCGCTTTCCTTCTGTCAAGAGGAAATGAGCAGACAAGAGTGGGGTAGAGAGGGTGGGTGGAGGAGAGAGGAAGAGAAGGAAAGAAGGAGAGGGAGAGAGAGAGGGAGGGAGGGGAGGGAAGGAGGGAGAGAAAGAAAGAGAGAGAGAGAGAGAGAGAGAGAGAGAAGAGAGAGAGAGAGAGAGAGAGAGAAGAGAGAGAGAGAGAGGGAAGAGAGAGAGAGGGAGGGAGGGAGGGGAGAGGAGGGAGGGAGAAAGAGAGAGAAGCGGGGTGCAGGGCGGAAATTGTAGATAGGGAGAAGGTTGACTTAGCTGGGAGATTTCCTCTGGGAAGCAACAGCTTTCTCTATCTCAAGGGCACCTGCATATGGCATCCAGAGGCAATACAACCTGTTTAATTTTTCACCACAAACTTATGGTGAGCTCTCTAAGCCCCAGAGTATAGAGGAAGGCAAAGAATGGTATCTGGAAAACAACATAGTCAATGGAAAAGACTCCCAGCTTACTCTGCTGCCTATTTCCTATCTGATTTCATCAATCCACACGTATTCATTGAATTCCCCCAGTATCACAGAGCTCTACACCTGGGTTGGTAGGGGGATGGGTAGGGGACAGATGTGGTCTCTGCTTTTAAAGGGCTTAGTGTCTAATGGGAGGGGCAAGTGGAAGCAACACAAATACTTTCAGATGAATAAAATAAAGGCAAAACTAACATAGGAGAGGAGAAGCAAGTCAGGGACTGGGCTGAGAGAAAAGTGAAGTGGGGAGGAGTGGGATTAGGAAGGACAAACTTTCTGAAGTTGGTGGGCCTTATCCTTCAGGACAAAAGTGTAATATGGCAGGCAGGAAGTGGGGGGTTGACATGGGAAAGCTTAAGCTAAGGAGGAGAGCCAGGGCATGAAGATCCATCCATAAAGGAAGCCAATGTAGTGAAAGGGAAGATTGGGGTGAAGTAGAGATGGAGGAGAAAAGAAACTAGGAGGGCTAGGAGCTTTCAATTCAGCAAATATTTTTTTTATTCTCTCTATCCCCTTCACTTCTACCATCTGCTCTCAACATTGTTTGAGCACAATGGTCAAGATCTTCAATTTGATGGCTTTTACCAAATTTTGTCATTTCTACCTCCAAACATGGCTCCATTCTTCTCCCTTTTCTCCACCTTAGATTCAAGTCTTCATTGTCCTTCAAGAGGACTAATGCAATAAAGTGACTCTTCTCTCCAGTCAGGTCTACACACATCTACCAAAGGGATTCCTTTAAAGTGCAGGTCTGACTAGGTTGCTCTTATACTGAAGTGGCTCCCTATTGCCTCTACGATCTAAGCAAATTAGTTGGTCCTTCTCAGAGTCTAGATCACTACATACCAACCTATTATAAGACAGGAACACAATAATAATAGTAGTAATTGTTACTATTTAGTCATGACCAACTCTTTGTGACCCTTTTGGGGTTTTCTTGGCAAAGATACTAGAGTGGTTTAACATTTCCTTCTCTAGTTCATTTTACAAATGAGGAAACTGAGGCAAACAGGGTTAAATGACTTACCCAGGGTCACACAGCTAGGAAGTGTTTGAGGCCAAATTTGAAGTTAGGTCTTCTTGGCTCCAGGCCTAGCGCTCTATCCACTGTACCCCCTAGACACCCATAATAATAAAATAGCCAACACTTATATAGTGCTTACTATGTGCCAGGTACTGTGCTACGTGCTTTACTATTACTATATCATTTGATCTTAAACCTTAAGGAAAAATGATAACACTGCTGTGCCAACAGGAGTCCTGGCCAAAACAGCTGCCTGATTCTGTCCATCCAGCCAGGAGTGAGACCAAAGATCACACTTCCCAGGGTATGATCAAAGATAAGATGCAGGAGCTCCAATGGGTAAGCTGAGGCTTCAATTCATGTCCATTGCCAGGAAATTAGAAGTAAAACCACTTATAATTGAAATGTCATTCTCTGACGCTATCCTCCTGCTTTCCCTCCTCCCCCCAAGCAAAAATATGCACGTAGGCACTCTCACTCCTGCCCTCCTACTGCCAACCCTTCTACCCCAGAGGAGACAGGAAAGAACAGCCCAGGCTTTTTCCTAATCAGTTAGTGCCAAGAAAGATCTTCACCAAAATGCAAACCCACAGGAACATCTCAGCAGACAACTCTCAGAAAGAATCCATCATCACTACTAGGAAAGGCTCCACCAGAAGAAGGGAGAAAAGAAGTGGGGGGAGGGGGAGGGGAGGGCTCAGCTGTGTGGGATTAAAGGCCTTTAGCCTTTAAATTGAACACTCATAAAAGCCCTAGGAGAACTGAATCCCCTGTCAATTCCCCTCTCTGAGAAATGTAAACCTCACTTATAGAAGAGCTGCTGGGCCCCTTCTCATCCTCCCTTTCTGCCCCGACATCCTGACTCCAGGCTGGAATGTTCACTTTCTGGGCTGAGTGGAGAGAGTTGTACCAAGAGCAGAGAGCGAAAGAGAGAGAGAACAGCTCCTCAACCCTAAAAGTGTGTGTGTGTGTGTCTGTGTGTGTTGAGGTAGATTTAGTCCCCAAAAGGCCTGCTCTGATGTTTCCCTCAGCCAAGCAGGGGTAAGACTAAAAAAAAAACTTCGTTAACCAAGGGTTAACCTCAAGACAGTTTGGTGTGCTGAGGGTAATTAGAGTTATATGCATATTCTTTCCCCAGCTCTCCCATCATCCAATTGTGCGACCCTGTATTGGTCAATTTGCACCTTGAGGTCGGTCACTGTTTATTCATTACAAAAATAAGACAATCAGTTTGAGCAAGCAATCCCCCTACTGGGCCTATACTCCACCCCACACCCCCAGGTGGTCGAAGAGGGCCAGTATACTCCTAAATATTCATAGAAGTGCTCACATGTATGTGTGTGTGTGTGTGTGTGTGTGTGTGTGTGTGTTGGGGGGAATGGAAATAGAGTTGGTGCATATCACTTGGAGAATGCTAAACACGAGAATGAATGTAACAGGATAATAGTGTATAGTTAAGTAAGAAAGGACAAACAGGCAGGATTCGCAGAAATATGAGAGAGACTTGAAAGAAGTCACACAGAGATCTAGTCTTTTTTTCATGTTAATTTTCCTCTCTACCTGAGGTTGCCGCTGGGTTGCAGCCTGCTTTTGGACAGCTTCCCACCATCTTTATCCTCTTCTATATAGTGTCCAGGTCAGTGCTACAGAAGGTTGATAAATATTTAAAAGCATGGTTCCTGTCTTCTGGAGACTTATATTAGAGATACCCAAAGAACAAGATGCACACGACTACAACAATGTAAATGAAAAGAAGGCTAAAAGAAAGCTAAATCCTGAGTGATGGTAATGAACAATTCTGTTCTTACAATGAAACACAGCCATTGCATGGGTTGTTTGTGCTTGCTTAGATGGGTTTTGTTGTTAAAAGAAAGGGTTTAATTCCCAGGAGTGGAGAAGGAATGCATGTCCTAAAATGATATATAAAAACAAAAAAAAGCATCAAGAAAACTTTTTTTTTCAACGAAGGGCTGGATTTGATGATATAAGATGCCTGGTTGGTTTTCAGATCCCAATCTGCAGTTTGAAGGAGGCTGAGAAAAGAAGGAGGGGTATATAACACGTTTCAGGGTTTTATGGTTCCACAGCCAACATATTTCTCAGTTCTCTCTCCTTCAGTCCTAGCAAGCAGTGCCTGGGTTTTATTCATCCAGGATCAGCACAAACAGTGGTCATTACGTAGTCACCTGCAGCACTGTAAGGTAACATTCTTTTAGGCACTGTACAAAACTGATGAAACACACATGCTTTAAAGTACCATTAAACATGGCCATATAAAAAAGAGAGGAGATGATCATATAAGCAAGGCCTTTTCCCCTTACCCTTTCTCCAACGTATTTGGGCAAAACACCTCCTTTTACAGTGTACTCTGTCATGTAGCCCTGGCATTGGACTGAACACATGCCTACTGGCCCATATTCTCACTGTCTTTCTTGATGGCCTTCTATACGGTGTCCACTACGATGTCACGGGTAGGTGATAAATGTTTGAGAATGCAGTCCCTTCTAGAAATGTTTATTCTAATCTCACATCATTAAGATTTGCAAAAGCCCGCAGCTCTTTATCCTTTGTTAGAGATGTTTTATGTCTTTGGCAGGAGGGAGAGGAGAGAAGGAGGAAAGAAAGAACCACTAACAAGCTCCAAGCAACCCATCCACCCACTTACCCACGCAGCTATCTGTTTGTTTAAATCAGCAGTCCAGTCTTACTATAAGAAGAGATGAAGAGTCCAGAGAACATCCCTTAAGAATTCTCTCTGGTGACATCCCTCCCTATTCCTCAATCACGCCCAACCCACTTTCCGACTGTGCACTGGGAATGCCAATTACAATAAGAACATAACCATCTTACATTTTTATAATACCTTATACTTTTTTCAAAGTAATAATAATAAAAACTGGTATTTATTTTTATTTCTGTTATACCATTTTATCCTGTAAGATTGGGGATGTATTATTATCTCTAATATATAGGTAGGAAAATGGAAGATTGCCTCGTGGTACCCTCAAATGGCTTCATTTGTGTATTTTGTGCCCTCAACATTAGCAATACTGATAACGTTTCTTTAGATGCCTCCTACCACAAAAGCCACTACCACCAGTGCTAAGCACACAAGTGGTCAATAAATACGTCCTCAATGAATAATTGTTGGTTAATTGTATAATCAGATCAACGGTGTTAATGAGAGTTATGACATACAAAGTTTGATATACATCATCTCATTTGATATTCACAACCACCCTGTGCTATATTATATAGGTAACATAGGTATTATTATTATAGATAAGGAAAGTAAGGCTCAGAAGGGGTTAAGCGAACTGCTCATACTCACAAAGCTAGTAGTCATCAGTCAGGATCTGAACTCAGATTTTCCTGACTCTAAGCCCAATACTCCTTCCACTATGCCAGGCTGCCTCTCTAGGGTCTCATGAAGAGAAAAGGACACCATGAAAGCCATATTCCAGGAAGACCAGTTTGGCAGGGGGCAGGGAACGTAAGTTAGACCAAGGCAACCTAACTTTTGGCAGTCTAGGAAAACCTATTGGCCCTTTCTCAGAAATATGTTTATAAATGCATAAACTACTTAGGATTACCAAGGAAACTAATCATATAAAAATACAGTTATCAAAAAAAATTTTTTTTTGGAAAAACAGGCCCATGGACAAGGTTAAGAAGTCCTGGATTAAAGCGGAGGAAACAATTAAAAACAAGAATCCCAGAATCACAAATGAAGGGGTGTAAAGGGCCTTGGAAGGTCTAGATCACTAGATGTGAAATCTGAAGATGACACTTCAAGTCTAGGATTTACCACATACAACCTGCATTAACTCTGGGCAAGTCACTAAACCTCTCTTGGATTGTTTACTAATCTGTAAAGATGATTGGGTTGGACTAGAAGACCTGAAGGTGCTTTGTAGCTCTAAATCTATGACTCTATGATGCTGTAAATAAAGATGCGTCTACTTAAGAGGGCCTAGCACTAAAAAAAAAAAAAAAGGATGGCTTCTCTTCTCTCTATGATGACTTCTCAAGAGAGATGGTGCCTTCTGACCCTATGATTCCGTGACTTATTTGGATTCTATTTGCTAACATGCCCTCTGCCACCCTTTACAGAGCAGAGTGTGAGTGTCTATGATTTGTACCCAGAAGGCCTGTTGGGGTGGAGATATTAATCTCTGTCAATGAACTCCCCATTTAAACCTTTCCTCCCTTATTGGATAGAAGCAGTATCAACTGTGACCTACCATTAAACAATCACTTTATAGCAATCTAATATTCCCAAGTAAGACACTACTGAGTCCTTTAAGATAATGTCTTGGTACTAAATATGCATTCCCTGATAAACTCAATGATGTTGGGACATAAAGTGAAAATACAATTTCAAATACCTCCCTCTTGAAGAAAGAAAAGGAAAGAAAGGAAAGGGAAAGGGAGAGGAAAGGAAAGGAAAGAGAGAGAAAAGGAAAGGGAAAGGAGAGGAAAAAGGAGAGGGAGAGGAAGAGGAAAGGAAAGGGAGAGGAAGAGGAAAAGGAAAGGGAAAGGAGAGGGAGAGGAAAGGAGAGAGAAAGGAAGGTGAAAGGAAAAGGGAAAGGGAAAGGGAAGAGAAAGGAGAGGGAGAGGGAGAAGGAGAGGGAAGGAAGAGAGACTGAAAGAGAGAAAGAAAGGAAAGCTGAATTTCTTCAAAGTATTAATTTTGTCTTTTCCCTATTCCTCTGAGTCCCCTGGAGTCATGACATCCAGAGGCCAATGGGTGAAACACTGTCTCAGATCTGTATGTTCAGACCAAAGATAAAGAGAGATGTTGGCAACCGTGCCAACATCACGTCCCAAAATTTTATACCCTCCCTTCGATCATCTGTGAGACTGTTTTTTAAAAAATTCCTTTTGGAGCATTCCTTGGAACACAAAGTACAGACCTTGGGAAGCTGAAAAGACAAAACATTTCCCTCGGCTGAGCTTCCGGTGGGGAGGTGGGCAAGGGTGGGAGGGGTGGTTGGCAGAAGAATCATGCCAAGGAGGCATACATACTCCAGTCATAGCAAGGCACTTTGACAGAGCTCTGAACGAAAGCTGAGGGCAAAGAAGGGAGGGAGGCTCCCCCCACATCAGATGAGGGGCACTTGATTTTCTGAGTCACATCCAGCAGAATCATATCATGAGGGGCTGGAAACAGTACTGGACTCCAAGTGGAACATGACCACCTCAAGACATACAAACCTCGTGGCACTGGGCAAGTCACTTTACCCATTAAACTTCAGTTTCCTCATCTCCAAGAGAGGGAAAATAACTTCTGTAGGAAAGATCAAATGATCAATTGTATGTAAAACATTTTGCAAACCTTAGATATCTCTATAAATGTCTTTCTTTTCTTTTCTTTAATTGCCTCTAGAGGCAGTATGATATAGTAGAAAGCAGACCCTGGATTCAGTCAAGTCCCATCTCTGACATATACTGGCTCTGTGACCTTGGACAAATCACTTAACCCCAGCGCCCCCAGGGAACCCGCTAAAGAAAAAGTTCGCATATGCACTACTTGCACCAGTGAAATCCCAGGGCTAATCCTGGGGTTCTCATCCCATTTATTTACCCTTACTGATGAAATCAGTCAGCTTTATAGGAAATACATCAACTTTCCAATGGCTGACACCATTCCTGGGGCATGAACCATCAATTCCAAATAAGTGGTAAGAGAACAGTGACATTTGTTTTACCAAGAGTGACAGGTGGTAGATGAGCGACGTAAAAAAATTGGTAAGGCTAGACAAAGATGAAGGGAGGATCAGAGAATGAATAGATAGCACATTTATGAAGAGTTTACTCTGTACCAAGCACTGTGCTAAGTGCTAGAAATACAAATATAAGCAAAACAGACAGATCTCTTCCCCACCACCCTCCCACAAAGGAATTTATGTTATAATGGGGGAATGGGGGAAAAATGTATAAAAGACAGCTGAAAAGGGAGGTACCTGAAAGGGCACAAGGCTGTTAAGGAAGAGATGAAAATGTGTGAAGAGTCAAAGGGTGGATCCAGGAGGGAGGATGTCATAATAATAATATCTGATACTTATATCACCCTTTAAGGTTTGCAAAGGTTTTACAAAGGTAATCGTATTTGATCCTCACAACAACCCAGCTGTATAAGTGTTAATCCAAGCATAGTTGACCAAAGATTTAGACGGCCATATTGTCCAAGGAGACCCAACGAGATTGTCTTTTTCAAAGTCAGACAGGTAATAAGTGGCGAAGGCAATATTCAACCTGGATCCTCTGACTCCGAGTCCGTCACTCTTTCAAACAGAGGGTAGGGGAAGGACAGATAAAATTTGGGAGGTTGTCTGCATAAGCACACAAACTAAATCTAGAACGAAACCCAGAGGAATGCAAGCAGAGAATGTCTGTCAGACACTTCATGACAAAACTGGAACTCAGCAGAGCCTGCTAGACAGGCGGCTCTCGGCATCTCTGTCACACTCCAGTAAGTTGGCAGCTTTTCCCTAGAGCTCCTGGCAAATATTTGCCGATAGCTCAAATGAAAAGGTAACCTTTTAATGGTATAAAAGGAAATGAACCATCCATCTAGACCCAGAAAATGGAGCAACGGAGACCTAGAGCATGTGAAGGGAGATGAGGTGATGGGGAAGAGGCCAAAGAGAAGCAGAGACCTTGGGGAGGGATCCTGAAGAGTGCTAGTGTGCTCCCTCAACCCGATAAGGGGGAGTAGCATCTCTTCTCTCTCCCTCTCTCTCTCTCTGCCTCTTCCTCGAACATGAAAGATTTAGTAAATGGATGAGGGGAAAAGGAAGGCATACTTTACAAAATACAGATGAAAGCCAAAGTTCAGTGCCTTTGGGCAAGTGTTCAAAGAAAGACAAAGACAGGGAGGAGAAAAAAAGAAGAGGAATAATCAAACACTGTATCTCATCAACACCTAGCTCCAACCTTTACTGCCAATGCCAAGTATTTTCCCCTAGATTTCACTCTCTTCCTTGAATGTCCGATTTCTCCAAAAGAATGGTGATGACAATAATTATAATGATCCACTAATTACAATAATCCCATAATCCTTTCATATGCAAATGAACCAGTGTCCAAAAGGGGCTCATAACCTTATTACTTCTGCTACCTGCCTCTTACATCCTCCAAATTCCTCGAGCAGATTGGAAGGACATAATTGATTAGAGGTGGCCTGGTCAATCAATCCCTTACTATACAAAGCTCTTTGCTTATGACAACCCTGTGAAGTAGGTAATATAAGCAGTATGATCTCCATTTTTGAGATGGGGAAACCAGGGACTAGACAGACTAAGTGATTTGCCCACAAGCCCATAGTCTCACTACTAGTAAGTGTCAGAGCCACGGTTTAAACTCAGGTTTCCTGGTTCTACCTCCAGTATTCTTTCCACTAAACTAGGCTGGAGGCAGCTAGGTGGCACAGTGGATAGAGTGGCAGGCCTGAAGTCAGGAAGACTCATCTCCCAGAGTTCAAATCCGGCCTCAGGTACTTCCTAGCTGTGTGACGCTGGGCAAGTCAATTAACACTGTTTGCCTCAGTTTCCTCACCTGTGAAATGAGCTGGAGAAGGAAATGGCAAACTATTCCAGTAACTTTATCAAGAAAACCCCAAAATAGGGTCATGAAGAGACAGACACAACTGAACAACAGGGTACTCTTCCTAACTTCCTAAAATCTTCAAAGCTCCCTTCAACTAAACAAAGTGTCCTTAAACAATTTTCAAACTTGGGTCCGTAAAGATTCTATTACTAGTTTATAGATGCACACTTCAGCAGAACATTGGAAAGAGAAAAATAGGGAAAAGCAATGACGCTGTTCCCCAAAAGATGTATCATTCAAGCAATCTGTGATGAGGAGAGTCAGTCAGTCAGTCAACAAACATTTACTAATCAGGCACTGTGCTAGGCACCAGGGATACAAAGAAAAGCAATTACCCTCAAAGAGCTTTCATTCTAAGGGGGGAGAAAACATGCAAATAACCATGGAGATACAAGATACGTACAGTGTAAATGGGAGTTTGATGATTCCTCTAGGGCCAAAGCAGTGGGTTGGGAAATAGATGTGTGTGCTTTCTCTGGCCTTATCCCTCACTTGCTGGGTGACCCCGAACAACTCCTATAGATTCAGGATACCACAATTTACCCACCCAAAAAATATGTAACAGTACCTGCCTCTGTCACAGAGAAAGAGTGAGACTGAATGAAATAATGCCAGGGAAGGGGAGGAAAGGAGAAAAAGAGGGAGGGAGAGAGGGGGGAAAAGGGGGGAGAAGGAGAGAGAGAGAGAGTATTTATTAAGCACCAACTGCGTCGGGAACTGTGCTAAACATTTTACAAGTATCTCATTCAATCGTCACAACAACCTTATCATGATCCCCGATTTATAGTTGAGGAAACTGAGACAGATAGAGATTAAGTGATTTGTCCAGGGTCACACAGATAGTGAGCATCTAAGGCTGGATTTTAATTCACGTCTTCCTGCCTCCAAGTCTAGGGCTCTACCGCCCCACCTCCTAGCTGCTTGGATTTTGAAATCTTCACTGTAATTAAACATGCCATTAGTCATTCATAGTAGTATAATATTATTATTAATATATTATTATATTTGTAATGTTATATCATCATAGTTTTATTATTAAATATTCATGTTGTTGATTTATAACTCATAATAATAATAACCTCCACTAATATGCTACTCTGACACCTCCGCATGGCAGAGATAAAGTCCTACCAAGCTAGAAAGACATCACAGGTTTCCTCCTCAGAGTCTGACTGAGAACCAGCCCAGCTAAGTTCAGCAAGGCTCATTTACTGGAAGATTGGCTGCCAAGTGGTTTGGGGTCACAGAAGCTCACAGAATTTCCCCCTAAAGGGGTAGAGGAATGATGACTTGCTTTGATAGAAGCAGTATCCTCAGTGATGAAGTCATGACTTTTGAAGTCCTTGACAAAGCAATGATAATAAATGGGCCCAGAAAACGTCCTGGTGAGTGAGGTCAAGGGTCAGTGGTAAATAAAAACATATGAATTGTAGAACTGCTTGGGAGCTGAACTCCCTCTAACTCTCTCACCTCTTTAATTGCCCCTTCACTATCCATTTCTCAGGGAGAAAGCTGTAGGAATTCCAGGAATCCCTTATCTTCCTCCACTGGCCCAAGCACAAATCTTTCCTGGGACTCTACACATCAGAAGATAAGCATGAAGTACTCAAGTGGAATGAAGCATGCATCCCACCCCATTAACTCTCTCAGGCTGGTACCTGGCATACTCCAAAGAGTCCAAATGTGCCACCTTGCTTCTATGGTGGTATGTGCAGCAAAAGAAACTGCCAACCAGAAAGGAAAAGCAGCTGAGCACTGGACAGGAGGAGAGTTTCCATTTGATCTAACACCAAACTCTGTCAGAGAAATATGTTAAAGAAAAGATTCTTTTTTTCCCAATTTTTTTTAACATTTTTAAAGTTTTGAGTTCCAAATTCTATCTCTCTTTACCTCCTTCCCCTACCCTCTCCCTGAGATGGTAAGCAATCAGATATAGGTTATACATGTGTAATTATGTAAAACATTTCCTTATTAGTCATTTTGTACGAGAAGACTCAAATAAAAGAAAAAAAAATGAAAGAAAGTGAAAAATAGCGTGCTTCAGTCTGTATTTCAATCAATATCAGTTGTTTCTCTGGAGAAGGACGGTAGGCTTCATCATTAGCCCTTTGGGATTATATTGCTGAGAATAGCTAAATCATTCACAGTTCTTCATCAAACAATATTGCTGTTACTGTGAACAATGTTAAGAAAATATTCTTAACCAAGAAAAGTGTCTGAGAAAGAAATGCTTAGAGGACTTAGCAGAGAATTGCTTGAAGAAGGTAAGGAGCCAGTTAAAGAACATAAGTGAAGACATACATATCTGAAAATCCATTTAAGCCTGGAAGATTTTTTAAAGGAATTCAGAGTAATTTTGCCATCAAACGTACAGTATGGGTGCCAGCCAGGCCTCATATACATTGATGATCAAGAAAGTTTTAAGTAGAAAGTTTAATTTTATTTGGGCAAATAACCCTGGAATAGGTAAGTGGTCCTGGCAAAGCATACACCTGTGAGCCACTGTATTTTTGAGGAAAGCACAGTTCACATGCCCTAAAGGTTACCGAAACTATTCATACTCTCTGACCCAGTGATACCACCAAAAAGTACGTGCCCTCCCTGCCCCCAAGGAGATCAAAGATAAAAAGGTTTGTATTTATGAGGGGTTTTTACATACATTTCAAAAATTTTTAATTTTAGCATTTCCATAACATAACATAATATAATAAAAAGATGGCTGCACATGAAACCTCAAATCTATTATGTACAACTTGCTATTCCTTTTAACTATGTAATAAAGTTATTGTTTCTTTTTTTTCCCAAAAAAGGTCTATATTTGTTAGATACTTAGCACAGTTCCTAGAACACAGTGGGTACTTTAAAACATTACAAATATATGTGGAGTTCAAAAATATTTATAGTAGCTCTTTTTTTGGTCGCAGAGAACTAGAAACTAAGAGAGTGCCCATTAGCTGGTGCATACCTGAACAAACAAAGATATGTGGATGTAATGAGATACTATTGCTCTGTAAGAAATGATGAAAGGGACCGCTTTCAGAGAAACTTGAGAAGACTGATACAACCCAAAGCGAGCAGAACCAGGAAATCAGTTTACACTATGCAACATGATAAAAATGAACAATTTTGAAAAGACTTATGAACTCTGATCAATGCACTGACCAACCAGGATTCCAGAGGACCAATGATAAAGATGACTACTCACCTTTTGACAAAGACATAATGGACTAAATCTGCCTAATGAGACACAGATTTTTGGATATGCTATTATCAGTCATTTGTTTTGTTTGACCATACATATTAGTTGCAAGGGTTTTGTTTTTCATTTTTCTTTTCAGTGGGGCAGGGGGAGGGGAGAGAAAATAAAAGCTTGTTCATTGAAAAAAGAAATTTAACTTGAGAAGAAAGAAATAGAAAAGCACAGTTCAATTATAGGCCTGAAATGTCTTGCTATTGAAAGAACTAGAAAAAAAACAGGCTCCCTAGGGAAGCCGGGTGGGGGTAGGGGGAGGGTGCAGAAGGTTGGGGGAGCAGTGGCTGTCTATTTAAAGCAACACTACAGGGATCACTTGTTTTGAGGAACTGGCCTATTTCAGTAAGGTTGGATGCAAAGCAGATTTCTGCAAAGCAAATACCTTCCCATTGATTTCCATTTTGGTCATCAAAGATATGTTCCCATAGAGGGAAAAAATCCCTAGAATGAGATGAAAAACTTTCGTAAGGAAAAGGTTAGGATCATAGCAAGTTTCTGATGTGAATCCTGGGAGTTAAAGCATGGAGAGTGCCCTTCTGTCTCATTTTCCTATGGGGCACCACCCCTGGCCCACAGAATTTTTTCCCCAAGACGCTCCACACATGGTCTCCTTCTCCTCTTGTGGCCTATCTCTTTGGGTACTGGCCTATGATTTCACTGTTAGAGGAAACTAACTAGATGAAGAAACTCACACTACCAATGCAGGTCATCAGCAACTCCTCTGTAACTTAAAAATGTTGGGGTGTTGCAGTGATTTGCCCAGGCTCACAGTATGTGTCAGAGAAAGAGCCTTGTTGGTTTTCAGACCATCTCTCTCTACCTGCTACATCACAAGCATGTATAACAGCCAGTAAAATGAGGCTGCAATATCACTCTTGGCCACTAGGTGCCATAATCAAATCCTCCCAATCTAAGGGACCAGACTCAGAAAAATAATGATGGCGCTATTTATCAAATAAGCCAGTTCTAAATTCTATTTAATTATTTCATTTAAAATGATAGTTAATAAATAACAATCATCAACGCAGCTAGGTGGTGCAGTAGATAGAATGCCTGGCCAGGTGTCAGGCAGACCTGAATTCAACCAGTATCAGATACTTACTAGCTGTGGGACCTTGGACAAGTCACTTAACCCCTGCTTGCTTCAGTTTCCTCACTGTAAAATGGGGATCATCATAGCACCTACCTTGCAACGTTGTTCTGAGGATCTAATGAGAAAACAATTGTAAAGTGCTCAACACAGTGCCTGGTACATCCTAAGTACGTTAAGTACTCTCTCTCTCTCTCTCTCTCTCCATATATATATATATATATATATATATATATATATATAGATAGATATATATATATATATATATAGATAGATAGATAGATAGATAGATAGATAGATATATATATATATATAATATGTATATATACATATAGATAGATATATAATTTGTGTACATATATGTATGTGTATATATATGTGTGTGTGTGTGTGTGTGTGTGTGTGTGTGTGTGTGTGTGTATGTATCTATGTATATGTGTATGTGCATGTGTGTGTTAGCCATTGGTGGCCCAGTGAATAAAGTGCCAGGCCTGGAGTCAGGAAGACTTGAGTTCAAATCTGGCCTCGGACACTTCCTAGCTGTGTGACCCTGGGCAAGCCACTTAACCTTGTTTGCCTCAGTTTCCTCATCTGTAAAAGGAGCTGGAGAAAGAAATGGCAAATAATTCTAGTATCTTTGCCAAGAAAACCCCACATGGGTTCACGAAGAGTCAGACATGACTGAACTCAACAACAACAAAAAATTCTCATTGTTATCATGATCGTCATCATCGTTAACGAACAAACCACCTTTGTTTAGTCTTCCTAAGATTTCAGATCTTTTTGGATAATTCAATTATCTAAATCAATCTCAAAATTAGCCAGAATTTTCTCTTGGAGTGGGAAGTCCATTCATTTCAATGGCTGCTTATGAAAAGTCTACAATATGCAGAGTATTGCCCTAGGTGCTAAGGAAGATATCAAAATTTAGAAAAGGCTTGACCCTTGCCCTCATGAAACTTTTAATCTATTAGGAAGAGATGAACCATATGCAAATAACTAACTATAATACAAAACAACATATGATCAGTGCAGAAGACGGAGAGCCCACGGGGGAGAAAGGTCATTAATGATTGGGAAACTAAGACAAGTTTCTCAGAAGAAATGACACTGACTCAAACTTTAAGGGGTCAGTCACCGAATAGATGAGGTGAGAAGGCGTGTTTCAAGGATAGGGAACCAAGTGAGTAAAGACACAGAAAGGAGACAGTGCTGACACCAAATCATCTAGTTAGCACATAGAGGACATAGGATAGCATAGTATGAAATAAGACAGGAAAGGTGGTATGGGACCAGATTGCGAGGTGATGCAAATGAGTTTGGATTGTATTTGATAGGCATAAAGGAGTCATTCAATGGTTCTGAAAATAGAAATAAAATACCAGGTGGGTATATACAGAAGGAAGCCACCTATGTCTGGCAGCAGTGAAAGATATGGTTTGGAGAAGAGAGAGAATGAAAGGGAGAAGCCTATTAAAAGATAGTCCATGAAGGCAATGAAAACCTGTACTAGGTTGGAGGTGGTAGGAAGTGAGAAGATAGATGAGAGATAATTTAGAGGCATAATCAGTGAGATTTGGTAAATGACCAGCTTGGAAAAGTGAGGGAGAAAAGAAACAAGAAAGCAAACATGGGAGCCTGGGCGAATGATAGCACCATGTTGGGCAAGAGAAGTCAACAAGCATTTAGCAGGGCCTGCTATGTGCCAGGCACTGTGTTGATTCCTGGGGATAATAAAACACAAAACAAAACAAAGACAAACAAAAAAGGAATAAGGAAAGGTCAGGTCTGCTGTTCAGGGTGGGATAGGAGGATAACTGACAATGGTAAGAAGGATGAATTATTCCACTTTTATTTTTCTTCTGTTTTCTCTTCCAACAATCATAACAGTAATGGCTAGTGGTTATATACTTTAAGCTTTGCAAAGCCCTTTAAAAACTATTGTCTCCTTCGATCTTTGCAATAACCCAGGGAGGTAGGTGTTATTGTTGTCATCCTCATTTAACATTTGAGGAAACTGAGGCAGGCAAAGCCACAGAGCTAGTAAGTATCTGAGGCTGATTTGATCTCGTCTTCCAGATTCCATCCAGGGCCAACACTCTACTTTGGATTGGTAATGATAAGGTGGCTTTCATGTATGTGGAATGAAGATTATACCAATACCAGCTTACATTTAGAGAACGTGTTTAGCTTTTCAGGATGCTCAGACCAAACAGTATTTAGTGATTCCCTCCCCACATACACACCCACCGAGTCTGGCGGATCGTCTGACCCTCCCTATCCACTAGAGCTGTATAAATATCTTGCCTGAGAATCTGCCCAGATCTCACTGGGCACAAGCACTGCTCTGGCTCTTGTCCACTCGATCACATGGCATCTCAGATGCTGGGAAAATTTAAATCAAGACAGCAGGCAGCAAGTAGGCTTGGCTGCCAGCTTGGCTCTCTGTTCTGCGGCAGCAGAGATGCATGCCACCCTTACTGACCTCCATGCTATTCCCACAACTCTTACCAAAGCCCCTCATGTGAGCTACCCAATGACCTATTAATGTCTCTGAACCCTCCCCTTCCCTCCCCTCCCCTCGCCTCCTCTCCTACCATAATATGCCACCAGGAGCCAGTCGCCCACTGCTAGAAAAATCCAAGAGACTAAACACTATGATAAAGGTGATGATCGCCAAGCCTGAAGGCTGCTATCATGAGAGTCCCAGAGTAAACCATGCTTTCTGATGGGCCATCAGCCTCCCTATTCCAGTGTGTTGTTCTATTGACCCCTTCCTGGTGCATTTAAACAAACAGTGCTGGATACAGGAAAGGCACAGACAGCACTCACCCAAGAAACACCCTCATCTTGATGCCAGGATTGCAACTGTTATTTTAGCATTTTCAAGAAGACTATACAAATAAACAGAAAGTTAAGAAAAATAGCAGGAAGATTAGGGGAGGGAGGAGAGGGAAGTCTGTCTGGAGTTGGATTAGATTGCCTTTGAGGTCCCTGGCAACTCTGAAATTCAGCAATTCTATGGTTCTTGTCGGGGGCAGGGTGCTGTGTGGGTCTTGATGAAGGTCAGGTTCCAAGCAGAAGATGTACAACAGGACCAACGGTCCTGGGTAAAGCCCAGGAGAGACCCCAGAACCATCTGTGTGATTCCAGTGAGGGATCTCTCAAGAAGTCAAGCTGCAGTTGTCAGCTGGCTCTAAGCAGCAAGCTGCTTGGTCAGGGGTGAGGTCTGAGTGGCCCTCACCACAAACCCCAAGACGATTCCCTGTTATTACCATCTGGCATTTACACTGCTTGTGCACACGGATAACATTTCTAGTTTGAAAATGGACTTTATGATGCCTTATTAGTGATTCTCCCAGGCCCAGGAGGTAGGAGAGAATGCTTATTCCTATTTAAAAAAAAAACAAAAAACAAGGCAGACCAATTATACAACCTGTCCCAAGGCCACAAGGTGGGTTACTTTCAGACCTGGGGTTACAACACAGGGCCAGAGCCACCAGACTAATGCTCAATTCTTTGAGTCAAATATCCTCCTGGAACTTCCAATCAACAGCCCCATTCCCAAAATGCCTAGGCATATGGCAGGAGTGCGTTGTAGCAGTTACAAGACTATCCGCTGGAGATGCGTAATATGATAGATCAAGATTTCTAGAAGAATTTCAATCTGGTGACCCTATGCTTGCTATGCATGAATGAGGACACAAACCTAGACCTCAACTGCATTGCGTAACGAAACCAGTGGCCATACCTGGCTTGTGGGATAGAGTCGCTTATCTCATATCAGAAAGCCCATTAATCTGGGCCCCAACTTCTGATTAACCCAATACCTCCTCCCTCCACTCTTAGGGAGAGCGGGCAAAAGTGATTATAAGATGTAAGGGAAGGTAATTTCTCTTCCAAATAAGAATTCTCCTTAGCCCTCCACAAAGCCCGCTATCTCATCATGGGTATAAGCTGAGATTTCACATATACACACAGAAGTATCCTTCCCCAGAGATACTGGGTGATGATAGGCCTGAAAAGGGAGGAGCAAGGATGAACCAGCCCCTAAGCCCCAGAGGGATGACGATGAAACCTTAGGAAAGAAAGCGATGATCTCTTTGGGAAACTGCAGTATTCACCTGGCCCAGGGCCAAACAGGTCATTTAAGTTGATGGTGTTTGTATGCCTAAGAGCAGGCTAATACCCTTGCAAGGGAAAATTACTTAGAGAGGAGGGCTATTATACACATCAGATAGATGACCCAATGCACTAGCTTCAGGCAGAAAGAACCCAGACATCCCTGCAATGAACTGGCCCATGTCTAACTCTTGAGAAAAAGAGAAGCTCTAAGGATGGGGCTATGGTACCCATGGATTAACATAAGATGCTCTATTAAAATTTGTCTGGTCTTGAAATAGTGGTAGTAGTCATAGCTGTAGTAATAGTAGTAGTGGTGGGGGTGGAGGGGGTGGGGGGGTGGTAGTAGTGGTGGGGGATGAGGGTGGTAGTAATAATAGCAATAGTTTTATACAACTCTTTAAAGTTTAACAATCACTTTACAAATATTATTCTGGGAAGTGGATACTATTATTATCCCCATTTTACGTGTAAGGAAACTACTTCAGCTACTGAGTACCTGAAGCCAAATTTGAACTCAGGTCATTCTGGTTCCAGGTTCAGGGCTGTATCCACTGTGTTGCCTAGCTGCCATAAGCTGGAGGTGCCCCGGGGAACATGCAATCTGCACCTGGGAAACCTCGTCCTGGGACCCTGCTAAGTTCAAGGCTTCCTGATAGACAGAGCTCATGACCAGATCTGGGAGGAGCTTAAAGCCCTGTCCTTAGTCCTATATTCCAAAAGCCCACTTAATTCCATCCCAAGATCTGCTCATTCTAACATCTACCTTTTCTCTCCACTCCTTCCTGCCCAGTAAAGACCTAATATGCCTGATGAACTCTTTTGGAATATCCATGGAAGTATGAAAAGTTAATTAACTTTAGTGATGGATCCAGCAAATGAAAACTAATCAATCTGCTTCCTCCCAAGTCCTGCCACTGTCATGTCATCTCTAAAGCTTAAGTTTCTTTCTGTCCAGGGTAATTCACAAGCACTGACAGCTATAACTACAGAAGACTAAAGTTATAAGTAGAAACTGTTTCCCTAGTGCCTAACACCATTCTCGGTACATAATTAGAACTTAAGAAATGTTTGTTGAGCAGCAGCTGGGTGGTTCAGTGGATGGAGCACCAGCCCTAGAGTCCAGAGGACCTGAGTTCAAATCTGGCCTCTAATACCTACTAGCTGTGTGACCCTGGGCAAGTCACTTAACCCTGCTTGCCTCAGTTTCCTCATCTGTAAAATGAGCTGGAGAAAGAAATTGCAAACTACTCCAGGGTCTTTGCCAAGATGGGGTCACAAAGAGTCAGACACAACTGAAATGACTGAACAACAACAACATATTTGAGTAACCTCTCTTCTGGCAGACGTGAGCTAAGTCACTCAGTTACATCAGTGCCTTTTGGTCTTAGTGCACTTCATAATCTTGCCAAAATGAAAGGGGGAAAAAATCCCTTTCAGGGATCAGAGCTTAAGCTCTAGTTCAACAGAAAGAAATGAATAATCTTCTCAGCTCAGTCATGTTCTGCCTCTGCTGGAGCTCCAATTTGCACCCTATTATCCAGCTTCCCAGTATCACATAACAGATCAGAAAACAGAGTTATAAATGCAGGCCAACAAACACGAGGAAGCTCTTTTCTGCGAGGGGAAAAAAACCTGAAAATGAGCGATGGTTACAAGACTGAGGGCAAGGATGCAGGGGGGCAGCTGCCCTGTGCGAGGCCAGACAGTGTCAGAATGGAAGCTCCCTGAAGACCAGGACTGTTTCGCCTTTTTGTTTTTGTATTCCCTAGGTCCACCACACTTCCCTGCCCGTAGGAAACACTTAAATAAAAGTTTGCTCAATTGACCAGAGTATTCCCAGAATGAGTTAGGGAGTTGTGGGTGGTGGTAGAGAGAGAAGGCTGTTAATAATGGAGTAGTCTCCTCTTTCACTGCATTTCAGAGATGAAATTCACAATTGATTTAGCTGAAAATTAACTCATCCAGCTTGGTCAACTGCCTGGATAATAACAAGGGAAGAATCATTTTCTTTGTCAGCAAAGCTTTTCAAGGCATTTACAATCCTTAGACAATTAATCAAAGTAAAATCCTTGGTAAAGAGATACAGGCATCTACCTCACCCTCCTTCAACGGAGGAGAAAAGCCACATAAGTCAAAGTACTTCCCCAAGGTCACTTGGTGAATCCATGAGACAGGAAAGATGAGTCGAAAAGGTCCTAGCTCTCAAACCATCAAACTCAAACATTTTCCTTAAGTACCAAACACGGGCCGCTGCACTAGGCACAGTCGAGCACTTTCTTTGTGCAGGCAACACCCCTATGTATTTATCATGCATCATTTTATAACATTCAGGTACAGCATATATGTCTTACCAGACCATGGGCTCCATGAGGACAAGAGTATGTCTTCCTAGCATTTTGTATCTCACTCCAACTCCCTGCCTCGCAGCATGCTCTCTGTATACTTAATAAATATTGCATTGTGTAATAATTTAGACTCACACAGTCCCTACCCTCTAGAGGGAACAAGAAAATAGCCCAGCATGTAAAAGATAGACAACAGATTGACTTTTAACAAGGACATTAAATATTCACATTAGACACAAACTACAATAGCTACAAGGGGTGGGGAGGGGAGGACAGTTGTTATCCTGAAAGGGCTGGCTGGGGGGAAATCATCACCTTTCCTTCCATTGGCCTGGGAGAGATTCCAGCAGGAGAAGAGATTTCTGGAGCTGCTGAAATGATGGGAGAACAGTTGGCAGGTCCCAGGGAAGGGCATTCTAGTCATTATGGCACAGCTTGGAAGCAGGTCCAGAGGCAAGAGGGGGACAATTCTATTAAATAAGATTTACTAAGATAAGTAGAGGGCAGAGGCAGGGGATATAGAGATAAGGGGAAGCAAACAAGGGACCGTTGATAAAGAATTTTGAAATAGACAGTGAGTATCTTGGACATCATTTTCAGGGTTACTGGATGTGATCAGGACCTTTGTCTTGGAGTGGTGTGATAATGTGAGAGACAGAAAAGACCACCTTGACATTTGTAGTGGAGAATAACTGGAGAGAGGGAACTGTACAAAGTTGGGACCATAACATGGGGAAGAATTCACTGGGTCCCAGCCCAAAGCTATGGCATTATGAGAGGTAGCACGGTAAAGTGGAAATAGGTCCTTAGGTCAAATCCATCCACTGACCTTGGGCCTCCCTGACCCTCTACATCCTCATCTAAAAAATGAGAGACTTGTACTAAATGGCCTCTGAGATCCCTTTCAGGCCCAAATCTACAGCACTCTCCTTCGGTGCTATGAGGAGGAAGGTATAGTTATAAGAGATGTAGCATGTGGAAAAAGCAGGGACATTCGTCCAAATAAACTAGTGCAATAAATGTAAAACCCAGTGAGGAATTAGGTCTAGAAAGTGAAGTTGTGTTTTCTGGTGCAGAATCACAGAGCAAGAAAGGGTGACTGGCAAGGATCATCAAAACCTCGTGGCTTGTTCAAAGGAAATGAACCTGTAATCCAAAGAGGCGGGTCTCTATCCCAGCTCAATCTATGATTAGCTCTATAATGAAGAGCAAGCCATTTAATCCCTCCTAGCTTCAGTTGACTCACATGTAAATTGAGACTAATGATGTTTGTGCCACCTCACCTCCTCACTGTCGTTCTGGGGGAAGCCCTCTGTAAGCCTTAGCACTGGAGAAATGTGAGCCATCATCATTGTATCATTAAGCCAACAGCTGGAGCCATTCACAGACTGTGTAACATGAGAGCTGGGAAAGACCTTAGAGATCATCTAATCCAACATCTTTATTTTACAGATGAGGAAACTGAGGCTCAGAGAGGTAAATTAATTTGTCCCAAGTCACATAACTAGAAAGTGGTAAAGTGGGGTCTCAAACCTAGGTCTTCTAAATGTTCTAACTCCACGTCCCAGCTCTTTCTACTCATCAAGTCTCCTCCCTGAAACAGGTAGAATCCTTTCTGTGATCTTGCCTTCCAAGATTTCAAGTCTGGTCTTTCCTCCCCTAATTCCAGTCTTCTAAAAAAGCTTCTTTGCTTTTCACATGTACTTCTTCCTTTTCATAATTCTTTTCCTTATTTCAAGTTAATCTATCTTCCCTTGCTTAGTCCTCATAACTCCAACTCTCCAACCCAATAACACATGTGCAATCCAACATCTATAAAATAAGGCAAAAAGAAACCATCTGTAATAAAGTAACACTACATATATGGGAGGGAGAAGCCTTTGTTTTCTTTTGGTAACAAGAACTGTGTTCTTAAATGAACCAAACGGAAGGCCCAAATATGTAATTAAACAAAGAGGAAATGAAATGGATATTTTTAAAAAGTGAAAATTCACAAATCAATATAAGCTCTACAAAAAAAAAAATATGGCTACTAAATCCTGGTTGCCTCTCAGCTGGCTGCATGTGCTCAGTCTAAAAGATGCCCCAACGTCTCTTAAATTTAATGGCATCATTCACTGCTTAACAAAGGCCAAGTGTGCAAGCCAAAAAAAAAAGTCAGGTTAAAAGAAAAGATTTCTATAAATGAATGTAACCACATGAGAATAATTGGCAGGTGGTGAAGAAGGCAAGTTTTTAAAAAAGTCTATTTTTCAAGGAAAGGTGCTCAGTATACCCTAAATCCTATCCAACTCTTCTCTTGAAATGGCATTTGGTGGTGGCTAGTTCTTATTCAGAAACATCAGCCAAATACTAGGCAACTGGGGCTGCGACATTTTCTCAATCTAAAATATTGGACAATATTCTGGATGTCTGCCCATCTCAGCTCCCTGGGAAGGAGAGAGGTCTTAGAAGAAACACTCATTTTGGAGAGTGCCAGGCCACACTAAATCATGTTTAGTTGGGACCCAGAAAGATTCCTTTGAGACTTTTTAATCATGAATGTAGCACTTTAAAGTTCATAAAGAGCTTTACACATACACACACATGTATGTATGTATGTATATGTGTGTGTATATATATTTATATAATGTTCTCTCATTTCGCTATCACAACAGCCTGAGGAGGCAAGTACTATACATTTTATTATTCTATTTTATGGATCTTAGTAACAAAGAAAAAAAAACAGAATTATACATAGGTGCAACAGTCAATCCACAGTGAGCAACTGCCATTATCAATCTCCTTCTACATTTTTATTTCACTGCTCTTTTAACTGAGATAAACCTCTTTGCACAGGAGCACCCCACCCCCGTTCTGAGCAGCCTGCCCTGCTGAGTTAGTGATGAGATGTTGTTGCTGTTACTCCAGCTGCTGCCACCAAGCTTGGCCCAGCACCCAAGGGAAACACAGTTTGAAAGCACAAACCTGCCAGCAGAGAAAGGAGACCAGCCTGGCCAGCAGCACTAGAAATGAAATTCCCCTGTAGCAAACGCTAACAACAAACTATTAGCAGAGAGAGTTGGTGCCACAGGGTGAGACAGTCAAGTTCTCACTACTTGTCCCACTGTCCAATCCAACATGGCTGGTAACTGAATAACGATTTCTACATGGCTTTGATTTGGGACTTAGATTGGAATAAAAATGGCGGATGTTCTGGGAAATTCACAAGCCTTCAACAAAATAATAATAATTATGACTAGCATTTACATAGCACTTTATGGTTTTCAAAGCACTTTACATGTTACACTTCATTTGAAATAATAATGAAGGCTTCACTCCAAAATGAAAAAAAGCCTGTCCTACCAGTACCTGCTTCCTACACTTGGCTAATAAGTTTCTCTTTTCAGACTTAGGCCAAACATCTGTCTAAGTAAGGCTGGACCCACCCCTAAAAATTGCTGTCTTTCAGGTTCATCCTTTCCCTGGAGTGAGGCAATAATTAAATCAAGTTAACAAGTATTTCTTAAAGCCTATTATGTGCCTAGTGCTTTCAAAGACTTTCTTTCCCATTTCTTCCAAAGACAGAACAAGCAAAGATCTGGTTTGTATCAACAGAATGGCCTAATTAAGTGGCAAAGGGGATGTCAAAGTCAATAAGAACCTGAAAGCAGGACATGGCTATGAACAAGGAGAGGAATCCTTCTTTCCTAGGAAAGTTACTTATGCATAAATATTCCTGGTTGTGGTGCTCACTATTTAAATAGTATTTTATTTTTTCCAATTACATGTAAAGACAATTTTTAACATTCATTTTTTATAAAATTTTAAGTTGCAAATTTTCTTTCTCCCTTCCTCCTTTCCCTCTCCCATAAGACAGTAAGTGATTTGATATAGGATATATATATATATATATATATATACACAATGTGTATGCATATACATATATATGCAACTATGTAAAACATATTTCCATATTAGTCATGTTGTGAAAGAAGAAACAAGCCAAAAGGAAAACAAAAAATCCACAAAAAAAAGAAAATGAAAATAGAATGCTTTGATCTGCATTCAGACTCCATTGGTTCTTTCTCTGGAAGTAGATAGCATTTTCCATCATTAGTCTTTTGGATTTGTCTTGGATCACTGTATAACAGAGAAGAACTAAATCAATCATAGTTGATCATCACACAGCGTTGCTGTTACTGTGTACAATGTTCTTCTCCTGGTTCTGCTCACTTCACTTTGCATCAGTTCATATAAGTCTTTCCAGGTTATTATGAAGTCCATTTGCTCCCCATTCCTTACAGCACAATAGTAATCCATTACATTCCTATGCCACAACTTGTTCGGCCATTTCCCCAACTGACGGGCATGCCCTCAAGTTCCAATTCTTTGCCATATGGTGCTCACTATTTAAAACAAATAAACAAGAAAACCCAATCCTTTGCCGGTTGTAGTGGTCTAGACAAAAGCCATTTCATATCCCACCCTATGGCAGAAAATACAACAACAATAATGATAGCATGTATATAGTGTTTAAGGTTTTCAAAGTGCTATATACACACTATCTCATTTTGTCCTCACAACAACCCTGGGAGGAAGATGCTATCATTTACAGGTGAGAAAACTAAGGCCATCAGAGATTAAGTGACTTGTCTGGGGTCACACAGCTAGTAAGTGTCTGAGAAAGAATTTGAACTCAGGTTTTTCTGACTCCAGGTTCAACCTGGAAGATGTGGGAGCTTGCAGCTCTGAGATCCTAGGATCACAGAATCTCAAGAGTTCGAAGGAACCAGAAAGGCCGTTTGATCTAACCTATGCCTGAATAAGAATTCTCTCTAAAAGAGACCGAATAAATTATTACCCAGCATTTGGTTGGAGAACTGCAATGAGGGGGAAATCCACTGTGCCCTCCCACCCCCCAACAAAAATCTCATCCCACTTTTGGATACCTCTCATTGTTAAGTTTTTTTTCCTGACATTGAACCAGAACCTGTTTCTCTTCTTCAACTGTTACTTCTCCTAATTCTGCACTTTGGGGGTCACCCAGAAGCAAGCCTCATCCTTCTTCCCTACTCCACCACTTTAAATTCTTGAGAAAGCTAAAATGTCTCCAACAAGATTTCTCTGCTCCAGGCTAAACATGCCCACTTCCTCCACCAGCTTCTTATTTGGCATGAACCTCAGGCCTGGCACCATTCTAGTTATTTAGATGGATCGATCAAGCATAATATAGACTCACTAAAGACAGAAAGGAAAGGATAGACAGACAGTAAGATGCCATTGAACCTACTCCAAAGGATTGAGAACAAATTTAAAGAAAAAAGAGGATTGCCTTGGATAGGAGAGAGCCGGCAGTGAAACCTCACTTGTTTACAGATTCCCTAGAAACAGGCAATTAACAGTAGCAAAGGAGTGTGTGCCAAAGCTTCTCAGGATGGTTAATGGTTAAAGAAGTGGCAGAATTTGCTAGTCTTCTACTAACAAGAGTAAATACAACTGGCTGTACAGAAGACCTAAGCCTACTCTGGAGGAGCAATTTATCATTTCCATCGCCAAATCCTTCCTCCCCCTCTTTTTTTAAAGCATCTTCTCCTAGGAGGCTTCCACGTCTGACTTTGAGCAGCACTAAGTAAACATGAGCCTAGCTGCATTCCCATTACTCTTTAACACTGATTAAATGCCAGAGGCCTTTACAGGACAGACAACTCGACTGCTGCTCTCTGCTTCTGCCTTGGCTTATGAACTAGACCTGACTGAGAGATTAGACACAACCACGGTGACCAACACAAGAAGGGGGAAGTCTCAACATGGCCAAGAACTCAGACATTTATGTTTGTATCCCTGCAGCCCCCTACCCCTACCCCACCCCCAGCCACATCTTCAGGACTAGCACAATGTTCTTCCTCTAAGGTTTTATAAACATTGTCGGAATTGAATTGAATGAAAATGAACTTCCAAGAAAACAACTCTTCCTGTCCTCAGAGTCCTAAAGATACTTTTGAAAGAATTAAGTCTTTGCAGTGAGTCATAAGGTAATCAAATCACTGGGAGAAGAAAGAGAGTGGGGGAGAGCTTTTTTCTCTGGTCACAGACACAGAAATCCAAAAAAAAAGTGATAAAGAGTTTTCTAAAAATCCAACAATCTTCCCTACATCAGTTGAGATGTACTCATTGGGAGAATCGTCACATCTATGAGTGGCAAAATGGAAGGGCACACAAGACAGTAAATTGGGGCTTGGGGAGGTTAAGACCAACAAACCGCATGACCTGCTGAGAAAAAACCCTTGACTGGGGGTGGGCAAGCCACTTAAGGTCTCAGGTTCAACTTCATCACCTGTAAAATGAAAACAAGATTTCTGCCCTTCCTACCTCCATCCAGTTATGAAGCCTAAGCAAGAATATAGAATAGACATCTATTTGAACTCTCTATTCCTATTCCAAACAGCCCTATTCCTCCCTAGACTCAATCTAATTCAGTTCCGCCATACTGGAAACTTAGCCCATTTTGTACTTTGGAATATTTCGTCCAGTTTCCAAAAACTCTTCTTCCCTTAAGCTTTTAAACCAACTTTTCTTCTACTTTCTTGCTTCAATAGGATCCTGGTCATTCCATATCTCCTGCTTTCTCCATTGGAGGCCATAGCCTCTCCCATTTTGCTTCCAATTCACCTGATCAGGAAGCAACAGCGCAATACCCTCCACTACCATCTCAGTGTGCCATCATTGCTCCATAACCTTTCCCTCCGTCTGACGTTCACACAATATATTTAATCCATGCTCTCTCCATCCTTCCTGCAGTCAGTTATCGATCTCTTCATCACTGTCCTAATTTGGTAAATATAAGAAATTGTACCTGATTTCCTCATCATCATTATCCACCTCCTTAATATTCATATGGATGATCCAGGCAAGAGCCTGACCACAATTCTTCAGACAGCAATCTCACCATCTCCCTCACCACCTCCTACTCCACAGCATCCCAGTCACACCCATCACGTACCCACCTCCCAGCATGGTACATCTTCCAAATACTGTGCAGTGAAATTCTATTCGCCACCAACCTCCTATGTCTCCAGCCCTCCCACCCACTCACTATATCCACTTACCCTTTTATCATGATCTACAGTCCCCTTGATGCATCCCTTTACTCCCAATTCATCTCCCTAACTCGACCAGTGTTATTACTCATTCAACATCAGTCTGACATTTTAATGTTTTCTTAGCCATTGCTCTAGAATTTCTTGCCCCTCTAAATTTCTATCATCACCAACTGCTAATCCCCCACCACCCAATTTCTCCTCTCCTGTTCTCAGAGTCCTGAGTTACAACTGCAAAAAGTTACAAAATCATAGAATATCAGAGTTGGAAGGGATTTTGTAGGCAGACCATCCAGACTCACCAACACTTGCATGGGAAGCTCCCCTCCCCACTCCCAACACTACTCTTGACCAGTGGTCATCCAGGATCTACCAGAGGACCTTCAGTGACAGGGCACTGACCATACAACAAAGCAGCCCATTCCCACTTTGGGGGGGCTCCAATTGTAAGGAGGGTTCTCCTTACATTAAAATGAAAATTGCCTCTACATGCCTCAATTGCTTCATTTTCTTCTTTCTAGAGATAAACAGAGCAAGTCTAATCCCTTTTTCCACATTCCAAGCCTTCAAATACTTGGAAGGAAGCTATGTCTCAATTCTTCTCCTTTAGGTTCAGTTCCCCTCGTTCCAATTCTCACAGAATTCAGTCAGTCAGTCACTAAGCATCATTTAAGGGCCTACTATCTGTCAGGTACTGTGCTAAGTGCTGGGGATACAAAAGGGGGCAAAAGACAAATCTCTTCTCTTCTAGGAGCTCACAATTTAATGGGGCAGACAACAAACAAATATGTACAAATAAGCTATATCAAAGATAAATAGGAAATAATTAACAGAGGGAAGGTATTAGAATTAAGAAAGGTTGGGAAAGGCTTCCTGTAGAAGATTTAGGTTGAAACTCGAAGGACACTAGGAAGGCCAGGAGGTAGTGTTCCTAGTGCCCTCATCACTCAGACCACCTTCTTCTAGATACATCCTATTGCTTAGTATTCTAATAAAGTGACCCAGGATCTGTTCTTGGTCCTGTTTTTTCCATATTTCTACCAGTGACTTAAATGCTTTTGGTAGAAATGGTTATCATATCCAAAAATTTGAGGATGAATCATAGCTAGAGATGGTTGTTGGCACACAGGATTTAAAACCAGATTGGGATCCAAAATGATCTCAACAACCTAGAACAACATGCCAGTTCTAACAAGATACAGTTGAATAAGGACATATATGAAGTCCTACAATTGGGTTAAAAAAAATTAACTGCACAAATACAGTACAGAGGAAGTGTATGTGTGTGAGGTTCAGAAATTTTGTTGTTGGTGTTGTTCAGTTGTTTCTGAGTATTTGAGGTTTTCCTGGCAAAGATACTAGAATAGTTTGCCATTTCCTTCTCCAGCTCATTTTACAGAAGAGGAAACTGAGGCATAGGTTAAGTGATTTGCTGAGGGGCACACAGCTAGTAAGTGTCTGAGGTTAGATTTGAACTGAAGAAGATGAATATTCCTGACTCCAAGCCCAATGCTCTATCCACTGCACCACTCAGCTACCCAGCTTCCCAGGTTTAGCAACAGTCTCTCTCTCTCCCTCTCTCTCTCTCCATATATATATTTATATACACACACACATACATATATACATATATATACACACACACACACATATATATAAATATATATATATATAGAGAGAGAGAGAGGGAGGGAGAGAGAGACAGAGAGGGAGAGAGAGAGAGAGAGAGAGAGAGAGAGAGACAGAGAGACAGAGAGAGACAGAGAGAGGTTTTGTGAATGGTAGACTCAAGTTCATCCTTCCAGTTTCTTGTATTGGCAACCTAATGGTCATCCTTGGCTGTTCATTCTTTCTCATCCTTTATGACCAATCTTTTAAATTCTACCACCATCATATGTCTCCTGTTTCCTCTCTCTCCCTCTCTCTCCCTCTCTCTCTCCCCCTCCCTCCCTCCCTCTTTCTCTCTCCAATCATTTGACTACCACCCTAGTTCAAGCCCTCACTACCTCTCCCTTGGACAAGAGCCTCCTATTGGTCGCCTGGCTTCCAGTTCCTCCCTCTCTACCAGCTCATTATCCACACAGCTGCCAAAATAATCTTTCCAAAACACAGGTCACTCCCTTTCCTCCTCCTTCTCCCCCCACTCAAGAATCTTTATTATCTCTCTCGCCTCTAGCATAAAATACCAGTTCCTCAGCTTGACATTAAAAGCCTTTCACAACTTGACTCCAGACTACCTTTCCAGACTCACTGCTTGCTACTGTCCTCAGTGCCCTCTAGATTCTAGTCCAACTAGTCTACTCACTGTTCTCTAAGCTTCGCATTCTATTCTATCTCTGGTCTCCATGTGCTTTTCCTAGATTCCACCCCTCTCTCCATCATATCTGGGATGTACCCCAACTACCACTTAGAATCTTAGCTTCCCTCCAGGATCAGTTCAGGGGCCTGCAGGCTGACCCTCCCAGTTATCAATGCTCTCTCCTTGAAATACCCCTGATTTTTTTATTATTTATGTGGTATCACCCCCCACCCCCCCCACCCCTGCCAGAATGTAAGGCCCCTGAGGATAGGAATTACTCACTACCTAAAGGCAATCTACTATAAGAGTTGTTTAATTGATTTCAGTCATATCCAATTCTTTGTGACCCCATTTGGAGTTTTCTTGGTGAAGATACTGGAATGGTTTGCTGTTCCCTTCTCCAGCTGATTTTACAGATGAGGAAACCGAGGCAAACAGGGTTACATAATTTGCCCCGGGTCACACAGCTAAGAAAAGTCTGAGGCTGGATTTGAACTCAGGTCTTCCTGTCTCCAGGCCCAGCAGTATTAACTGTACTACCTTGCTGCCCAGGCTACTATAATAGAGAGAAGGCCAAGCTTGAGAAGTAAAACAGCAAACTGTGCTGCCTGACACAGCTAGCTATGAGACACCCCTGGGCCCATCACTTAACTTCTCCATAACCCAGGCAACCTTCTGAGATCATAAAATAGGAAAAAGTTAAAATTTGCCTCAGGCACTTGCTAGTTGTATGACCCTGGGCCTCAGTTTCTTCATCTAAAAAATACAGATAATAATAGCACCTACCTCTTAAGGTTGTCATTAGGCCCAAACGAAATAATATTTTTAAAGTGCTTAGAATGGTGCTGGGCACATAGTAAATGCTAATATAAATGTTAGCTATTGTTTATTGTATTATATATTATATTATATTTTATATTATATTATATATTAATGTTGCTGTCCATCTGCACCAGTTGGAAGGAATTTCCACACAGGGAGTCCTCTACACAGAGGAAATGACAATTCTAGACCAAAAAAAGTTTAAATCCCCAGTGCCCTGCACACTGTAGACCCTTAATAAATGTATTTTCAATTGAACTGAACGTGGCCCATCTTGGGGGTGATTAGTGTCTGCTCCAAGTAGGTCTCTCAACCCACACATTTCACCCTCACCCACTGTAGGCTGAGAAAAGGATAGTGCTGTCTCCCCAGGGGATATAATGCGCTTTGAGCAAACTGCTTCCACTAAGGGAGAATCTGACTCCAGATGTTAGTGACATTAGGGATGACAAGGGCTTGGATCAGTCAATGAGCGAAGTATTTTGTTTCCATCTGGTGCATGAAGCACTTGGAAAATCATGTGGCACTGTGGAAAGGATTAGGGCAGGAGTCCAGAACCAGGGGTTAGAATCCCAGCTCTGCTCTTGGCTAGATGAGGGATGGCAGACAAGTGGCTTTACCTTTCTGAGACTGTTTTCTTATTTACACAATAGCAAGATTAATATTTGCCACATCTAGGGTTGCATGAGAAGAGTACTTTGTAAACTTAAAGCACTAAGATGACAACATAAGAGCATATTAAAGAGGAGCCTTCAGCCAGTGAGAGCCCCTCCCCCATCCAGAGCCCACCGGAGGAAATACGATGGCCATTTTTTTTTTTTTTTGGTGCTGCTACACCAGGCTCCTTGTTACTAGCTCAGAGTCTCAAAGATGAAGGATCCTCTCTGTTCATCTAGTCCCACTTGCAGCTGAACAGGGATCTCCTCTGGACATCTACCACAAGTGGGTCATCTCTCTGTATGGGGAGAGGGCACATCCTCCTTTGGATAGTTCTATTGAGAGGGAGCTGAAATCTGCCCCTCTCCAGCTCCTAGCTCTGCCCCCCTTCATGACCTAGCCTCCTCCTACTTCTCCAGTCTTCTTACACCTTACTCCCCAATACACACTCTAATCCAATGACACCGGCCTCCTGGCTGTTCCATAAACAAGACACTCCATCTCTTGACTCTAGGAATTTTCTCTGGCTGTCCCCCAAGCCTGGAATGCTCTCTCTCCTCAGCTCCAAGCTCCGTAACCTTATTTAAGTCCCAACTAAAATCTTATCTTCTATTGGAAGCCTTCCCCAACCCTTCTTAATTCCAGTGCCTTCCCTCTGTTAATTGTGAACAGGGAGGGAGGGAGAGAGAAGGGGGGAGAGAGGGGAGAAAGAGGGAGAGAGGAAAAGGGAGAGAGAGAGAGAGACAGAGAGAGAGAGAGAGAGAGAGAGAGAGAGAGAGAGAGAGAGAGAGAGAGAGAGGGAGAGGGACAGTTTGCTATGAAAATATTTGTTTGTATGTCATCTTCTCAGTTAAACTCTAAGCTCCTTGAGGGTAGGGACTATCTTTTTTCTCTTTTTGTATCCCTAGCACTTAGCACAGTGCCTGTCACATAGTAGGCTTTTAACAAATGTTTTTTGTTTGATTGCCATCAGGTGTAGAATTGTATAAGAATGCATCATGAAAAAAGGATTTATCATAAAAATTTGAGACAGTCCTTGTCCAGAAAGAGCTTCCATTCTAAGACACATACAACACATACAGGAGGGTAGCAGTCAGGGATAGTGATCTTGGTTTGGAAAGTTACAGACACGATGAGCTGCCATAGAGGAGTAAATTGACATCTTTTCTAGGACCAATGGCAAGAATGAGCTGAATATGGTTCCAGAATTGGAAAGAAGTGGGGAAGGTGCACCAAGGTAGTGGGTGGCCAATCAAAGTCACAACTCAGCTAGCCAAGAGATATCAGGAGAAGAGTAAGGTGAGAGTAGCAGGGACCCACCTGAAATAATGGGAGTTTCACAGTTATAAGAGTTAAGGGCATGATCTAAGATCAGGGTTCGAGTCCTGCTGTAGACTCATACCGGTTATACAATCTCGTGCAAATCCTTTAACCACAAAGTGCCAGCTGGTGACACCCTTAGAGTTGCAAACCTTTGCTGATTCACACTGGTAGAGTGTTCCCTTCCTGCGGATCCTCCTACATCAGTGAAAACCCACATCTGAACATAAAAAGCATATATGTCAGTAAAGGATAAATGTATAACTTACCCTTAGAGAGGTTATGGTTCAACAGTGTGCTAGGTAATCTCAAATTCAATCAAGAAACTAACTACCTGCCCTCCAGCTGGGGAGGAGTCAACACAATGATAAGCCTAATACTAGGTAAGGGGGACCAGACCTGGAAGCTAAGAAAGTGCTCTAGGAATCTATGGGAATGGTTTTGGCTGGAGGAGGGACTGGGAAATGCTACACAGAGAATGAGGCCAGAGCTGAGCCTTATGGAAGTCAAGGATTCTGGAAGGAAGAAGGAGCATATTGCAGAGTTGGGAACAGCCCTTGAAAAAGCAGAAGAGATGGTATGGCTGGGTCAGCTAATAGCTGGCAGCTAAGTTTGGCTAAAATGTGGAGTATGTGAAGAGGAGTAATCGATCAATAAACATTTATTAAGCACCTACTGTGTACCAGGCACTGCACTAAATGCTGGGGATACAAAAAAAGAAGAAAAACCTAGGAGTTTACAGTCTAATGGGGGAAATAGCAAGATGGGTATCCCTAGCATTAGGCCCAAGGCCTAGCATATAATAGGGGCTTTATAAATGTTTATTAAATGAATGAATTAATGAAAGAGGCAAATATATACAAAGCACAGTGGATAGAATGATGGGCCTGGAGTAAGAAAGACCCCCCTACCTGAGTTCAAATCTGGCCTCAGATATTTATTATCTGTGTGTGTGACCTTCGGTAAGTCACTTAAGCCGCTTTTCCTCAGTTTCCACATCTGTAAAATGAGCTGGAGAAGGAAATGGCAAACCACTCCAGAATCTTTGCCAAGAAGACTACAGATGTGACATTCTTCCACCCTCCAACCTCGTGAGGTGGGTCAGGATTCTCCTCTACCTCTTCATGTTTTGGGAGGCAGCTAGATGGCGAGGTAGATAGAGTGCCAGGCCTGGAGTCAGGAAGACTCATCTTCATGAGTTCAAGTCCAGTCACAGACACTTATTAGCTAGCTGTGTGATCCTGGGCAGGTTATTACCCTTGTTTGCCTCAGTTTCCTCATCTGTAAAATGGGCTGGAGAAGTAAACGACAAAATCACTCCAGTGTCTCTGCCCACAACACTCCAAACAGACTCAAGTGAACAACAACCACCACAAATTAAAAGAGGAAAAAGATTAATGTGAAGATAAGGCTAGAGAGGAAGGTTGGAACTAGACGGTGGAGGGTTTTAAATGCTAGGCTAAGGTGGGTTATATTTTATTCTGGAGGCCACAGGGAGGTTTTAGAATAAATGAGTAAGGAATATTATCTTGATAGCTGTGTTTAAGAATGATTGGAGTGGAGAGACAAGTTAGAGGCTATTACGATACCCCGAGCAATCAGCGATAAGGATCTGAACCACCAGAGTGGCAGCCTTTTGGAAGGACAGGATGGGACAGGAGACATGTTGTAGAGGGAGGACTGACAAGACAGGGCAATGGATTAGATGCATATTGGGAGCCTGGAGAGAGGATGAGGCAGGATAATCAAAGACTACATGGTAAAAAGTGAAAACAAAAATTAGCAGAGATATATAATCACAATGATTATAAAAAAAAAAGCACTACAGAGTTAAAAGGCAGGTCAGAGATTGTGCAGGCAGGAATGACAATGACTTAATTAGAGTGACTAAAAAGCTTTCATTACCATTCCCACATTTGCTAGCTATGTTTGACTGTGGAGAAGTCATTTCCCTTCTCTGGGCCTTGGTTTACTCATCTGTAAAATGAGGGAATTGAACTAGATCCCAGCTCCAGACCAAAAGGAAGTCACTGTGGTCTTGCTATTAGTTCCCAGAACTCCCACCATTCAACCTACGAGTCAATGCTTAAGTGCTAGCTGTATGCAAAGCACCACATTCCCAGCTGTGTGGAATTCCAAGGGGAGCTCAACCCTCATCACCCCAATGGGAAAGGGAAGACGGAGAACAGGGAATAATAATAGTGAGCATTTATGTAGTACCAATACAGAGTGAGCTCTTCGCAGGCACCTCTGTCTCTGAATCCCCAGCACCTGGCACACAAAAGGCACTTAATAAATGCTTTTTGATTGATTGATTACAGGTACTGTGCTAAGCACTTTATAAACATTATCTCATTCAGCCCTCACAACAAGGCTGTGAGGCAGGTGTTATCATCACCATTTTCCAGATGAAGAAACTGAGGCTCAGAGAGTTTGTGCGACTTACCAAAGGACTCATAGCTAAGTAGTAGGATTCAAACCCAGGTTTTCCTAACTCCAGGTCCAGTCTACAATCTACTTGGCCACATCCAAACATCAAGGTCTACGTATAAGGCACAATGACAGAAACCTATAATCGATGATGACTGTAAAGCACTATCTATACCTACTAATACTATGTATCCAAGTCAAGTCACAAGCATTTAAGCACCTACTGTGTGCCAGAAACTGCATTAGTTGCTGGGGATACAAAGAAAGCCAAAAACAGTCCCTGACCTCAAAGAGCTCACAATCTAATGGGGAAGAAAAACTATACACAAACAGGATATATACTTATTATATATGTAAATGGTATTATACTTATTATATATGTAAATGGTATTATACTTGTTATGTATGCTTATTATATATGTAAATAGTATTATACTTATATATACTTATTATATATGTAAATAGTATTATACTTACTATATATACTTATTATTTATGTATATGCTTATTATATATGTAAATAGCTACATAAAAACAATATATATACTTATTACACATAGTATATGGGATATTTGTAATGTATAATTATACTGGAGACAATACACATACCATTGAAGATATATATGTAAATAAATATATCTATATATACATATGCATATATAACACATACATTATATATATTATTATATTATATTAATAACATCATGATGTTATATATTATTATATGATACATATTCACATACACATAGATATGTGGATACACTGATATAGACATACATCTATGTATCTATGTGTTATAGATAATCTCAGAGGGAAGGCACTAGCATTAAGAGGAGGACCAGGAAAGGCTATGAAGATAGAAAAAGAAAAACTTTGGAAGTTGGGCAGTTACGTGATATCATGGATGGAGCTCTGGAGTCAGGAAGATCTGAGTTCAAATGCAGCCTCAGACATTCACTGGCTGTGTAACCCTGATTGACTCAGTTTCCTCATCTGTAAAATGGGGGTCATAATAACATCTCCCTTCCAGGGTTATTGCAGGGATCCAACTAGATAATATTTGTTAAGTGCTTAGCACAATGACTGGCAAATGTTTGTTAGTATTTTTGTAATTATTGGGTTGACTGGCACCAGATGAGGAGTGGCAAGGAAGGGTATGTGGAGAGAGCAGTCTAGAAGGACAGGAGAAACAGGAAGTGGGGGAAGATATGGGAGATTGGAGCTACAAAGGGTAGGTATACCTTATACTTGGGGCTGGGAGAACCTGTACTGTGTGTACAGACTTCAGGTACTGACTATGAGGTCTTAGGCAAAGCTTTAGCAGGATCCATCCACCCCTGCCTGCAAAGTCAATACCAACCAGATCAGCCAATAGGGCTGGGTTCCTGAAGACTCACAAGCAGGAAAAGGTATTCAACTCACAATTTCCAAGGGAAGTATGGCCAAGAAAGAAAAGACGCATGAGATCCTGAGTCCAGCTTTCTTCAACCCTTCTCTTTCAATCAAAAGACCAGAAGGCCACCTTTCTACCCACAATTGAGAGCTTCCGTCACTGTTTAAATAGGAAACTCTGGTCCTGGGCTGAACAGCTTCAAAAGCTGTTTACTTGGTAGCAGAGGGTTCACCTTTTACACAGCCAGAGGAGCCATAAATGAGGATTTAAATCTCCTTCTGAGTGCCATCTGGCTTTCAAAAATATCGCCTTCCATCATGGAGGCTACATCATGTTCTGTTAGTGAGCTCCACCTCCAGATGGTCCTTGCAATTCTACCACAGGAATCTGTCCCTGTACTTTTTGAACAGCCAGAAATCTGACTATTTGCCATTAAAACATTTGTTGTTATTCCAGAGAGATCAGACCATCAAAGCCCTTCCCATTTGACCAACTTCAACAAGGACTTATTAACCTCCTACTATATGCCAGGCATTCTGCCTTCAAGAAACTCACATTCTAATGAGGAAGACAACATGCACACAACTCTGTACAAACAAGCTGCATACAAGACAAATTGTAGGTTATCTCATGGGCAAGACTGTAGCACTAAGGAGGGCTGGGAGAGACTTCTTAAAGAAGGTGAGTTTTGGCTGAGACTCAAGGAAGCCAGGAGATACAGAAATGAAGAGGGACAGTGTTCCAGGCATCAAGGACAGCCAGTGAAAACTCAGTCAAGAGGCGGACTGTCCTGTGCAAGGAGTAACAAGGAGGTTAGTGTCACTGAGTACATGGAGGGAAAGGACTAAGATGTAAGAAATTGTAAGGGTAGGAAGGGGTCAGGTTATAAAAGGCTTTGGAAGCCAACCAGGATTTTATATTTGATACTGGAGGCCATGGTTAGCCACTGGAGTTGACTGAATGGGGAAATGGTGGGGCAACATGGTCAAATTTGTGCTTTAGTGATATCAGTTTGACAGTTCATTAGAGTGGGGAGAGACTTGAGGCAGAGAAACCAATCAACTGGTGACTGTAATAGTCTGGGTGTGCATGAAGCAATAAGAGACTGGACCAGAATAGGTGGTGTCAAAGGAGGGAAGGGAGAACAAATAAGCCATGTTATTAAGCAGGAACAAAAGGCCTTGACAGCTGATTGGTTATAGGGGGAAAGAAGTGATGAGAGATTGGAGACTTAAAGATGACACCTAGTTCACAAGTCTGGGTGACTGAGAGGATGGCGCTACTCTCAACAATAAAAAAGAAGTTTGGAAGAGGGGAAGATTTGGGGGGGAAGATGATAAGTTCAGTTTTGTACATGTTGGATTTAAGATGTCTAGAGGATATCCAATTTGAGGAGTCCAAGAAAAACTTGGAGATGTGACCCTGAAGGGTTTAAGAGAGTTTAGGGTAGGATAAATAGATCTGAGAATCATTTGCATAGAGATAAATGAATCCAAAAGAGCCGACAAGATCACCATGGGAAACACTGAAGAGGGAGAAGAAAAGAGGGTCCAGGACAGAGCTCTGGGGACACCCTCAGTCAGGAGGCATGAACTAGATTGAAGATCCAACAAAGGATTATGAGTAATCAGAAAGGTAGGAAGAGGCGCAGGAGAGACCAGGATTACCAAAGGCTACAGAGAAGAAAATATCGAGAGCCAGTGGGTAATGGACAATGTAAATGGCTGCAAAGAGGTCAAGACGGATAAGGATGGACAAAAGGATATTAGATCATCTGAGATCATTGGTAACTGGAGATAGCAGGTTCAATTGAATAATGAGACTGGAAGCCACCTACTTCTTTCAGAGCGTGGTTTAGTGTTCTCAAAGGGGAAAAAGGACAACTCCTAGAAGACCTGGGCCCAATGGTACCGTGTCCTAGCTAACAGCCCACAGTCCTCGGGGCCTTGGAACACCTGTAAACTAGGTTAAGCCTGTCTTTTGAAATGCTCTCATCTCTTTGCTGCCCTTTTCCTCCCTTCTGTTAGTACCTCTCTCTCTCTCTCTCTCTCTCTCTCTCTCTCTCTCTCTCTCTCTCTCTCTCTCTCTCTCTCTCCTCTCTCTCTCTCTCTCTCTCTGTCTCTCTCTCTCTCTCTCTCTCTCTCTCTCTCTCTCTCTCTCTCTCCTAAAGCTTTTCCTTTGTTCCACTTCAGCAGGGTCTTACTCTCAACAGGCTATCAACTATGATCATAGAATCACAGCCTGTCAAAACTAAAAGAAGCCTTTGAGATTATCCACGATCACAGATAAAGAAACTGTGGCCCAGAAAGGTGAGCTGAACCAAGGTCACTCACATACTAAGTAGGCCAGATTTAAACCCAGACCACAGAATCATAGATTTATAGCTTGGAAAAAACCTGAAGAAAGCATCTAGTCAAAACCCCTTATTTTACAGTTGAGGAAACCAAGACCAAGGAAAGTTAAGTGACTTGCCCAAGGTCACAGAGACAGCAGAGGTGAGATTTGAACCAATGTCCTTTATTCCAAATGCAGTATTCTTTCTTTTGCTGCCCTTTCACTTTAAACATGGGGAAGGTGAAGCCTAGGTGATACTGTTAACTAAGATGGCAGCCAATTTGGATATTTGCTTTCTGATAGGAGACCCTGGAAGACCAAAACATATTTTCTAGACCAAAAGGAACAAGATCTAAAGGCAGAATGATGGGAAATGGTATTAATATTTTGGGGCATGAGATTCTGCCCAATGCACCCTCCAATTACAACAATAGGTGACCTCTTTCTCAGAAGGCCTACCCTAATCACTGGCAGCTAAATCTTCAACTCTAGTGTACCCACTCAGAGCCTCAATCAATGAAGCTTATCTTGACCTGCAACCACTCCAAGAATTCCACAGCTATGACAACACCATAAGACTTACACACAAAGGAATTAAGATCAGTTCCACTTACCTAACAATAATAATAATAGCTAACATTTATATAGTGCTTAAAAGGGCAGCCAAGTGGTACAGTGGATAGAGCAGGGAGCTGGAGTCAGGAAGATCTGATTGGCCTCAGACACTTGCAAGCAGGAGACCCTGGGCAAGTCACTTAACTCCCATTTGCCCCAGTTCCCCATCTGTAAAATGGGGACACACTGGAGAAGGAAATGGCAAACCACTCCAGTATCTTTGCCAAGACAATCCCATGGACTCATCCATGGAGGTCACATGGAGTCAGGTACAACTAGATGACTGAACAACAACAATATAAGAACTTACAATGTGCCAGGCACAGTGTACTTTGCAACTATTCTTTCATTTGATACTCACAACGACCCTGGGAGGTTGGTGCTACTATTTATCATTCCCATTTTACAGTTGAGAATACTGCTAGGAAGTGTCTGAGGCCATATCTGAACTCAGGTCTTCTTGACTCTAGGCCCAGCACTCTAGCCACTGCACCACCCTCCCTTACAATACCTGTCTAAGCCATAAAGGTCTTCTTAGGGTTTACTTTGGGGAAGCACCATTTGACCTCTCTTCCTCCAGGTTCTACCTTCATAGCATGGCAGTGTTCCCCCTCCCCCAACTGAAGGATCAGCACCAAGAGCCATGGAATCCTAGGAGCAAAGGTCTGGTTCTTTGCTCCCCCCTTCTCCTCATCTTCTCTACTTCTGACTCAGGAGGTGGCCCCATGACCATGAGCTGTTACTCCCTCTTGTCTCTGCCATAAACAGTCCTATTCACAGACGTCCCTCTCAGCAGTATAACCCCTCCTGAACCCAAGCCAGGTCTCATCAGCAGGGTCCTGAAACAGGAGACCACTGAAGGCTTGGCACAGAGACAGGAATCCCCTCGGCCTTCCTGGCAGGGTAAATCACAGGAGGGCAACATGCTGCTTTATCCTACAAATGGGAAAGAAGAAGATAGTGAAGAAATTTGACCATGAAGAAGAAAATCAACAAACACAGATACAATTTACCACCAAATGAACTGAGACCCTCTCCAGCAAAAGAAACTCTGAGAATCCAAGACCGTCTCCAGCAAAGGCTGCACATGGACACAAAATGAACCGCAGCTAGAAACACGGTCTGGTCTGCCAATGCAGGTGACATCTACCACTGAGCATTCAGTCAGGCCAGGAACCACCTGTGTTGGGAGGGGTCTGGGAAGTCTATTGGATTCCTCTTCCAATCTCCTGAGACATGGCCTAAAACATGTATTTCACTTAGTCATTCTGATCCAAAGATTCTTTACCTGAGAAAGAAATCCCTTCTATTTAAAGGATCAGCACTCGAGGAAGTAAATGTCACACAGAGAAAAATCTTTAAGAGTACAAAGGAAAAAAGTCAAGGAGAAAGATTACATCTGAGGGATAAAGGTAGAGGGAGGGGGAGAGGAATGCAGAAGATTTTCCATAGATGCCTCATGGGAGGCAAAGTAACATAAGGGGAAAAAGCCCTAGATTTTGAGTAGAAATTCTTAAATAGCTTTGTATCCTGGACAAGTCTTATAAAGCCTATGAACCCCAACTCAGAACAATATTTTTAAGTTCATAAAATAAAATGCACAGCATTACAAACAAAGCCAATTATATTGAAATATTATTATTTAAAAATGTTTTAATAAAACATTCACAGTCCCCAGGTAAAGAATCCACGATTTTGAGTCAGGAAACATGGGTACAAACCCTAGTTCAACTTACTTACTACTACCTATATGATCCTGAGCAAGACATTTGATTTCTGTGTACCTCATTTTCCTCATATATGAAAAGGTCTAAGGTCCTTAAATTTCATCCAAAGTCCCCCTCCAGCTCTGAACCCCATGATCCTGTAGGCCTCATCTGGTGACGCATATAAATGGAAAGCTGCCAGTTGGGAGGTGAGCCTCCAACAACATCCTGGATAACATATAACTGGTGTCAGCCAGTCAATAAACAGTGAGCATTTATTAATCACTTACTATGTGCCAGGCACTGGACTAAGTGCTGGGAATACAAAAAAAAGGCAAAGGAGGGGTTTACCTTGGAGAGGAAAAGACAGGAGTGAAAGAAGAGATGATTGGGGAGGATGACTGAAAGATGCAACATGGAGACGAGAGGGGGCCCTCTTCAAATGATCTCATCATCCACAAAATGCTTACTCAGCACCTATTACATACAAGCATTGTGCTGAGGGGGGCAGCTGGGTGGCACAGTAGCTAGAGAACCGGGCCTGGAGTTAAAATCCAACCTCAGACCCTTACTAGCTGTGTGACTCTAAGCAAGTCATCTCACCCTGTTTGCCTCAGTTTCCTTATCTGTAAAATGAGCTGGAGAAGGAAACGGCAAACCACTCCAGTGTCTTTGCCAAGAAAATCCCAAATGAGATCACTAAGAGTCAGACACAACTGAAAAAATGACTGAACAAGTTGTGCTGAGGGGGTGGGGGCACATTTTCTTCAATAAGCTTACAGTCTTGCTCTAAAGACACACATGAAAATGTGTGTGTGTGTTCCTACCTGGTGTTAACAGTTAAATATAGAATAAATAGTAGGGTTTTTAAAAAAAAAACAGTAGAGGAAGGAAAGATTGCTGTGAGTAGGAGTGGTAAAGAAAGGCTTCACAGAAGTTTAATCTGAGCTCACCTTTGAAGAATGAGTAGCACTTAAAGAAATGGAAAAAGTAAGGGAAGAGGTATATTTTAAGCAGGGGGAACAGCATGGGCAAAGGTGCAGAGGTTAGGAAAGCAGAAAAGGTATGTCCTTCAGATGGTTGAGCAGGAAAGTTTTGGCTGGGACTAGCATGGAAGGTTTGTGGGAGATGAGACTGAAAAGGTAGATTCATGCAGGGCCTTGAATACCTGACTAAGGATTTTGGACATCATTCTGCAGGCCATATGGAGCCATTTAAAGTTTGGGTTTGGGTTTTTTTTTAGTACAATCTACGCAAAAGATAACAATAGAAAAGGAAGTGAGAAGATGAGAGAATTGTGAAATGGGAGAAAAGGGTAAAAACATCAGGCAGATAACATAAAGAACGGCTAAGTCCAAGTAGCAAAAAACAGAGTGTGATGTTCTAAGTAATAAAAGCAAACTAATTAGTTCTGACTCTTCCTCTGGCCGCTTAGGTGACCTCTGGCAAACTCCTAAAGCTCTCCAAAACTCAGTTTCCCTAGCTCTAAGATGGGGATAATTATAACTGCTTACCCTCTCTCCCAGGGTTGCAGAGTATAAATTTAGCTAAGGACATATGAAAGTACTTTGAAGAGTATATAAATCATTATTTAAATGCCAGGCAGGGTGATTGTTATCACAAACTTATCTCCTGAGACTCAGCTCCTCTGGCTAAGCTTATCTGACTTCACAGGGTATCCAGTAACCTTGGGACTGCAGTCACTGAAAATAATCCACTTAGCCCCAGCATCCAGAGCAAAGCTGATGCTATTCGGTCAGTTTCCAAGTTCTTAGCAACCCTAATTTTAGCTGACTCAGGCTCCAAAAGCTTCAGTAGGAGAAAACAGAGATGGAGATAAGGATGGAGCTGTCACCTGGACCTATTAGTGAGTGAGTGATGCTGCTCAGGGCATCAACAACAACCAAAAAAGTCCCAATTTGGGGCCCGGCCATCAATGGTGGCAGCCAAACCAAACAGCATTTTAGCCAATTCATTTCTCTCTGATTTCATAAGCAGCTCATTAAGAACTGGGAGTGGATCTCAAAAGGAAAGGAGCAGCTGGAGACAGTGCACCGGAGTGATCTTGGAAAGCAGGTGATTTCAGAGTGGAAGCCAGCATTCCAAAACTAATCCATGCTCCCAAGGTTCATGCTGCCTACCCTAATATGCCCACTGGAATTTCTTTGGATCTCCCTCATAATCCTATGAGATCAGATCAGCCTCGGTACTCACACTCATCAGGCCCCTCTACCCCTGGGACCTCTCCAAAAGGAAGGTAGAAAGCAGAGAGTTCCTCTCAAAACCTCCATTTAATCAGGTGCTCAGGCCAACCGCTTCTCTATTTCCTACCCATTTGACTATACTCCCTTGGATTTCTCCAACATGCCCCTATACCAGGTACCTTCCCTCCCTCCCCTGGTAAAAGCCTTTTTGGCTTCCTTTTTTGTGTTGTCTTCCCCTATTAGATTGCAACCTCCTTGAGGGCAGGGAATGTCTTTCTTTTTCACATTTATATGCTCAGTACTTAACACCGCACCTGGCACAGAGCAGGTACTTAATAATTGTTTACTGACTGACTGACAACATAGCTGGCCTGGATTTGGGAACCCCACATTTCTCTATCATATCCCCAAAGATAGCATGGGAAGGTTAGTCAAATGCTTTGCTGAAATCAAAGTACACTATATATATTTTGTATATACACTTTATGCATGCTATTATATACTGTGCATGATTGCCATGACCTGTGAAAAAAGAAATTGGGTTGGTTTGGCATGACTTGTTCTCAGATGGTCACTGCTTGCCCTTCTAAGTGCTCACAAACTATTTGTTTTAATAATTTAATTTTTAATAATTTGTTCTAGGATTTTCCGAGGAATAGAATTTCAGTTCACTATCAATCATATGAATCATTAAGCATTTATTAAGTGCTTCTTATGTGCCAGGCACTCTGCTACTATCCTCATACAAATACCATCAGGAATTTGGTACCATAAGGATACAAATACCATCACTGACAGTTTGCAGAATCCACCTTTTTCCAGACTTTTCAGAAAATGAGGACATTTGTGCTATTTTGGTCCATCAGCATCTCTCCTATTCTCCAGCATCTTCCAAAGAAAACTGATCACGGTTCAGTAACATCTGCAATTCCCTAGGTATGTTAGGAGGGAATTCATCTGGGCTTGGCAATGTAATGCACTGATGACATCTTACCAATCCAAGGCACTTGGACAGTGGTAGATAGAGGCATCTAGACATCCTAGAAGATAGAGCTCTAGGTCTTGAGTCAGGAAGAACTGAATTAAAATCTAGCCTCAGATGCTAACTAATTATGTGACCCTGGTCAAGTCACTGTTCCTCCATCTGCTTCAGGTTCCTCAACTGTGAAATGGGGATGATAACAGCACCTACCTCACAGGGTTGTTGGGAGGTTCAAATGAGATAATATCTATGGAAATGCTTCACGCAGGTCCTGGCACATACAATGAATGGTAGCTTAATAAATGTTTAGTTGCTTTCCTTCCCTACCTTACCATCTATTTTCCTTATCTTCTAGGTTCTGTCTAGGCTTCCAAGAAATCCAGGGAAAGGAGGAATAAATGAATAATGTCTAAAGTACATGGCCTGATCAGAGTACAAATTCATCATTGTATTTTGAGAATGATCATTATACATGAATTTTATAATTATTTTTAAAAATTAATGCTACCTATTTCCATTCTCTCTCAGGTGTTGGGGTGACAAAGTTTTGCTAGTGTCTGATCCAAAGCCATGGTGAGTTAAAGAACTACTTCCCAGATCCCTGTGGCCATACTCTCATATAACAAAGCCTGGAATACTTGGTACCTTGCTGAGGGCATTAAGAATGCAGCCAATGATCAATTATGGCTTGTTCAAGGACTCTCAAGCATCTGGGTTTCCAGTTGAAAGGAGCTCGGAGTAGTCACTAGAAGGAAAGGGTTGGTTGGTTGGTTGGTTGGTTGGTTGGTTGGTTGTTGTCCTTAGTTCTTGAAGAGGACAAAAAAAACAACATCACTGGCTTGGGGTTGAGGCTGAGCAGACCAATATAAGCTCAGAAGGCTCTACCATAAGTCAAGCACAAATGGTCCATGTGAATATTTGGAGAGAGGATGGCTCTAAATTGATGCATCTCATGTTTCCTTTGAGCTACTGCAATTCTGTTTTACTCAAGAACACAGCCCTTTTTTTGATGCAGGCATGCCATGCTGGGCCATCCTGTGCCAGTATCTCCCATGTCTCCCAAGTGATTCCAAAATTCTGCACAGAGACCTTGAGAGTGTCTATGTAACACCTCTTCTGAACTCCATGTGACCTTCATGATCTCCACGAGAAGGAAAGAGTGGGAGGTAGGAGAAATGGCAATCATTCACTTTTCACTGAACAGCTCACTGACATCTGATGAACAATGAATGGCAGGAAGGAAGAACAGCATCATGTCAAACGTGGAGGATCAGGAAATAGCACCATAGGCTATTTGGAATTGTGAAAGACCTAACATTTTGGCAACTAAAGATACTGATTCTTTGAATAAGTGGAATAAGTGGAAAAGAATAGCAATTTCACTGAGTATATTTTTTGTGGAACCCCAAACACATCCCTCCAAGTTCCCTAGAACCTTGGAAAAACAAGTCCAGGAAAAAAAAGACCTCAAACTCCCAAGAAAATGGTGAAGTGAGAGCCTGCCCCTTCAATATTCCCCTCAAAAATAGCAATAGAAACCCTCCAAAGAAGCAAAACTGTCAGAAAGTCCTGAAAGAAAATTAGGAAACACTCAAAATAATGAAGGGGAATAAAAGAGCTCCAAAAGAGAAGACAGAACATTTTTTACGGGGGAATTTCTGTTGTACAGTCATGCCGCCCTGCACACACACTGTTCAACTACAACACATCTTGAAGGGACCAAAAAATGAATCCTTGGTAAGGCAAAATCCTGAGGGCACTTGTGGTATACCACATTTGTCTGTTCCAGACATTGGGTGGCAGCGGCAGTGGCAGAAGTGAAATATTGGCTGCCAAAAACTGGCTGGAAATGGAGGGGCGAGAGGAGCATGTGTGAAATTAGAAACTTTTATCAAGCAGCATGAAATGAGTGGATTGAAAATGAAGAATTATGTCTCCTTATTCTCCTGCTTTACACTCAATTAAATATCTGTCCATAAGTTAAATTCCTATCAACAGGAGGGCTTGAAGGTAGGATCTACAAAAAGGAAGCACATCTTTTGCCCCATGCATTTCCCATTCAAGTTACAAAATGTTCTGAAAGACTGAGTATAAACCTGCCTGGATTCCATGATCAATCTTGGTCCCTATGAAAGCTTTTCCTTTTAGAAAAGGGGCTGTTTGAATGAACCCATCTCTTGAAATGGAACATATCTAGTATGAATTCTTTCACTACTACAAAGGACATATGAAGAATTTCTTAGCTATGGTGACAAATTGTAGCCTCACCTTAAGCAATATCTCTTTTTCTTTGGGCCACTGAATCAAAAAGTGATGAAGAGAACATGAATGATACAAATCAAACTTCTATTTTTACCAAGTCCAAATAGCTAACAGAGACAGTGATTTCATTTGTCACTGAGGCTGTCTTCCTCGAAACGTAAAGATGGCATCTACATATGGGCAAGTAAGAAGCCAAGAATATTGAACCTCCAATCCTATCGAAAACATCCTATTCCATATCTCCTACGTGACCCCTGATTTCCACAGCACTTACCCGTATCCTTCGCATGGCAGCCACAATCTCCACCCTGCTGTTCGGTCTCGGCACATCCAGGCTTCCAATATACTGCAAAGAAGAAGAACACACACATTAAGAGAAAGTGATGGTAATTACCACAGAAATCTAGAAGGAATTAAAGATTCAGAGCTGAAAGAAATCATAGATTGAAAGAGAGTCTGGGTCCAAGAGGGCAGAATTAAGAATGATAGTTGGAAGAATCAAAAAGATATTCATGTAAGGAAGAACCTTCGAACAATTTTAGAGAGACTCCAAAGAAGAATGGGCTCCTTAATGATGCTCCCTCTTATCAGAAGTCCCCAAGCAAAGGCTAAATGACTACTAGTCAAGAATATCATAGAAGGGATTCTCATCCAGGTACAATTTGGATTAGATGGCCTGGTTTATGTTACAGGGGAAAGAACAATAGCTCTGGAGTCCAAAGGCTTGGGTTCAAAATCCCACTCCTGATGTTGACAATCCATATAACCCTTGAGAAAGTAAGTCTCCTAATGCTTTGGGGCTTCAGTTTTCTCATCTGTACAATGGGGAGGGGAAGATTGACTTGGGGTTGTTCAGTCATGTCTAACTCTTTGTGTCCAGGATTCTTGGCAAAGATACTGGAGTGGTTTGCCATTTCCTTCTCCAATTCATTTTACAGATGAGGAAACTCAGGCAATCAGGGTTAAGTGACCTGTCCAGGGTCACATATCTGGTAAAGGCTGGATTTGAATTCAGGTCTTCCTGACTCCAGGTCAGGTACTCTATCCACTGTGGTACCTAGCTGCCCTTGCCTAGATGGTCTCTTCCAGCTCAAGATCTTTGACCTCATGATGTAATTCAACTCCTTAGGTCATAGGTGAAGACCCTGAAGTCCACAGACTAATCCAAGACCTCCAGGATTCATATTTAGGATTCCAACCCTACATCTACAACTCTTTTCACATCTTATGGATGATATATGCCAACTAATTCATTTTACAGACTAGGAAATAGAGGTCCTGGGAATTGTTCAAAGATGGCAATTTATCAAGATATAATCAAAGCCTATCCTATATACTTTATTGCACACTACAGATGTTATGTTTACATGGTTGTTAAAATGAATAGAACTTCCTGGGACTTCACCTTATATTCAGCAAATTGGCCAAATTGAGAAACAGGAACAGTCAGTGTTGGAAGGGTTGCAGAAAGATAGGTACAGTAGCACATTGAGGATGGAGCTGTGACTATCTTAGAAAGCAATTTGGAATAATGCAAACAAAGTGCCTAAAATGTCCATGCCCTTTGACCCAGAGATTCAACTGTTGGCATATATCCTAAGGAGGTCGTTGATACATACACCAAAATACTTATAGAACACTTCTTTGTGATAGCAAAGAATTGGAAACAATGTACATCAACTAGGGAAAGGCTACCAGGGGTGGGAAACCTGCAGCCTCAGGGCCACATGTGGCCCTCTGGGTCCTCAAGTGTAGCCTACAGGTTCACCACCCCTGGAAACAAATTATACCACATGAATATAACAAATTATTACTGTGCTGTTAAGGAAGGATGAATATGATGAATAGAAGCAGGGAAAAAATTTATATGAACTAATGCAAAATGAAGTAAGCAGAGTCAAGAAAAAATAAATACAATGACTCCAACAATGTAAACAGAAAGAACTATCAGAAAATAATTAAAAATTCATGTTGCAAAATTACAAAAGAACAAGCTTGGCCCCAAAGAAGAGGTGTAAGAAAACACCTTTCTTGTTGGAAGTACCCAAGTAGTCTCTCTATCCCAGTAAAACCCCCTGAGTCACTCTGTCAGAGTGTGACCAGAAGGAACAGCCAAAAGTAGGGAGTCTCAATATCAACTAACCTTCAATTCCACTGGAGTATTCCTCTGCTCCTCCCCCACAACTATCATGAAGCAACCCCAGTCCCCAGGTCCAGAATCAATTAGGATTGCTGCAGCCTACGAAGAAGTGGCAGCTAGGTGGACAGAGTGGATAGATTGGGTAGAGCAACCCTGGAGTCGGGCAGACTCATCTTCCTGAGGAATCTGGCTTCAGACACTTACTAGTCATGTGATCCTGAGCAAGTCACGTAACCCTGTTTACCTCAGTTTTCTCATCCGTAAAATCAGCTAGAGAAGGAAATGGCAAACTATTCCAGTATCTCTGCCAATAAAACCCCAAACAGAGTCATGAAGAGTCAGACACGACTGAAAAATGTTTGAACAACAGAAGATCCAGGTTCCTCACTCCTTTCCCCCAGTTCCTTCTCCTACTCAACCTATTTGAGAATCCCATTTAAAAAAAAAAAACTGGACTTTCCTGGGTAGGGATGCCCCAGATTCTGTCTGGAACCCCAACAGTATTCCAAATTTCACCTGGACCCCAGAAAACCTGATCTATTTCTAACATTCTCTACGACTGCCTTTCAAATTATAAGTATGTCCCCTCGATAAGGCTGGTTTGGTTATTGCCTTGTGTGCACCATATTTCTTTGTACTAGACTATTAGTGTGGGAGAAGGGGAAGGTCAACAGGCATGCGGGGGGCGGGGGGGGGGAATTTTTCCTCTTAACATTATTAGTTGTATGGGATGACTCTCTGAAAGAGAAGAAGAGTAGAGGGAATATTTTAGGTGATAAAACAAAACATTGATATAAATTGATTTTTATTAAATTAAATTAATGAAACTATTTGGAATGGCATTTAAATTCTTAGGCATCAGGAAATTTGAACATTATGCTGCCTATGGGAAGGGAGAATAGACTCAAAGACTTCCTAAGAATCAGTTAGGATGATTGCAGTCTCTGAAGAAGATGCAGTGTAGCTTGAGGGGGGCTGTTTTTCATTTTGAGAGCCACAGTTTATGTTAAACAAGCTAGGGAGGTGGCCCAGATATAGCAAGCCCCCAAGATAAATATAAGCACTTCCATGCAACCCCTTATACCACGAAAGGAGGAAACCACATCTCAGTGAAGGCTGACTTTATAGTTGCCCCAATACTAGAGTGTCCTTTCTAATATCCTAACTTGGGGCTGGCCCACAGCCAGACAGAAAAGATCTCGCAGTATAAACACTATATAATAAAATATAGTGTCCTGACAAGAACTGGACTTGGAATCAAAACACTACCTGGTTTTAAAGTTATTAGCCCTGTAAGACCTCAGCCAAGTTACTTAACCTCTCTAGGCTCCAGTCTGCTCATTTGTTGAACGAAGGGATGGGCTGGAACCAACTATATTGAAATACAGTTATCAACATATCTAAATAAACACACACACAAGTTCTCAAGACCCCCAGCTCAGAACCCTGAGGCTTGAGGAGACCTTTCAGCTCTTACAATCTATCATTCTCTGAATATTGATCAGGCATTTGGACAAGAGCACTGATTGAATTCAACAGGCATATATTAAGCAAATAATGGGCAAAGTATTAAATTAGGTACTGGGAATACAAAGCCAAAAGAAAGACAAATAGACTATATGAACATCTACCACTTTTTTTCCACTTTCCAACCCATATTAGGAGGGTCTACTGCCATGTATGACAAATGCCTATCTGATAAAGCAGCCAAGGATGCTAAGCATGTCATGGCCATTACCAAGTCCTCTGGAAATAAACAATTTTGTCTAAAATCAAATCAATATGAAGCATGTGTTAATTTCTCAGCCGACAGAATATTCCAGATTCCCAGAATCAGAAGGCATCTCAGAAATCATCTGGTCCAACTCATGCCGAAATAGGAATTCCCTCTACAAATATCGATAATGGTTATCTAGCCTTTCATTGACAAACAGGAAACTCTCTGCCTTAGGAGGTGAGCCTGTACACTTTTTGGACAGCTCTGTTAGGAAAGTATCTCTTATCTGGAGTCAAAATGTGCTTTCCTGTAATTACTCCTACTTCTATTCTCTGGGGCCTAGCAAAACAGGACAACCATTCAATTATTTAAAGACTACCAGCTACTTCTCTCATCCCTAATCCTGTCTTCTCTAGGCTAAAACATTCCCAGTGCCTTCAACCACTTACTTTGGAACACAGCTTGGTGTCCCCTTACACCCTGATTGCCCTCAGGTAAAAAATTGGGATTTAAAGCAATGGGAAGTACTGAATCTTATCAGACCCATCTCCTGATGGTCTTTCTCCCTTCTGAACACCAATGGGGGTAACAAAGTCTGTCAATATTTCAATGGCCCATAACACAGTTGACCTGATTCCAGGAAGGAAGCAAGGCTCTTGGCCAAGTTTCATCAGATTTACCTTGGCTGAGCTATAGCTACACCCATCCCTCTAGCCCTAGGGCAGTTTCTCCCACTCCTTCCCTTAGACAGCCACATGCCTGGTGGCAATTCTCCATAGCCACCTGGTCATTAGTTCATGTTTCCTCAGCAGTGGCATCATGTCTCCAAAAAGCAACACCATGAATAAACAATCCCAAGTGGCAGGTAGAGGGCCTCAGGGGAAAAAAAAAAAAACTGTGTAAAAGTGAGTAGAAGGCCCCAGTCAGTGAAAAGTGAAGTAGTATGTTGCTGAACACTTCAGAGAAGAATGGTCCATAAACTGGGAATTTCAATTAATTTCCCCCACCAAAACCCATATCTTCTTCCCATAAAAGGCTACTACTGCTTTATATAGAATACCCTCAAAGTGATTTATAGGAGCATACCAAAGGCAAAGAGAAAAAAACTTTTTCAGCATTGTCCAGGTCTCTCCCAATGAAGAAAAACATACAGGAATTTAGATGATAAGGGGAAGACAGAAGACACATATATAAAATCCTAGCAGCCTATGAGATCAACTGGCCTTCTCTCCATATCACTTGAACACACACAAACACACCCATACTCATGCAGACACACCACCACCAACACCAACAACCACCCTTCTAAGAATCTTGTATGTCTTTTTCCAAAAGATAATTCTGCCAGCCCCTGTAGAAGAGAACAGAGCCATTATTAAGACATTTGTAAGAGAAGGGGGAGGGGGGGAGGTACTTACTATAGGGAGGGAGGACAGGCACCCAGAACACCACAAGGTTTCTATACTACTGAAAGATGCTGTTGCTAGGAAGATCAGATGGGGCCCCTCTGCCCGCTACATTTTAAACACTAGAGCAAAGTGTTCATCATCTGGCCCTAGTAACATTTGTGAAGGAAAGTACTCATTTGGTGCTTCAAGAAAACCTGAAACCATCTATCTGATCAGCTTGAGATATTCATTACCATGACTATGCATTAGAAGACAATTTTTCATCTCCAGAACTCCCATACTGGGACCTTGCTGTCTCAAAGACAGCTCTATCATATTTCACTTTCCTCACAAAAGTGCCTATACTCTCCCCCTCCAAGCTTCCATCTTCTCCTTCCTCCCTTCTTAGTTCTAGAACCATGTCCAAGTCATTCCAGCTACTGTGGCTTGACAGGATGTGTCTAAATGAGTTCATTCACCACCCTAGTAACTTTCCAAACCAAAATAACCTTGTGGAGCTACTGCTCCTTCTTATGTGTAGTCCCACCCAGAAAAATTTCAGCTCCTTGAGGTCAGGGATTGTCTTCACCTCTGTAATATCAGTGCTTCTTTTTTTCATTCATTTATTACAGCCTTCTCAAGCATACATTCACTCATTTATTCATGGAGGTTACTAGCATACAAATTCGGGGTATTAATGGCTATCATTCTTGGCACCTCATCATATCAGGGCTAACAAACACAACTGATTCCAAAAGCAAAAACACAAAGCTGGAGATGCAGAGGGAGAGCTATGATCTGGGATCAACCCTCTGGGGCACAGCTGTCTGACAAGGTAACTAGAGTTCTTGGACATCCTGTCTAGCAAAGAGTCATACATTCTGCAGAGGACCAGTCAATACTGAAGGATACACAATCATCAAGAGGACGTTTATCCTTAATTCTGTGGACAGTGTATCAAAACTGGGTATCCAAGTAAATAAAAACCCAATTGCTACATAGGTTATAAAAACGCAAGATTATTTGTGTTACTATACCTGTGGATTGAAATATCCAGTATCATCCCCCTGCCATTAATCAAGCAAGCAATATTTATTAAGTACCTACTATGTGTTGGTAACATAGCAAGTGCTAGAAATACAAAAAGATGCAAAAAAAAAAAAAAACCAAACCCAAAAAACCACAACCCAGTCCTTGCCCTCAAGGATTGCATAATCTAATGAAAGGATCATAGCCTCCTATGATATAAATCTGAAAGAGATCTTAGAAATCCATCCAGAGAAGTCTCTCTCACCTTAGAAATGAGGAAATAAGCCCAGAAAAATCAAGTAACTTGTCCATAGTCACCCAAGTAATAAGTAACAAAACTGCAGTTTCAGATGTAATCTTATTCTGTTCTATTATATACATGGAAATGTCTATTTTATTAGGTGTTTGTTAAGCTCAGAATAAAAAAAATTTAAAAAAAACTATTGTGAATTCCTTTACTGTTTCTAAGGCTAATAAAGCTTGAATACCTTCCTCTTCTGTGTCAGAGAACACATTCAGTCCCTTGAATCCATCCTTTCTTGTGGAAGGACATTATAGACTGACTCACTGATACCTTCACAAAGAAGGGACCACCCCTTTCCCTGTCATGTCTGAGAAACGGTTAAGTCCCATAATGATGGTGTCTATCAGCAGCTCTGCTTGACTTCAGCTCCAAGGAGCAGCTTCCTCGAGGACAAGCCGATCACCTGAAACCTCATTGCCAAGTGGACACACTCAGTTTTTTGATATTGAACACCTTGTCAACCCCAATAGCTGCTTCTCACCTTTAATTGGAAGGGAGGGTGGTGGTGGAGCAGTAAACAACTCCCAAAGCCTTCCTTTATAAAGGGCTCTGACCATACAGAGCTTTCCAGAAAACTCTCAATTCTCCATCAGCAGCTCTGCTTGGTTCTGAGCTCCAGGTGCCCCTTGGTGGCCGTCCCATATCCCTCCTCCTTTTCAGCTTCCTTTTCTGTACAATCTTCCCCCACTAGAGTGTCAGCTCCTTGAGGGCAGGGAATTGATTTTTGCTGTTTGTACAATGCCTTGCACATACATAGTAGGTGCTTAATAAATGTTTATTGAATTGAATAAAAACAATCCCTTCTGCAGTATAGCCAAGAAGTAGCCAACCAGGTTCTTCATGAAGACCTCCAATGAGGGAAGCCTGCTCCACTTTGGAACTATTCTATTTGTTAGGAAATGTTTCCTTCCATCCAGCCCATGTTTGCTTCTTGGCAGTTTCTACCCACTGCTCCTGGCTATGCCCTCTAGAGCCAAACAGAACAAATCTAATCTCTTTTCCACGGGACAGACTTTCGAATACAAGACAGATACCAAGTCTCCCCTAAGAATTCTCTCTGGGTTAAACAGTCTTACTTCCTTCAGCAGATCTTCATAAAGGCTCCTTCCCTGCTTGCCACAGTGAAAAAGGGTCAGGCTTCCACTTAAAATGCCTGAGCATATCAGCTGACCTCTGGGATGAGGTCATTAGGCTGCAGGGAGCCACAATTATTCAGGAATTAGCATCCTTCCAACCCATGTGGTTTATGGATTATTCAGTATGGTATTGGGAAGGATTTACACAGCCCTTGCCTCTAAGGAACTTATTATCTAGTTAGGGAGAGCAAACGTACACAAAATAGTTAGAGGAGAACACAGGTCCTAAACCTGTACCCAGAAGAGCAACATAGGGGTCTGACAGGCCTTGAGGTCTGATTTTTTGCCTTTCTTTCTATCCCCAATGCTTAGTACAGAGCCCAATGCTTAGGAAGAACTTAATTAATGCTTGTTGACTTGACAAGTTGGTGGCGTTGAAGGAACTGGCGCAGGCTGCTTTGAGGAGGTCATGGCAGCTGGTACATTTCCTCTTCTGTTTCAAAGATCTAACCTAATTTTGGGAGTGTTACTTTAATTGGACCTGACTCAGTGGCTCCCATTCCTTACTATTAACTGATCGCAGGTGACTGCATATTATACTATTCTGACATAGCAGTCAGTAACTGTCCACTTTAGGAACTAACTCTAGCTCTGCCCCTCTCTCTCCTGCCTTCTTGCAAAGGTAAATTGGTGTCATTACTTGGGAATAGCTGTAGAAAACAGTTGGGGTGGGTGGGAAGGAAAGAGGGATTGAAACGGACTTTTTAATCTATTTCTTGGTATCACTGGCATCCAAAAAGGAATGGCTATTAGGATGGTGTAGCTTGTAGCTCATGATCAGGGTTGGAGAAGATCTTGCCTGTAACAGGTTCATACATTTAAATCTGGAAGAAGCCTTAAGAGTAATCTAAAGCAATTCTCTCATTTGACAGTGAAGTAAACTGAGGCCCATAGAGGCTAATAGCCCATTCAACCTTGGGATCATGAAATTTAAAACTGAAGTAACTTAGAGGTCATCTGGCCCAGTAGTATCAAACTCAAAATAGAAACCGATCCCTGCAATCAGCATGTTGACTTAGAAGCCACAAACTAACATTAACTGGATCATAGTGTATTTTATTTATTCTGTTAAACACTTCCCAATTATATTTTAGGGGCATTTAGGTGTCACAGAGGTTAAGTGATTTGCCCAGGATCACATGGCTAGTAAGTGTTTGAAACTGTATTTGAACTTCGGTCTCCCTAACTCCAAGCCTCAAACCCTATCCACTGGGCCCCCTAGCTGTCTAATTGTACATGTAACATATAAGGGAGGGTTTGTATAAGTTAATAGAGTTCACAATGAGTTCCTGAATGCTAAGTGGATCTAGTCGAGCCATAAAACTACATCTAGAAATGCTAGGGGCAAATGAAAAATATTAGGAATCTGTGGAGAAAGTGCTGGATTTTAGATTCAATGGACATGGATCCTAATCCTGCCTTGTCCATTTACTACTTATGTGACCTTGAGTAAGTTACTAAACCCCTATGGGCCTCAGTTTCTTCATCTGTAAAATGAAAAGATTGGACTTGATAGCTGTAGGGTCCTTTCCAATTCTAAATCCACAATCTTCTGAGGGAAAGAGTGGATAGCACTTCTAGCTTCCATGGCTTTCTGTTGGCTCATTCATAGCCCTGGACAGAGTCCAATGACCATGCATTCACTGCCCTTCAACATCACCCCAACAAAACAGAGTCTCTGCTCTGGGGGGTATCTAGGTTCCAATTCAGAGTGAATGTCTCTCTGGAGACTAGAAAGGGAGGGGAATGTCCAGGGCCTTTCATTTCTGGACTTTTGGTTCTTGAAGAGATAAGTGGGTAGGAGTCCATAGAGAGCCAGAAATCTAGCTCAATTCAAATATCCTCAATTCTTTTTCCAGAAAATTGAGAATTAGCCAATTCATTAGGGCACCTATATGGTGCAGTGGATAGAGTGCCAGGGCCTAAAGTCAGTAAGACCTGAGTTCAAAATGGGCCTCAGACACTTAGAACCTTTGTGACCCTAGATAAGTCACTTAATGCCTGTTTGCGTTGGTTTCTTCACCTATAAAGTAGGGATAATAACAGCACCTATCTCCCAGGCTTGTTTTGGGGATTAAATGAGATACTGTCTCTAAAGCATTTAGCACATTGCTTGGCACACAGTAAGTGCTATATAAATGTTGGCTATTGCTATTATTATTAACCATATAATGCAGCTGACTAAAGGGTGTGCATTTATAAGTTAGATTCTTGACAATGTCAGCCTCTAGCCTCTGTTCCAGATAAATACCACTTAAAGAGCTTTCAATTTTTTACCACCACCTTCTTTACTAGAGATTAACTTCTAGAGGCAAAAATAAACCAGATTTTAGGGGGTTTTTTTCTAGTACATGAATCATAATATTAAAACTGAAGAGAAAGATTTGACAAAGCATGAAATATCCAGTGCTATAATTTCTACCCCTGGGCTTGTTAGACGTAGTACCATCTCCATCCTTGGCAAACACTATTTATTTACTCTATTGTTGCCAGGGCACTAACCAGCAAGCTCTGACTACAGTGAAGAAAGTCAGCTCTTAATCAATTGGTACTTACTAAGCATCTACTGCCCAGCTCTAAATCAGGCCTTATGGAGGCTTTAGATTAAATAGAAAATGCAATCTCTGTCCTGAAGAAATCAAGTCTCTAGCGAGGGAGATAAGCCCAACATACATAAAACAACTGGAGGACAACAAGCATGATACATAAATTTGTAACTAATATAGTGTATATTCTACAATATAATATATATGTATAAGGGAAACTTGAAGTTGAGGTAATTGGGAAAGTCCAGGGAAGGCTTTGTGGATCATATGGTCATAGCTTTAAAGAGAAGAGAATTTAGAGTCCAATCTCCTAATTTTACAGATGAGGAAACTGAGGTTAGAAGGGGTTAAGTGACTTACTCAGGTTCATTACTCAGTTAAGTGTCTGAGGAAGGATTTGAACTTGGATCTCCCTGACTCCTAGCCCAGAACTCTACCCACTATGTCATCTGAGTCTTGCCCTCCCAGACTGATTCATTTGTAAAAGCAAATTAGGTCATCTTTTGCCTCAACCTAGCCTTTGGTTATTGAATGGATGTTGCCTCAGACAAACTGAGACCTGAGAAAGACTTGAGCTTAAATAAGGCCATGATCTCCCGCTGCATCTGGGGCCATTGCCAGTGGTCTTGACCTGTGTCTTGCTGCTGGACTCTTATGAATCAGGAGGAGGGAGTGAAGTTGACTTTGCACAGCTCTCTCTCACTTAAAACCAATTCACTTGCAAGTCAAGATATCACCCTGCTGATGTCATTGGTCCTCTTCAAAAACAAAGGACAAACAGTATCTAGAGGGATGAGACTTCTGCAAGATTTTGAAGGTCAAGTAAAATTTGGATCATAAATATGGAGCTGGATTTGGATAAGAATGAATGAAAGGAATCCAGTCATCCCCCAGGGAAACCACACTGACTGGAAGGTAGGGGGGTATGTATCTTGTCATCTGCATTACCATTAACTTTGCTTCCTACTCCCCATCACTCTTTGCTCTGGCCATGGTAATCCAACCAATAATACCATGGCTGCTGTGACTCCCCAAACCAAATCCCTCTCTTGGCCACTACTCTCCTATATGTGTTGTCTTCTCTTATTTGAATGAAAACTCCTTGAGGGCAAGGACAACCCCACTTTTGTATTTGCACCCCCAATATCTAGCACAGTGAATGACACACAGTTGTTGAGTCGTTTTTCAGTCATGTCTGACTCTTTGTGACCCTCTTTGGGGTTTTCTTGGCAAAGGTACTGGAGTGGTTGCCATTTCTTTCTGTAGCTCATTTTACACATGAGGAAACTGAGGTGAACAGGGTTAAATGGCTTGCCCAGGGTTAAAGACCTAGTAATTATCTGAGACAGGATTTGAACTCATGGAAGATGACTCTTCACTCTATCCATTGGGTCACCTAGCTGCCTCACACAGTAGGCATTTAAAAAAATCCTTCTTCAATTGTTCATTAGTAGAGGGAAACTCCACAATCACACTTCTAGGCACATACCATAAAAAGGTCAGAGACAGAGGGAAAGAACCCGCATAAACAAAACTATATATTGTAGCACTTTCCGTTGTAGCAAAGAACTGGAAACAAAGTGCCCACCAACTGGGGAATGGCTAGACGAATTTTGATACATGAATATAATGTAATGCTATGCTGTAAAAAAAAGGGATGAAAGGGATGGATTCAGATAAATCAAGGAAGAGTTGTATGAACTAAGGCAGCATTACCTGAGCAGCAGCAAGAGAAAAATTTGTACAATGACTACAGGACTATCAAGGCAAACAACTTTGAAAAATGTAGGGATTCTTATCAATGCAATGACCAATGATGCAGAGTGCTTTCCCCCTCTTGGCAGAGCACTGATGAATGAGTACTGCAGAAGAAGACCCTCATTTTCAGGCAGGGCCAATGTGAGAGTTTGTTTCAACTATACTTATTTGTTACAAAGAAGGCAGGAGCACCGGACACAGAGTAACTCATAGAAAACAGACATATTAATCTCTGGGGCACTCTCCCACTAGAGGAAGAGGGAGGAAGTTAGTTACTAGTGATAGAGATACAAAAAGACAAAAAGCCACAAAAAAATACTCAGAGATAGAGGGAAGTTCCAAGCCGGCCAGAGACAAGCCGAAGAGCTGTGGTACTATCAAGTTAAATTTAACACATATTTTAAAAGACAACTACATAATAGAAGTTCATGGCTTCATGAAATGCCCATTATTTCTTCATTTTTAACTTCATAATAAAAAAGATTTTAAAAAATTAGAGGTACTTGCCTTCTGAGGGGTAGGGGGGAAATGGAAGGGAAAGAGAGAATTTGGAACTCAAAATTTAAAAAGAAAAGAATGTTAAAAATAAATAAGAAGAAACAATTCTTTTTTTAAATAGAGGGACAATGAGATGGCATTCCAGAACAGGGCAACAACATAAGCAAAGGCAGAGAAGTAGGATGGAATGGGTATTTGGGGAAAGGGGGGGCAGCGTGCAAAGAGAAAGATGAAACTGGCCAGATGGCACAGCACAAACCGGGGATCAGTAAGAAATGAGGTTGGAAAGCCTCCTACCCTGTCCCACTCTTTCCGCAGGAGACACCACTAATTCTACCTCTACTCCCACTTTGTCTAGATTGGGCTCCTCTTTTCTTTGATTTCAAAATGTCACCACCTTGATCCCAGCAGAGGAGAGGTGCTATTTAATATACAAATATGTGCCTACACAGAGATTTGAAAGTGGGGCAAGGGGATATGAGGTAGTGGAAAGAGAAATGACTCTTGAATCAACAGATGTGGATTCATACCCTATGTCCTCTTCTATTTGCTTATTACCTGTGACAGCTTAACTAAATACCTTAAACTTTTTGTCATCAGTTTCCTCACTGATTAAAACAAAGAGGCTGGACTACAGGTCTCTTCCTGTTACATCTCTGGTCTAGCTAACAGAGAATGGTCTGGGTTGGTCCATCTCTTCCCCTTCAGTCTGTTGGAATTTCAGTGTCAATTCTCTGTCCAGGGGCAATAGCATAGTTATTCTGGATTCTAGACTAGACTGTGGAGAAATGAATTTGGGCGCCAATTCTGGGCAAGGCTAACCTAGTTTCAATATAAAATCCTGAGTCCAGGGAGTAGCTTACTCCAAGTCAACAAGCATTTATTAAGTGCCTACCATGTGCTAGGATATTATGCTAAACACTAGAGGTGAACAAGATCTGTATTCCCTCAGCTCAGTCTTCAATCACCAAACTCTATATTGCTGGCCATTGCTCCAGAAATGCCTAATTTACATCAGGATACACAAGTATCCTTAACCTTGACCTTCAAAATCTTGCAGAAGTTCTATCCCTCTAGAGAAAGTAAAAGAACCTAAAAGGGCAGGCAAGGTATGTCTAGGGGAGAAAGCTCCCTGGGGGAGGTACAAACATGGTGGGAGGGAGTGAGGAAGAGGAGCTCCCAAAGTTGAGGCTTAGCCAAGAAACAGTTAAAGAGCCAGCTGCCGGGTTGATGAAAACTGGACCATTGGCACAATTCCCATGCCACATTCTTCTGGGGTGAAAGGTCAGTTTCATCATAAATGAGCATCATTTAAAGGACACTGGCTAGATCACCCTGGATGCCAAAACCCAAGTCCCTTTCTTTCCCTCTCTGAAAACATTTTAACTCCACATGAAGAATCAGAGCCTTTGATAGCTGCAGGGGCAGCCTTAGAGATCATCTGGTTGAATCTCTTCATTTTACAGATGAGAAAACAGAAGGCCAAGAGAGAGGCTGAGAGGCTTGTAACAAGATCATACAGCTGGCCAGAGACAGAGCCAGGACTAGAACCCAGGTCTTCTGACTCCCAGGCCAGATGTCTTTCCCCAATATCCACCCTGCCCCCAGCATTCTCATTTCCATGCCCCAATCCTAGTGGCTTTCCATTTCTACCACCATCACTTCTACATGTACCCTCAGGCCTTGATCCCCTACTCCTGATCCTCTTATCCAGACTCTCCAATACAGGCAGAGTGAAATCTCTAATGCCTCATTAGTCTTTTTAAACCCCTACTATAATCTGTCTACTCGAAATGAGACACAGTCTCCCCCATCAATATCTCTGCTCCCACTCTTTCTAGCAACAGAAAGCTCAGAAAAATCAACTTTCCCTTCTCCCCTGAAGCTGGACTTCTCATGGACCAGCCTGGTGTTGAGCTCAGTGGGATTATGAGTGTGACCCAAGGGAACATTTCTGCCTCATTAAGCCTAGAACAAAGCAGGGGCATTTGCATCCCCAGATTCTGGGTCACATATTTGGCTTGTGACCCACTACTGAATGATGTTCTGTGGGGGTGGGAGAGGAGGCAGAAAGAAAATTTCAGGCTCTGTGTTTCATATAAGCCAGGCTCCAGCTTCATTTTCTCTGGAAGCAGTTCATGCCCCTACCTGCCTAGGCAGTCTAAAGAGGAAAAATGGGAATTAACTAAGGTCTTTAAGGCCTAGGATGGAACTGAGGACAAAGGCCACAATGCCTGTTTGTTCTGCATTAATTACACATACACACACACACACACACACACACACACACACACGAGACAACCTTCTAAGCCACTTAAAGAACATCAGTGCATCATCTCTTTATTTATTTACAGTCTAAAAAGAATGAGACATCTACATTTTCTCTAGCTCATCTAAAAAAGTACTATCTGTGAGCTGTCTGAAAGAACTATTGGTGTGATTGTTTAGGAGTCTGCTGAATATGCCGGAGACCTCAGCAGGACCCTGCCCCCTCCTCTTAATTGGTCTAGATGCAGAATAGCTCTGTTGACTCTGTCCTTGTGTTAATACCATATGATTCTCTAAACAGAGATAAGATTGCACCATCAAATATGCCATATGGAAGTCAGTTTTATCTTTCTTTTAAAAAAGTGTTAGCCAGCCCAGATTGATGCTGCTTGTTTAGCTAATTTCCTATATTATTAATGGCCAAGAAAACAGGGAGGAACAAAAACAAAGACTTGAAAGTCCCCCCCTCCACTTCGGCTTGGAATTTCTGAATCCAGGAATCCAGTAACTGATCAGTATCACTCCCCCCCCCCCCCCCCCCCCCGCTAACACTATAGTTGAGCATGGCAGAAGACAGCATGGGCAATGTCCTTCAAAAGGAAGCCCAGATAAGATTTCATGTGGCAAAGTACTCTGATGCCCCTCTTGATGACATTCCCTGGGTGTCTGCTTGCCACCTTGCTACGGCTTCTTTGAAAAAGTTTTTAAAGAAGAGAAAAGGATGCAACATGAGTTATGGAAAGGAAGAGGAGATAGCAGCAGCATGAGCAATGACCATATGGTAATCAGGTTCAGGCTACTGAAAAACAACCAAGTAAACAGAAGAGGAACTGACTTCAAAAGTCCCTCAAAGCCGATCACAGAAAGGCGAACGGTGAGTAGCATGATATCGGGAGGAAAGGATTTTTGCCAGAATGACAAGCTTTTATCAGTGTATATAATTACAAGATTAGTAAGCACAGTCTACCCAAAAGCTAAGCTTCTGGCATGACAGAGCACCCCATTAGGAATTCCTCACTAAATTAAACTCCAATTGGGCTGAGTGTGGGCACTGGCGCAGAAACACTCTAAGGGTTGAAAGGCTAGGAGCAAACTAATGACAAGCAGCAGGATGCCAAAATCTGGGGCAAAGAAAGGAAGCTGGGACGTGATTCTGAATCCCTGAATCTTAATGTTAGAGGTAACCTTCAATCACCAATCAATTCATCAGTGAAGTATTTATTAAGTACTTAGTATGCACTGAATGTTTTGCTGGGCTCTGGGGACACAAGTACATCGAATGAAACAATCCCTTCTTGCAGTGAGCTTATATTCTAATGGGAGAGATACAAATATGTCTGTGTATAATGCATATATATATATGTATATATATATATAACATACATATATACATATACATAAAATTGATATAAAGTTAATGAATCCAAAAATATATAAAGTATGTGCAGGAGACCAGGAAAGGCTTCTATTCCTCCTTCAGCATGTTTTACCTAAACAGATCTGGTAGCAGGGTTGAAGAAGCCATGAATGAAAAGGAATCCAAGACCAAAGTAAGAAGACAGAATCAGAGGTTTTTAGAATTAGAAAAAAAGCTTAAAGTTTCCTAAATCCAGTCAGTTAGATTTTTAGGAATCACTTTGAAATGACTGAGGGATCTTCAGGAAAATTCCAAATAAAAGAGTCATTTTTTTCCAAGAGAATCAGAGATCCTCATAGAAAGGGCTTCAACTCCTGAAATACCAACCCCCTCATTTCCTTACTCTATGGACCAATAACTTTAAAAAAAAATAGCAGCATTCCCTATGATGTAACAGCAGCATGATATAGCAGAAAGAAGATGGAAAAAATGTGGAGTCACGAGAACAGGATTTCTGTCTCAGCTTGGATGCTATCTGGTGAGATCTTAGCGAAGACATTCACCTCCCCTACCTCTGGGCCTCAATTTCCTTATCTGTTCAATGAGAATTCACTAGCTCATCTGTCAAAGTTCCTTCTATCCCTCAATCCTGTGATCCTATGACCTTCATGGATTATAACACCCCCAACATAAACTCCAAAGACAAAAACCCAGCTCTTAAAATGCCAAGCATCGTACCAAAGGGAAAACAAACCAAAGTTCCAAAGGTAGTCAGGAATGGAAATGAAGGAATGGAAAAATATAGAAATCAGTCCCATACAAATAAGTGACAAAGGGAAGACTATAAGACAGTCTTATAGTCTGATACCTGGGCTCAGTTGAATAATCAAATGGTGGGATACTAGCCCTTTTTCCTCCTCATCCCCATCTTAGTGTCACTGACCACTCAGCAGGAAATGATTACAGACTGAGACAAACCCCTGTTCCGTCTTCCCCTCTAATCAACACTGTTAGCTAAAATCACAAGTCAATAGCTGCCCCAAATAGGTAAGAGAAGAAAAGCTGTCCAACAGAACTGCATTTTACAGATAATTGATGCTTCATTTTCTCAAGGTCAAAATTTTTCAATTAAATTTTAACCATTTTGTATGAAAAACTTTCTAAAATATATTTATAGATTGAAGCATATTGGGTTTTTAAAAAAAACTTTCTTTTTCTTTTCTTTTCTTTGTAAAATGGCTAATATAGAAATAGGTCTTGCATGACTGCACATGTGTAATGGGTATCATATTGCTTGCCTCCTCAATGTATGGGGGAGGGATTGAAGGGAGGATCATTGGATTACAGGGTACATGGAGGAGAGTAAAAAGAAGACTAGAGAGGTGGGAGGAAGGCAGATTATGAAGGGTTTTAAAAGTCAAACAGAAGATTCAAATCCTGGCTCAGACATATATCACCTTTGTGACTTTGGGTAAGTTACTTCATCTTTCTAGGCCTCTTTCCTCATCTGTAAAATGGAAGGACTAGACCTGTATGAAGTAAAACTGTGACCTGATGAACAAAGGAACACTGCTTTATTGAGCCAGCACTCCCACTCAGTCAAGTGAAGGGGAAAGGGAAAAACACCACCAAACTGAGAATCAGTGGATTTGGTTCTAGACCTAATTCTTACCCCTCTACACCTGAGATCTTGGACATGCCATTTCTCTCTGGGCTTTAGTTTCCTCATCTGTAAAAAGAGAGTGGGTGATGACATTATCTCTTAGGGCCCTCCTTGGGTTCCTTAAATATCTGTCAAATGGATGGATAAGTCAAATCCTTCAAAAGTTATTGCCGTATCTGGTGCTCTCTGTCCCTCAATCTGACTGTCGACTGACTTACTGTTTAAATGCAACCACACTGCCAGGCTCTAAAGTTTTTCTGGTGTCTCACACTCTCTGCCAGTCAGTTGTCATTTCTTGTTGCTGTCAGGACTCCTGTCTCTAAACAACCCATATCTCCTCATTTTCTTAGACTAGGAAACCAGATCCCCAATTTCTGTAGAAACATTCCTAAAATAAGAGTCACTGGGCTCCAACTGAAGATCTCTCATAAAAAGAAAGTACGTGAGCTTGAGTAGCTGACTTCTGTGCCATCTTCTCTGGCTGTTCTGAGTAAATAGGATTTGACAACTGATCGGATCTGGTGGAGGTGGAGGGAGAGGGGAGAGAGAAGAGACAAAGATAACCTTGGTGTTTGAAACATCACAGCTGAAAGCCGAGATGATTGAAAGAATGATGATACCCTCAGTGAAAATAATAGGAAAGTTTAGCAGAGGGATGGGTACAGGGGAAATGAGTTCCATTTTGGGTATGTTGAGTCAGGGCTGATAAGGTGGCTGACCCCCACCCCTCCATAAAACCATATATCTATACTCCCTATCCCCCAGCAATGGTACTTTCCATGAAGGAAAAAGACATGAACCCAGGGTACAGAATGTGGGTAAATCAAATACCAGCTTTTCCCACAGCAGGTCCTTACCTAAAAAATACAACACAATACTCTCTATCTCTGGTGTGGTAGAGAGTGCTCTGAACCAGTAAACAGGAAATCTCAGTTTCAGATCCAGCTTTTTCACTTTCATGGAGTCACCTTCCAAAAATCACTCAACTACTCAGTTTCCTCGTCTATAAAACGAAGAGTTTGGACCAGCTGACTTCACTTCTGACCAGCCACCACCTTTCCACCCTGGAGAAACTTTGGCTCTTGGGTTGTGCTCTCCTGCTTGGTGGCTGCCTCTCCTTGGCACCCATTTCAGGAAAAGCCTCAGCCATGCTTGTCTCTATTCACAATTGCCTTGCCCCAGGACCTAGTTATGGAACCAGGAACCATAGTCAAATCAGCTCTGCCCATTGTTCCTGGATGGATATCAATCTACTCACCACAACCAGGTAACTTTCACAAAGTTATCTCTCTCTGACTACCATCCCATTTACATTAGAATGTAAACCCCTGGAGGGCAAGAACTATCTTCTTTTTTTCTTTTTCTTTTCTTTCTTTTTTTGGGGGAGGGTGGGAAGGGTATTTGTATCCCTAACACTTAGAATGGTGCTTGGCACATTGTAAGCATCTCATTAATACTTTTTCATTTGTTTATTCACTCATTTTGAGGATTCTTTCAAGAGCTAAAATTTTGAGCTTATAAGCTTTTCTTCCCAGAGGGTTCAAAGATAATTATGGACAATAGTCCATTTAGTTATAATAGTTATATTAGTTTAGTTATATAGTAGTCCCTACTATATGAAAGTCTCTTAATATCCAAGTCAGATAGAGAGTTGCCATTTACACCCTGGAAGGCACCTGCTCTGACCAATAAGTCTTACAGTTGCCTATTCTCACCTTGTTGGCTAAAGGTATAGGAAAGGGAGAAGGAAAAAGAGAGGAAGAAAAGGAAGTTAAGAAACGGATGGGAGAGCGGAAGAGTGTAGAAAGAGCACTGTACTAGATAGTTAACAGACCTACATTCAAATGTTAGCTCTGCCCCTCACTAGCTGTATGACCTCGACCAGTCTCTTAAAGCTCACTGTACCTCAGTTTCCTCATCCATCAAATGAAGGGATTGGACTAGATGATTTCTCTTCTGGTGCTAACACACTGTGATTCAGTAAGGAAGAAAGGAAGAAAAAGTGGAAAGAAAGAGGAGTACACATGTTGACTAACAATCAGTAGAATGGATGTATCAACTTCCCAAGTACTAGTAACTGGTGCTATAACCCTGTTCCTGACCTTATGATTCAAGAACTTCAGACGGCATCAAGAAAATTCACTAACATTCTGGATCTGTCATTATGCTGTCTCAGGTTTTTCTTCTATAACATGGGGACTATAAAGCCTAATCCCTGATTAATGCACATAAACCTTAAGAGTGAAATAACAGAGGTAATAGGGGTTTATCACATGCGCTGACCATCTGAGGTAGCATATCATCACATCCAAGCTGTTTCCAGGGGTATCCTAGTAAAACTTAGGGAAGTGCCTTAGAAAGGAACATGTGTGGACATTCTGTAATAAGTTTCCTCGGTAGTGTAGCATCGATGCCCTGAGGAACAAGGAATGATGTTGGGGAATGGTCCAGGACAGCAGTGAGTTAAATACAGGATCATCAGTGGTCATGCCACATCTGGACATAAAATTGGTGGGACCAGTGTTATGAAGAAAATGAGCTAAATGTTGAGCCTAATACCCTCGCTGCTCACAGGTGATATGGGAAAGGAAAGCTCATTCCTCCAAAGATGCTGGGGAAAATATTTATATGTTTGTTCTGAATGTATCTTTTAAATTAAATATCCTTTTGTAAATGTTAATCAATATTAAATGGTTAAATGGAATTGGGATGCTCATCATTGTTTCATAACAAATATTGAGGATACAGCCAGTGGGGGCTCAAGCTGATGATAATAGAACCCTGAAAGGGAGAATAACCCTCCTGGTCCTTAGAGAATGGGACCAGAGCATATGTTTGCTACAAATATACAGAGTGCTTTGGATACCTTAGGGGAAAGGGACTACTGAGGCAAGGTTATATTACTCAGCCATAGCCAGAACCAACACATTTCTGAGCTAAAGGTAACTGAGAGTTTAGAAAGTAAACTACAGAATTAAAGAATCTCAGAGTTGGTAGGGGCTTCAGAGGTCATCTCATTCAACCTAAATCAAAGAATCTCTTCTATGATATCTCCAACAAGCCTCCCACATGAAAACCTCCAATGAAATAGAGGCTTCTAAAACAGTCCCTTCCATTTTTGTACAGCTCTGAATGTTGGATTTTTCCTTACTTCAAGTCAAAATATGCCTCCCTGTAAGATCCACCCACTGTTCCTAGTTCTGGAGCCAAGTAGAAAAAAGTCTCATCCCCTCTTTTACACAAAACCCTGCAGTGTCAGCTACCATGCCCTTCAAAGAGTCCCCTTCTGTAGGCTAAATGTGCCCAGTTCCTTTAACCACCGATATTAATGATTTAGTCTCTATCTCATAACCCTCTTGCGATATACTCCATCTTATCAATGTCCTTTCTAAAACATGGCACCCAGAACTGAACAATAGACCAGTTGTGGTGAGACCAGTGTGGAGTACATCAGGACTACAACCTCCATTCTGGACATGAAGCCTCTCTCAATCACTCTCTGATCAAATTTAGCTTGTTTGGTAGACACGTGACACTACAGAGTCATTTTTCAACGCACAGTTGCCTAAAACCTCTACCTCCTTTGCTGCTGAACTTCCTTCTAGCCCCGACCTATCCTGCAGTAGTCAGATAGAGAACTAGAACCTAGTTCTAGATCTATTATTTCCAGTTCAGTACTCAAGAACCAGAGGTTAAGTGATAGAGAGGAGGAGGGAAAGGCATTCCTTTTAGAAAAGGGTTGGTAGGACTAGATGTTGGAACAGATAAGACTAGTAACAAAGAGAAGATGTATCTGGCTTATAAGAGATCCAGAAGAAACCAGGTATCAGAACAGGAAGTGAGAAATGAAAGAGGTGCTGAATGGGTTATAGACAAGAGCAGGAAAGAAAATCAATGTTTTGCCTTGACAGCTATGGCTTAAAACCCCTAAACCCCAAATCACTGTTCACCTCCCACACTGAGAAGCACCAAGAAACCACAGCAGGAAAATAAAGGTTTAGATTGGTCAGATGGATTCTAAGCATCCTCCTTAAGGAGTAGGGTGGGGGAGGTGGGAAATAGAACACCCATCTGAACAGAAGAAAATAAGGAAAGCAGGTTCTCCTCCAGAGGACTGGATCCCATTCCCGCCCCAACCTCCCCAGCAATCTGGACTTGTTTTGCACAGAGAAAGACAGGATAGCTGTGGTTAGTGGCTTGTGGTTTTCTATAACTGCATCCCCAGGTTCCTGAGAGAATAGAAGTCACTCTCTCAGCAACTAGGAGAATGTTAAAGCCAAAGCTCTATGGGGCTAGCACAGAGAAGGCCACTGGGGACACAGAAGAGCTGCCACACATCATCTCTACCTTGGTGCCTCATAGTGGATTCTTTCTGTCTGTCAGTCAGCAAGCATTTATTAAGCACCTGCTAGATTCCAGGTACTAAGCAAAGCACCAGGATACAAAGAGGGACATCAACAAGAACACAATGGTCTCTGCCCTTATGGATCTCCCCATCTAAGGGAGGAAAGGATATGTAAATAACTAGGGACACATGTGATTATAGGGAATAGAAGGCCATCTCACAGGGGAAGACACCAGAAGCTAGGGAGATGGCATAAGGTGGGATTTGAGCTGAGTCTCATAGGAAGCTGAGGAAACTAGAGACAGAAAAGAAGGCAGAGAACATTCCAGATATAAGGGACAGTCAGTGCAGAGACACTGAGATGGAAGATGGAGTATTGTGTGTAAGAAAGCAAGGAAAGGGCATAAGCATTGATGAAGTGCCTACTATGTGCCAGGCACTATGCTAAGCCCTTTACAAATAGTCTCTCATTTGATCCTCACAACAGCTCTGGAAGGTAGATGCTATCATTATGCCCATTTTACAGAGGGGATTGTTATCTGTGGAATTATTATTCCCTGTTTTGCAGAAAGTTAAGCAACTTGCTCAGGGTCACACAGCTAGTGTCAGAGGCTGCATTTGAATTCAGGTCATCCTGACCTCAGGCTCAGTGCTCTATCCTAAGTACCACCTAGCTGCCTCTAGGCAAACAGGATTATAGAATGCTTTCCCCTGTCAACTCTATTAACAAAGGGAGAATTATTCATCAAAGCATGATCTTGTATTTCCAGAATCACAGTCCTAGACCTGGAAGGGTCCCTCAATGAGTAAGCCTCGGCCCAGAGAGGTGAAGAGTCTTGCCCAGTGTCACACAAGTTACTAAGTGGCTGAGCTCTATTCATACTCCAGTCCCCTGCTTTCAAGTTTGTCACTCTTTCTGCTATACCACACAGTAACAGCTTACCTTTGTATAAAATCCTACATGAACTACTTCATTAGACACTCACAATAACTCCAAGAGATGGTACACTTATTATGCCCATTTCACAGGCGAGGAAACTGAGGATCAGAGAGGAAATTATCATCTCTGACACTGGTTGGTAACCTTAAGCAATTTACTTAATCTCTCTCAGCCTATATTTCCTCACAAAATGAGAATGAAAATACCTGTGGTGCGTACTTTGTAGATTGTTCTGTGCCTCAAACAAGCAAATATACCTAAAGAGCTTTGGCATTATGTAAAGGCAGTTATTATTAATTCATTTGGGTGTTCCCTTAAGATTCACAAGGCCTCTTTCCCAACAATAGGACTGAGGTAGGTAGTACATTATTATTTCTTCTTCATGAGCTGGAGTCTGATCCCTGCCCGGCCCCACTGAACTTGATTTCTACTGCCTGCCTTGGCTGACGTCTCTGGACCTGACCCCTGAGGCACGAGACATGATGCTTGCCAGTTCTTTCCAATCCTAGTCATGGCCCCTGGCCTGAGCTGGTCCACCTGCCCACTGCTCTGGTTGCTGTCCAAGTGCCAGTATGAGCAGGATGATATAAGCCACACAGGGCTGGTGAACACGTCAGCAAGCCACCAGAGGAGCTGGCTGGAAGCTCATCTACTCACCAGCAAATCTTTGTTTTTCCCAACCAGGAACACAAAGTTGGATCCAGGCTCATTCTCCCTTTGGGAGAATGGCACCACAGGTTGTGGAGGAATTGAGGTAAAGTAGCTGGGTATCATAACACCAGCTTAATCTCTAACCTATACTATAATCTTAACTTCTATTAATTTCTCTTGCCTAACTTCTCTGGGATTGTCTATAAAAGAATGATGATAACATAGTAAATTCTGTCACACCTGCCTCATAGGACCAAACGAAAGCTAATGGAGGGGGAAGGACCTAACAGTAACACATCACTGATTACATTTAAGGCACTATTATTACATAATGCTAATTTCTCTCATTCGTCCAGCCTTCCAGTCATCTACCCAAAGCATCTTACTATCTTCCTTGCCTCTCCCCACATGGACCACCACCTTTATATCAGACCTGGAATCTCCAGACCCCCAAGGCCTCTCACTATCTGCATGTATCTCTCCACCTGGACCTAGACCCCCCCCCCCAGGAACTTCAGGATCGATGTCCCCCAAGTCCCTGGGGGAGTGAATCCATTCGTTCTGGAACCCTTACCCTAGAGCCAGGCCCAGATGATTGATGGCTGAGTGTGAACAAGGCCAACATAGTCCCAAACTAAATCATTCTTCATGTTCACCCTCATCCAGTCATCCAGAAGTCCACCCAGGCCATCAGGCCATCAGCCTGTCCCTATACATTCACCTGCTCCCTAAACACACACACACACACACACACACACATCTCTTGCTCTGGGCATAGTAATCAAATCAGTGGTGAAAAGGCCGTGTCAACTAACTGTCTCTGTGACTCCCCAAACCAAAACTCCCTTTTCTGACCACCACACCTACATATGTGCTATCTTCCCCTTATTAGAATGGTAGCTCCTTGAGGGCAGGGTCTGTCTTTATTCTTATACTATATCCCCAGGGTTTATCAGAGCACCAGGATCATAGTAAGCACTTAATAAGTGTTCTTTCATGCATTAATTTTTATACATGAAAAGAAATAAGAGATGCAGATTCTTTCCATAAGACTGGGCATATCTATGGGGACACCAAGCTAGGGGGTGAGCCCAAGCCAAAGCAGAGCTGTATGCCTGAAGCAGCGAAATGCCCTTGTACTTCTCTCATTTAAATCCATGTGTGTTTGAAGAGCATATTAACAGCTAGGCACACTCCTAAATGCCCCTCCAGGAAAAAAGGAAACAAATACTTATTAAACACCTACTATGTGCCATGCAGTGTGCAAAGTGCTTATCTCATGACCCAACAACCCTGGAAGGCAGGTTTTATAATTGAGGAAACTGAGACAGACAGAAGTAAAGGGACTTGCCTAGCTAGGGTCACACAGCTAATAAGTGTCTAAAGCAGGATTTGAACTCAAGTCTTCCTTACTCTAAGAATAGTGCTCTAACTACAATCCCATTTCACTACCAGACTAAGCCAGGAAGGGATCTGGAAGATTTGCAAAGGAAGAGCTTTAAGGATATTTTCTCCTGCTAAAAAAAAAGCAAAGCAGGTTTGTTTGTTTTTTAATTTCTGTTCCAGTTCAAAACATATGCCTTTATTTCTTCACTGAAGTCTTTGTGGCCTAGGATGTGTGCTCTTTGATACACACTACAACTCTAACATTCTTCTCCACTTTTCTACCTTTCATGGATCCCAGCTCTGGTTTATTCCACTTTCCACACCGAGGCAGCCCGCTACCAACAGTCCTGAGTGTATAGGCATTTACTAATAGTTGTGGGTTAATTGATTGCCATAACTAACACAACTCTAATCAGCTGATTTTCCAAATGACATGTGACCTGAGTTTGACATTGTAAGCAAAAAGAGTCAAAAGAAACACCAGGGAGCGATCCTACTCACTCCACTGCCCCAGTTAATATTTCACTAACTTAAGCCCCCAGGAATAGCTTTGCCTCCCACTACTCCTTCCTTTTTCACCCACCCTGTGTACTCTCCCACAGATCCAGCCACACAAATACACCCTGATCCCAAGTATGCTTAGCTGGGAATATGTGAATGTAGCAACAGACATGTAAGTGGATTTGGTAAAGGAGGGGAAGGGTGAGTTCCAGTGCCCATGTGGGAGACTCCCTATACATACAATGATGTGTGGACAAGGGATGGAGGAAGGAGGATATGTGTGCATATTCAGGGAAAGGGTGATTAGAAGTTATCTGTAAATGGACCCAAGACTGCTTTCTGCTTGTTGGCATTGCTGAGTTGGCTCAAAATTGTGCCGTGTGCATGGTTAGTGGTGGGAATCGACTTAGGAATCAGGTAGGGCAAAGATGAGGAAAGGCACATTTATGATATAAGCACATTCACTCACTCAATATGATATTCATTTATTAAATGCCCAACATACAGGTGGAATTGTTCAGTGCTTGTTCAATTCTAGGCAGGGCAAAGGATATCAAGAAGAAGGCACCATCCTAGCATGCAATCTAATAGAAGAAACATGTAATTGGGGAAAAAATAAAATCTATATTGTGAAAGAGATGAGACACACACACACACACACACACACACACACACACACACACATATATAAACAACTAAAATTCAAAATAAACATAATTGTCTTAGGGAAATAAAAATAAAGTTCAGAGGAGGAAAGGATCATTTTCTACTGGGGAATCAGGAAGGGAGCCACGAAGAGGGCAGCAACTGGGCGGGGTGTTAACAATAAAAGATGGAAGGAATAGGGGAGAGATGGCCTCCCATGCATAAGAGACAGCCTGAGGAAGGGCAAAGAGGTGGAAATAAGAAGAATAAGTTTAGGGAATAGTGAGTAGTCCAGCCACAATCACACAGAGCATGGGAAAGCAAGTGGTATGACCCAAAGCAGCTAAGTAGATAGAAGAGTGTTGGGCTTGGAGACTAGGAGACTAAGCCTGAATCCTGCCTCATGAATGAGTAGAATAGATAGAAAGGTTAGAATCTGGGCAAGTCACGTAATTTCTCTCAGCCTCAGTCTCCTTATTCTGTAAAATGAGGATAATATCACCTACCTCCCAAGGGTTATCATGGGAATCAAATGAGATTCAAACCTATAAAGTACTATATTTATTGTTGTTCGGTCGTTTTTCAGTTGTCTGACTCTTGTGACCCCTTTTGGAGTTTTCTTGGCAGAGATACTGGAGTGGTTTGCCATTTCCTTTTCCAGTTCATTTTATGGATGAGGAAACTGAGGCAAGCAGGGTTAAATGACTTGCTCAGGGTCACACAGCTAGTAACTGGGGTTAGATTTGAACTCTGGAAGATGAGCCACCTGACTTCAGGCCCAGCGCTCTATGTATTGTGCCACGTGGCTGCCCAAAGCACTATATAAATGTTAATTATTATGTTATCATAAAGCTTCAAAGGTAGGTTGGCTCCAAACTATGAGCCTTGGTGTGACTAGGTGTCATGGTGGATAAAGCATTGGGCCTGAAGTCAGGAAGATCTGAATTCCAATCTGTCTCAGGCACTTACATAGCTGAATGATGCTGGACAAGTCACTTAACTTCTGTCTGCCTCAGTTTCTTCAACTGTAAAATGGAGATAATAACAGCTTCCTAGGGTTATGGTGAAGACCAAATTAAAGCATGTATCACAGTACCTGAGACACAGAAGGTGCTTAATAAATGCTTCCTTCCTTCTTTCCTTCCTTCCTTCCTTCCTTCTTTCCCTGAATGTCAAAAGAGCTGGGTCACATTTATATAGCAAAATAGGCAGTGGTGTATGATGGCAGGTATCCGTAGTTAAGTGATATGCTAATACTCATATGTAAGGAAACAATGTGAATATTGTACTGGGGAGAAAAGAGATTGGAGACAGGAATACTCATGAGGAGACTACTGCCATAGACCATGTAGGAGATAATGAGGCCTTTACGGTACTAATGGCAGAAGGAATAGACAGAAAGGTATGGAAGAAGCCAGAAAAAGCAAGATGTGGGGGTGAGGAGAGTAGAGAATAATAAGTTCAATTGGGACATGTTGAGTTTTAGGTGTTTGGAAGATATACAAATGAATAAGTCTAGTAGCCAGTTGAAAATACAGTTCTGATATGTAATAGCTAAGTGACCCTGGGCAAGTCACTTAACCTCTGCCTATTTCAGTTTTCTTATGCGTAAAATGAATTATAATAATAGCACCTACCTCCCAGAGTTGTTGTGAGGATAAAATGAGGTATTTGTAAACTGCTTTGCCAACCTTAAAGTGCTATATACATGCTAGCTAGCCTTATTATTTTTGATGATTTATTTTTGTTGTTATAATTATCCTGGAGCTTGAGGTGGAAGTTAAAGATAAAGATACAGATTTGAGAATCATCTTCAAAGAGGTGACATTGGAAGGGATGGTGGTAGACAAGAAGGCCAAGTACAGAAAGCAAAGAGACAAGAACAGAATTCTGCAGAAAATTAACATTTAGGGGCCAAGAGAAGGAAGAGAAGCCTGCAAAGGAGAGAGAAAGACCAGAGACAGGGAATATGGGAAAAGTACAGCATCAGGCACAGAGCAGGCACATTTTTATTTATTCTTTTAAAATGCTGGTTGATTGGGGAAATCCAGGTGAGAAGAATCAACGAAATCAGTGAAGCCAGGGGAAGAGAGATCTACAATGTCAAATAACAGAGATCAAGGGGGATAAGGCTTGAGAAAAAGCTCCTGAATTTGGTGATCAAGGGAAACTGGTGACCTTTGAAGAAGGCGGTCTCTAAGTCAGGAAGCCAAAGCACCAAGATCCGTGTTGATGTGCTAATCTTCTAGTGGGTAAGTGAATCCGTAAGAGTGGCTCCTAGTCTATTTTGTGCCCATACATTATGGATTTTAAAATAGCACACTTAGCTCTTATGGCAATGAGCAGTATACTTACATCGATAACAAGTAGTGCACCAAACACAAAGTAGGCTAAAAAGCTGGTAAATGTTAAATCAATAACTTGGCAGGATGACAGAAGGACAGACAAACAACTCTCAGCCCAGCATGTGAATGTGCAGATCAAATAACCCAGAGGATAAAGGGGAGCACCAGTAAGAAAAGAGCACAGCAAAAGAGAAGTAAGAGGTTGGGTTCCTCCCAATGCCCAGTTACCTCCAGTCATCAATCTTAAAAGTCCTCAGACACCTACTGTGAGCAATAAAATCAAGGAATCATATTACTGAGTGACAGTGGCCTGACCAAGGCTTTCAGCATAGGGATTTTCCAGATGAGTCACCAGTTACTCAACAGGGAGCTCCCAAGTAGCAGTTGTCCTGAATGGTCCCAGTCTGTCTGATTTAATCTGTATCCTCACCCATCCACCCACCTACTCTCTGTAAAATCTCAGGGCAAGTTTGAAGAAACAGAACCAAGAAATCCCAGAAGGAATAGCTCAATTTGCTCAAAGGCAGGTCCTGGAACCTGCTAATTAATTTTTTTTAATAAGGCAATTGGAGTTATTTGCCCAGGGTCACACAGTAAGTATCTGAAGCTGGATTAGAACTCAGGTTCTCCTGACTCCAGGGCCAGTGCTCTATTTGCTGTACCACACAGCTGCCCCTAATTAATAGGCAGTGGGTTCATTCTGGCTCCACTATCAATCTGGTTATGTAACTTTTGGCAAACCACTTGACCTCAGTCTCTCTCTCTGTAAGAGATAGTTGCCTTTTACTTACCTCTGAAGCACGGAAGAGAAAGAATGAAATCTATCAGGGATGTGGTGAAAAGATCAGGGTCTCCTAGGTCAAATCAGCAAAGTACAACATACGGGTCTAAAAACTGAGGGCCTGGTCAGGTGCAACAGCTAACAATCAATCTTGCTTCTAACCTTTCCAACAAGACTTAACAATCACAAAACTCAGCTTACTTACCACAGGAAACATGTCTTACACCTCTTTATTCCCCCACCCCCACCCCAGCTTATAGTACAATGCTGGGCCCATGCTAGGTATTCAATAAGGAACTGTCAGAGGGAAATGAGGAGAGGAGGAAGGAAATATGTCCAGGAGGCTGCCTTCCCTTGTGATGATTACATCACCCTTAGGAATAGATAACCACACCAGACCAGGGCCCATCATTAATTACTTGATCTGCTCCACGACAGAGGAAAGAACGGAGCAAGATCCCCACTGGGATTGGCTCGTGCCTGTCTGGAGTGTCCTCTCCCCTCCTCTCAGTCCATTCAAACACTACCCTTTCCTCAGCAGGATCAAATATAAAATCCTCTGTTTGGCTTTTAAAGCCCTTCATAGCATGACCCCTTATACCTTTCCAGTCTTCTCATACCTTTCTCCTTTCCATGTATCTGAGATCCAGTGAAATGGGTCTTCTAGCTGTTTCCCGAAGACAACACTCTGTCCCTCAATTCTGTCCATTTTCACTGCCTGTCCCCTACACCTGGAATTTTCTCCTTCCTCATCTCTGCCTCCTGCTTCCTCCAAGTGCCAGCCATATCTATATATAATTGCTTCCAAGTTGTCTCCTCCATTAGACTGAGAGCAGGGACAGTTGGGTTTTTGTTTTGCTTTGCCCTTCTTTTTATTCCTAGCTCTTTGTAAATGCTTAATAAAGGATAATTACCTTGGCTCAAGCAAGACACCCTGAGGGAGAGACAGGAGGCAGCATTTGCCAGAAAAGTCAAACCTCCACCAATACCTTGACCATTATCTCCTCTCATATCCCAGTGGAGATAGACCTAGGACTCAGAACCCAAGAGCCTTGGGATGAGAACTGTCTCTCCCCCAAACCATCAGACTTGCTTCCAGTCCAGCCCCTACAGCCATCATTTAGAGGAGAAATTATGGTGGAGAAGGGGCCCACATTCTTTACTACCAGCAGCAATAATTATGACTAACTGGCAGCAGCAGCCCCCCCTAGACAACCAGTCCTGATTCCAGCTTGGCCCTCACCATCATCATGTAGGGGAACAACCATGTGGAGAAGTCAGCCACCCTCACCAAATGTCACACACAGTCCAGGCAAGCTGAATCATCAAGGCACCCTGAGGGAGAAACAGGAAGCAGCATGTGGCAAGCAGGTCAAACCACCACCACCACCACCTGGACCAGGGGTGGAGAACCTGTGGCCTCAAGGCCACATGTGGTCCTTTAGGTCCTCAAGTGCAACCCTGTCATAGGACCCCAAGGCCACAGGTTCCCCACCCTGTCCTAGACTATCATCTCCCCTCAGACTCCAAAGGAGACAGCCCTAAACTGAACCTAATACCTCTGGGGATAGTAATGCCTCTAACACAGTGCCCTCAGCCACAAAGCAAGAGCCACAGCCACAGCTACGAAAGATCAGAACAGAAATTTCTTACCACCAAAGTCCTTGGTTCAGTTAAATGGTTCAAGATCAGAAACTGATATGATTTTAACAATAAAAACAACACTAAAGAAGAAGCATTACCATCTGCTTTGCCACTGCACTCTAAGAATCATGGGACTTTTCCATCTGACTTGCAGATGAAACCTTCCAAAGGTATTGCCTCTCCCATTAGAAAAGTGAGTTCCTTGAGAACATCAGCCATTTTACTTTTCTATTTGTATGGCCAGCACTTAGCACAGTGCCTAGCTCATTTAATAAATGCTTTATGACTAACTGACGTTACCATTCCCCAGAAATGGAAACTTTCCAGAATAAGTAACAAATTAATCATCTAAGAGTCTCCTTCCTCTTGTGCATTTGTCAAAAACATTTACAAAGCAATCTGATGTATGTTGGACCATGTTGAATGCTCTAGAGAAGTAAAGAAAAACTGGACATCGTCAGGGCCCTGCCCATGGTGGAGAATACAATTGTGTTGTGTCTAAAGTCCAGGGGTGGAGAACCTGCGGCCTCGAGGCCACATTGTCCTCAAGTGCGCCCCTTTGACTGAATCCAAAGTTTAGATCTGGGGATTTGGATTCAGTGAAAAGGCCGCACCCAAGGACCTAGAAGACCACATGTGGCCTTGAGGTCGCAGGTTCTCCACCCCTGCATAGTCCTTCAACGTTCATCTTCCCAGTGTGGACCTTTTTTATTCTTTCTTCTCCAGGCAGCCTTTTATTCCTGTGTCACCCATTCTTCTACCTCTGCTTCCTTCCTGTTTCTCTGCTCTGCTGCTAGAGTATCCATCCATTGTCACTGGCTGTGACTCATGCCTTAGGTTTACTTCACTCAGAGAAAATACTCCCTTGATGGCACTGACACATGTCTTTTACCATATTTAATCCCATTCCTGAGCTTGCCCTTTTGAACCGAAATATATTTTCTCTTCCTTTCAAAGGCATACACAATTATAAAAGTGGCTTGCTATCTTCTCCCTCCCCTCTTCTCTTCCCAGAACATCCCACATCAAGTCCATTAGATGGGTAAAGGCGGGGCCTGGGTCTAATTCTATGTTGTATTTAAAGCCAAGCATATTCTTGGCTCTCAGTGAATGACAATTACTACTAATAATGATAATCCCAACAACAACGGCCTATAAATACTTCTTTGCCCGCAGTGCCCACTGTAGAGAGGAATTAGGCACACTGCAATTACAGAAAAGCAGAAGAAAACAGTAAGTTAAAGCCTTCTCAATGCAGACAACAAGATTAAGGCAATAAATACAGATCCAGCACATTCCTTTGGCAAAGTATTATAAAATCATCCAATAAATACTTAGAGACTATTTTATGCAACAATAGAATGTTGACATTGTATGAATCACCACAGAGCTAAAACTGAAAGTACTACCCAGCCACGGGAGGGCAAAGAGAAGTAATAAATAAACTGACAATTTATATAGCTCTTAGGTTGTAAAAATGATGCATTACTTCAACAAATTGCTCATTAAAAAAGGATCAAAACTGGTGCATGGAATCTACCTTCATCACTTGAGCCAGGTTGTTGGTCGTTGTTGGGTTTTTGTTTGGGGGCCATTTTTTTCTTCAGTTCTTCTGTAACCAATAGACTTAGAGAGGCTCTGGGACTAAGAAACAGGTTGAGGAGCTGGCTCATGGTCACATGGCTTGCAGGAACACTTGAACCCAGGTCTGCCTGATTCCAAGGACAGCCCTCTAACCATTCTGAGCTAGGACCAGACAGCTAAAACTAATGCCTACTTCATGACTTGAGAAAGATAAGGTTACTATGTTGGGATAAAAGCAATTCAAAGCAAAATAGCTGTCACTAAAAATAATGTAAACAAAACTGCTAAGTGAAAGATGTAGGTGATATGTGGCCGCCAGGAAAACAAGTGAACGAATACATAAATTGCTTTCACAAATGTCAATTTATATACAAGAAGTGGTGTGGTATACTGGTGAGTGTACTCAGCTTGGAATCAGGAAGACATGAATCCAAATGCCACCTCATGGACTAGCTACGTGATTTTGAAAAAACCAATCGCAACTTCTAAGCCCCTAATTTCCCAGTCTGTGAAATGGTGATTGTATTTGTCCTGCCTACCTCATGATTTTTGTGAGAAAAGAATAGAGTAAAATGTGAGTAAGCTCCTTGATGGCAAAGACAGCTCTGGTTTTTTTTTTCTCTTTTTATCCCCAGTGCCTAGCACGGTGTCTGACATGCAGTAGGTGTTTAACAAATGCTCGTTGAGTTGAAAGCACTTGGTTTACCTTAAAGCACTACACAAATGTGAATTACTATTAATCTGATATTTACCGTGTGTGATCCTGGACAAATGACTGAACCATTTAGCCTCAGTTTCCTCACCTGTAAAATGAAGATACCTCATAGAGTTGCTACCACAGAGATGGCACAAAGTGCCAGAGAAATGTTTTAGGATATTGCTAAGATTTTATAATGATAATCTGTCCTCACACAGAAGTTAATAAATGGTCTAATACAGCCCAAGAACAAATCCAAAAATATTTTAGAAAAGAAATGGCACAAAACCATGCTAGGCTCGAACCATAAAAACAGATAAAAAAAAATCTTGGCCACCAGAGCAAACCTTCTGCTGTCTGGGAAAATGAATAAAGCGGTGTAGTTTATTGTTACTGAAATTCCAGGGCCCTCAACTTGCTCTTGCCAATAATTTTCTGCATGACCCTGAAAAAGCCCCTGCCTCACTTGTAAAATGAAGGAGTTGGATTTGATGATCACTGGGGCTTCTCCCAGCTGTAATCTGATTAAACAGAAATCTCACCCAAACTCACAGGAAAAAAAAACAAACAAGTATCCAGCACCAGCATAACATACTTCAAGGCTGCAATGGCCTATAATTTTATCAGCTTGGGCATTCCCTCTAATCATGCAGAGCAGTCTTTGATAATTGCTATGGCTGAAAAAAAATCCATCACTCTGCAGCCAACATGGTGACAAACTTCTCCAAATTTGGCTGGGTTGGTCTTTGGACAGCAGACTTTGCAATCAATAAATCACTGGACCCAAACTCGAAGTCTTGCTGGTCTGGTAGGAATCTGCCACAGCTTGGGCTCCATTAGCAGAGTCTTTGAGAGAAAAGCCTGAGCCACCCCATGAAGAGGCATCATCAGAATAGAATTTTAGTGGAGGCCAGCAGAAGACCAGAAGCAAATATAGAAACAAGTGAGAGACAAAATAAAGAATTTCCAGTAGGAAGGACGGTTTCCTCTACAATGGGAGTTCTTAACCTGGAATCTAAGAACTTTTTTTAAAAACAGCTATATTTAATATATTTATGTTTAAATGTAATTTAAACATAAATATATTTATAATATACTAAATAAATTTAAATATTTAAATATAATTGGTTTCTTTGGTGATCCTGTGTACTTTATTTTTCGCATTAAAAAATGTAATTTTTAGAAGGGGTCCATAGGCCTTACCAGACTGCCAAAGATAGCCATAGCACAGAAAAGGTTAATTCCTGTTCTATAGCTATATCACATCTAAGGTCAATGGTGCCACCTGTCAAAACATGTTAGGCAAAACGACATGGTGGGGGATGGGGAGTGGGGGTGTTGTATCTAAGTGCTCAGCCAAACCATCAGATTTGCCTTTCTGGTCAGCTGATTGACATCAAACTGAGGTCCATTCATTCAGTAAGCATGCACTAAGCACCAACTATGGACCAGGCACTGAGGATATTCTGGGAATACAAAGACAAAAGCACATCAGCCCTAGCCCTCAAGGGAGATTACATTCTAGGGGAAAAACAGAATGTACACAGATAAATGAACACAGAATAGATACAAAGTAAATATAAGATAATGAAGGGAGCCATCAGCACACAGAAGGATCAGGAAAGGAGTTCATGAAGTAGTTGGCACCTGAACTGGCCCCTGATTGAAGCTAAGGACTCTAAATGACAGAGATATGGAAGGGGATTTCTCGATCATTGCAGTGACATTGGATTGTAATATATTAACAATGTTACTGCAAGATGATGTTTGCAACATTGTATACTGTGGAGTCTGCCCCTGTACACTAACTGGATATTTTATAAATTGGTAGGCTTGGGGAGATGGGGGCGGGGTGGGGTTGGGGAGCTAGGTGGAGCCTGGAGTCTGGCATGTGTAGTTGTATGACCATGGGCAAGTCACTTAACTCTGTTTGCTTCAGTTTCCTCATTTGTCAAATGAGCTGGAGAAGGAAATGGCAAACCATTCCTGTATGTTTGCCAAGAAAACCTCAAATAGGTCACAAAGAGTTGGACACGACTGAAACAAATGAACAACAAAGACTTGTCAGGATCTGGCGTCAGTTCAGAAAGCAGTCCTTTCGGGTACTGGTTACATCACCAGGAAATTCTGTCCCAATGAGGTTATTATGATATATTTCACTAATTCTATTATAATGAGTTTAAGACAAGATGGCTCTTATCTATTTTGCTATTAATAATAAGTATTCATCCCAACCCTGCTATTTAAATTCATTAGACAGTTCCTCTGAAAGCTGTTCAGTCTCTCACCAACCAATCAATAATCTTTTGCTAAGTGCCTACTATGTGCTAAGTCAAGCATTCTATGTAAACCTTATCTTCTACTTTTTTTTTACCTTCACTTCAAATCCCTCCCTCATTCACACTTTTAATGAGCATTTATTAGCAAGAACGACATGTGACACCTATGCAGGGAAACATTATGCTTTAACTCCATCAAGGCAGGCAGAGAATGAATTTACAGAAAGGTAGCAAGGCATATTGCAATAAGAAACTGCGCTTGTCAGAGGACTCCAAACAGGTTTCAAATCATTCCCCCATTTATCATTGCCCCACTCACTAGCCAGGTTACCTGGAGCAAATGACTTAACTACCCTACTTCGCCTCCTAGCTGCCCACTCCCCACTTGGAGCTACATAAAAGAGAGGGGCTCAGAGTTGAACGCCTTTCCAACTTGCCTCTACCATGCCCACACTCTCTCACATCTAAGAGTTAAAAGGCTGTTTGGAACTCTGGAAAAACACAGTATTGATCTGAGTAAGAGTCGAGGTATTCTAAATAACAGACAAATAGAATGACTCCAATAATTAACACCAATTTTTTTTTCCTTCTAGTTCTTCAATAACTAGAAGATGAAGCTTAATTTCTGTTTGGAGCAATGTGTAATTTGTAATTAAGCGAATGCTATGCAGATTAAACAGTTATATAACCACACACAGCATTATATGATTAAGTGCCAAAGCAGAGGTACAAACATTAAGTGTTATAAGTTCAGAAAGGAGGAGAAATCCCAGTGGGCTGGGGGACTTGGAGCTTAAACTGGACTTGTATGATGGGTGGTAACATGGGAGAAGAAGAAGATATAATCCATCTTCTCAAGGATGGACAAACTATTTAGGAAGACAGAACACCCTCATCTGAGATTGTGGGATCACAGATCCTGAGATAGAATGGACCTTAGAGAGCCTCTAATCCAACCTCTTTGTTTTACAGATGAGGAAACTGAGGCTCAAAGAAAGGGGTTTACATGTACAGAGTAGCCACTTAACGAGCATTTGTTAAATGAAAGACTCAGGGTTATTTACAGCACAAATTCATAATACTACTAGCACATAAAACAGGAAGTTTGTACAAATTAATCTAGCCTAAATTGAGTCCCTACATCCTGGGAGAAGAGAGTCACAACAAAAAACAGGGCCTGTGGACTATAGGGTCTGAGAAAAAAACTTCAGGGATGGGCAAAAATCCACTTAGACCTGGCCCTGGAGCACTCTTGCCTAAGGGGGAAAGGCCAGCAGCTGTTCCTCTGGCTTCCTGGGTTAGATGTTTGGTTCCTGGAGGCCCTGGGCAGAGTACAAGGATGAAGAACGACCCACAGAGCCCAGCTGGGCCTGTATTTTCCAAGTGGGAAAGGGTATCTCCTGAGGAGTGAGGAAGGATTGAAGGGAGGGAGCAGAAAAAGGAAAGTAGCCAGAGCCTCTCACTTTAATTTAAACTTCTTAGAGAGATAAGGAGATTAGAAGAAAGGGGGGGGGGGAGATGGAGGGAGGGGGAGGGAACTTGAGGAATAAAGCCTGAAATTTAATCTCCCTCAAACACTAAGTACCTTCTAGATACATGGCACTTTTACAAATCATTTTCTCAAAGCCTTCAAGGGAAGCAAGATCCAAAGCTTCTGCTTAGTTAGAGATAGACGATAATAGCTATACGATCTAAGAGACACAGTATGGAGTAGTGGACAGAGCTGGCCTTGGAGCCAAGAAGACTAGAATTCAAGTCTGGCCTGTGATATATGCTGACTGTCTGACCCTGGACAAGTCACTTAACTTCTAAATATTCTGGTGATGCCCAGATGGATAGCAAAGGCTTCTTTATTTGGGACTTGCCTGTACTAGTGCAATCACAGGCCCAAACCCCATTTCTATAAGATCCATAATGTATTGGCAAGAAGGGACTCTTGCTATAATCACCCAGGAGAGGCTTATCCTAACATCAAATTACATTGTTTTACAAGATATGTGACTACTGGCAGATTTTTCACCATGATCTCACAATCAGATCATCTCTATTCCACCAATCAATCAACATTTAGTAGGTGACTACCATGTGCTAGTCACTGTGCTAAGTGTTAAGGATACAAAAAGAGGCAAAAGACAGTCCCTGCCTTCGAGAAGTTTACAATCTAATGGGAAAGACAAGTAAACACACACACACACACACACACACACACACACACACACACACACACACACACGACAAGCTATATATAGGCTAAATAGGAAATAATCAACACAAGGAAGACGCTAGAATTAAAATGGGATGAGAAACTGCAGACTTCACCTTGGCTCACCCAAGCTCTGATAAGCTTTTTGTCTAATTTCACTAGGAAAGCCCAAACCCTCCAAACCACTTCCTGCAATTTACAACTACCCGGTCCTCCCCAATCTCTCCTTTTCCTCTCCCTCCACTCTGGATTTTCCATACCTCTTTCAGTATAGTCTTTCCTGAATGAAATGTATGCTTCTTGAGGGCAGGGACTGTCTTATTTCCTTGTATTAGTATCCCCAACACTTAGCACAGTGCCTGGCACAAAGTTAAGTACTTAATAAATGCTTTCTTTATCTATCCTAAAATTGTGTTTAAAATATTTTTGTAAATGAAATTTTATATATTTATATATATATAATATATGTACATGCACATATACATACGTATATATATATATATATATACGTATGTACATATACATATATATGGGCTATTTAAAAGGATACTAAAATTTTTGTTATAATTTTACAATGAAAATAAATCCCTAAATTATATATGTGTGTGTGCCCACCTATATAGACACACACATATACACACACATTTTTGTGTGTGCTTTTCTCAATATAGTACTCAGATATTGTACTTGCTCAGCAGTTAATCAATAAACATTTAAGAGCTTACCATGGTGTGGGAACCATGCTAAGAGCTGAGAATATAAGAAGAAAAAAGGGGCAAAAACAGTCCCTGCCCCCAAGGAGCACTCACATTCTAATGAGAGAGATAACATGTAAATAACTATTTACATATAAGCTATATGCGGGTGGCTTGTGAGCTGTGCTTTGAAGGAAGCTAGGGGCAGCTAGGTGGCATGGTGGATAAAGGACCAGGCCTGAAGTCAGGAAGACATTATCCTGAGTTCAAATCTGGTCTTAGCCACTCACTAGCTGTGTGACTCTGGACAAGTCACTTAACTTGTTTGCCTCAGTTTCCTCATCTGTAAAATGAGCTGGAGAAGGATATGGCAAACAGCTCCAGTATCTTTGCCAAGAAAACCCCAAATGGGGTCATGAAGATTTGGACATGGATGAACAACAACAACAAAGGGATGCTAAGAAGCTATGTGGAGAAGGGAATGCCTTTCCACACAGGAGACCAGTGAGCTGGAATGTTAGATATGAGAAATAGCCTGTGAGCCATTTTGACTGGAACCGAGCATGCATAAAGGGAAGTCAGTCAGTCAACAAACACTGGTTAAGTGCTTTCTATGTGCCAGCACTGTGCTGATGAAGATACAAAGATGGTAGGCAATCTCTGAGTGATGGCACTAGCCTCTATGGGGGCCACTTGTAGAAGGCAGAATTTGAGTCGAATCTTGAAGAAAATTAGGAGACAGAGGTGATGAGGGAAAGCATGCCAGGCATGGGTGACAGCTAGTGCAGACTCCAAAGATATGTGAGGAAGAGAAAGCATGGCAGTGTCCCTAGCTTGAAGAACACATGGAGGAGAGTCAAGTGTAAGAAGACTAACATAGTAAGAAGGAGGCTAGGTTGTGAAGGCTTTCTATGACAAATGAAGGGGTTTATATTTGATCCTGAAGATGATATGGAGGATCCCTGAAGCATTACAGAAAGCCTAAGATTGATTCAATTGAGTTCTAAAAGTAAAGCAAATTGTTATCTTTAGATGAAATGGCTTTCCCCTACCATCCCAAGTAGCTCTAAACAGAAAAGCTTACAGCTCTCAGTAAATCTCCCAACATCCCCAAAGCCGGGGAGAGGAAGCAGGCTCTATCTACTAAGAAGATCCAGAGGAGGACCTAGTCAGGGTCTGTTCATCACTACCCTTACTCTGACAGCTCTCAGCTGGAATCCTGGACTTCTGATAAGGAAGCCAGCAAAGCAACAACTGACTATTTTCCTAGAGAGAAATTATGGCAGGAACCTGGTGGGAGCTCCCAGGGTGGCTAGGAGCACAAGGCCAATTGCTTTTGGCAGCCGGTGTTGACTGGCCCTGAGGCTGGGTTTCTGAAGGCATTAGAACCCCAGCTGTCAATAGGAAGTATTAGACACTATCTCCTTACCCCTCCCCACCATGTACTGTGAACATATGCTTCTCTTTAGGCTCCTCAAAAGCATCAGCTCCCACTGGTCCTCAAACTACATCAGTAACCATTTCTGTTGAATGCCTGTCATTGAAAAACTAAAATGAATTAACTATTGCTCATTTCTCTCCAGCACCATGTTTTAGGTTCTCAGCTTCCACCACTGACATTTCCTGCCCTTTTCTCCTACAATTCAGAACTGAAGAGAAGAGAGACTGGTAAGATATGAAGGGTTTTAGTCTTAAATCTGCATCATTTAAAACCACAAATGAATCAAAAGAAACAATGGAGTTTGGGGGCTGTGACTGGAGGATCATAGGGGACCATAAGATTTAAGGACTGAGAGGAACCTTAGAGATCATTACAGAGATGAGGAAACTGAGGCCCAGTTCTATTCAACATAGTAAGCATCTATTATGTTCCAAGCATTTGTACCAGGTGCTGGAATAAGAAATTATTTCAAAGACTCCCTACTGCACATTTGTAAAATTGTACATAGTTAATTAAATACAAGATATAAACAAAAAGGTCCCTTAGGAAGTAGTAAGTAAGCTGCGCTTTGAAGGAAGCCAGGGCTTCTAACAGGCAAAGGTGAGGAGGGGATGCATTCCAGCCACAGGGGACCACTATACAAAGGCACCTGAAGCAGAAAATGGAATGTTGTACAGGAGGAACAGGTGGTAGGCCAGTTTAGCTTGAAACAGAGAATACATGAAGGGAAGTTAGCCAACACCACACATTTACTAAGTGCTTACTATGGGGGAGGGGATATAGGGAATAGACTGGGAAAGGGGTCCAGTAGAAGGTAGAATTTGAGCTGAGTCTTGAAGGAAACTAGGGAAGCCAGGAGGAAAAGATGATTTGACTGGGCAGAGCATTCCAGGCGTGGGGAATTGTTAGTGAAAAAAGGTGGAGGAATAAGGAGAGGTAGTGTGAGACAGAGTAGGAAGGGAGGTATCACTGGATTGTAGAGGAAATGGAGGTGAGTAAAATGTGAGAAGACAGGAGATGTAGGAAGAGGCTAGATTGTGAAGGGCTTCAAATACCAGAGGATTTTAAATTTGATTCTGGAAGTAATGGGGAGCCACAGGAGTTTATTGAGCATAGACTCTGACTTGATCAAGCCTATGGTTTAGGAAAATCACTTTGGTGGCTGAGTGGAGGATCAACTGGAGAAGGAAGAGATTTGAGACACAGAAGCCAAACAGTAGGCTGTTGCAACAGTGCAGGTGTGAGGTAATATTGACCTCAGCAGGGTAGCAGCTGTATAAATGGAGAAAAGACAGCTATAGGAGAGATATCCAGAGGGTAGAAATGATAGGACTTGGCAACAGACTGGCCAAGAGGGTGGTGATGGCTTCAACAATACTAGGGAAATCTGCAACATTGAAAAGGTAAGTAGGAACCATATTGTGGAGATCTTTAAATGTCAGGCTAAAAAAAATACACTACAAGGTGGGGGGGGGAAAGGAGATTAAAAAATAGTATTTTATTTTTTCTCAACTACATATAAAAACAATTAACATTAATTTTTAAAAAAAATTTTGAGTTCCAAATCCTCTTTCTCCCCCTGCTCCTACCATTGAGAAGGCAAATCATTTGATATAGGTTATAGACGTGCAGTCATGCACAACATATTTCCATGTTAATCACGTTGTAACAGAAAATGCAGACCAAAAAAATAAGAAAAATGAAGAAAGTAAAGAAAAAGTATACTTTGATCTGCCTTCAGACTCCATCAGTTTTTTCCTCTGGAGATGATGGTATTTTTTATAATAAATCCTTCAGAATTGTTAGATCATTGTATTGCTGAGAATAGCTAAGTCATTCCCACCGATCATCATTCAATATTGCTATTACTACATACAATGTTTTCCTGGTTCTGTTCATTTCACTTTGCATCAGTTTATGTCTTCCCAGATTTTTCTGAAATCATCCTGCTTTTCATTCCTTATAGCATAATGATATTCCATCACAATCATATACAACAAATTTTTCAGCCATTCCCCCATTCGTGGGCATCCCTTCAATTTCCAATTGTTTGCTACCACAAAAAGAGCTACTATAAATATTTTTGTACATGTGGGTCCTTTTCCCTTTTTAGTGATTTTTTTGGGATACAGACCTAGTAGTGGTATTACTTGGTCAAAGGATATGCACAGTTTTATTGCCCTTTGGACATAGTTCCAAATTGTTCTCCAGAATGGTTGGATCAGTTCACGACTCCACTGACAACGCATTAGTATCTCAATTTCCCCACATCTCTTCCAACATTTGTCATTTCCTTTAAAAAGGGGAGATTTTTTGGGAAAGGTTTCTGAAACTGAAAGGTAAAGTGACTTTCCCAAAGGCATACATGTAATAGGTAGCAGATCTAGAACTCAAAGCCTGGTCTTTTGATTCCAAACTATTGCCACCATTCTTCCTCTCCTCTCTTCTTTCTCTTTCTACTGGGTTTGTTATGTCTCCACTACTGGCATTCTACATGATGTCAGGTAAGGTTCCTTCCTGCTCTCTTCTTCATTTAAGCCCATAAGTTTAAACAAAAAAAGATACATCTTCTACCTACCTGTTAAAAATGCTGTACCCTAACCAAAATTGTTACTGATATAATTATAAAATAAAAATAAATTTAATATAAAATAAGAAATACATCATTTATATTGTATATTATTTTAATATAACATTAATATATTATAAATATAAAAATAAAACATAATACTGACATGACACATTGACATTTTTCTAAGTCTGTTAGAAGAAAGGTGCTTTATTTGGAAAAAAAAAAAACCTTCCTGTGACACTTGGCTCAGAATTGCTGCTATAGAAATATCTTTTGGTGTGTTAGTAACTAAATCCCCTTGAATAGAGTCCAAGGACTTTATACTGAATTCTACTCGATGGTCAATAGTATTAATGTGAAATTCCAAGGCAGAAAGCACTGCAATTGATTTCTTTAAAAAAAATTATACATGAATTGACATTAGGATTAGAGCCAGGGGTGGGGAACCTACCTTGAAGCCACAGGTTCCCTACCCCTGGATAGACCCTCTATTGCCTGTGATAGCAACAGACCATTGGAGAAAGTTGTTCTGGTTGAAGGAGAATGATACCATCACAGAGAGGCAGAAAAAGGAATAAAAAAAATGTTCAAGGGATTCCAATGCTACTCATTCTCAAACTTCTCCCAGTTTGCCCTTCCTTTCTCTCCTGCCTAGCAGTAGGAACTGGAATTTCATCCACAGAAGGAATTACTGCTCCCTTCATGGTCTCGAAAATAAAAAAGACTTAGTTTGACCTATACTTTTAAGCCATCTCTTTCTCTCCTGAAAAGGAATCCATTTTTTCCCAACTGCAAATGTAAAGCATCCAATCATTCAAGGCTTACGTTAGACACATGATCACTAGCCAACATCTTTTTAACTCTATCCAAAATTCTCCAGTTTTTCAGCCAAAAAAACCATTGCAATCTGGTTTCTGACCTCTGCTGACCATCCTCTCCTTATGGATATTTTCTCCTCTCTGGGTTTTCATGACATTGTTCTCTCTGCATTCTCCTGTCTTTCCCTCTGATTGGTTCTTCTTGGTCTTCTCTCATGGATCATCACCAATGTCCTGAACCCTAATTGCGGATATAGCCCAAGGTTCTGCATCAAGTATACCCTCTCTCTCCAGAATCTCATCAGCTCCCATGAGTTCAATTACCATTTCTATGCCAATGATGACCACCCATCCCCACCCAACCCCCCACCCTGATCTATTTACCAACTCTGGACTATTTTTCTACATCACCAACTTGATGTCCCAATGTCACTTCAAATCATCATGTCAAAAACAAAATTGACTTATCCTTTCTCCTAAACCCAACCTTGCTCCTAATTTGCCTATTTCTGCCAAGGGCACCATTCTTTCCAGTCACCTAGTTTTATAACCTCAGAATTACCCTGTCATCCCTCTCCATCACCCCCTTTGTCCAATCAATTGCCAGGTCTTTTCAATTTACCTCCATAATACCTCTCATATTCATCTCCTTTACACACACACACACACACACACACACACACACACAGCCGAATTCAGATCCTCATCTTCTCTCACAAGGACAACTTCCACTTCCATCCTCTGGATGGTCTCCCAGCCTTCAATCCCTGCCCTTTCCTTATTGCCTCTAAGATAAAATACCTACTCCTCTCTTTAATATTCAAAGCCCTTCACAATCTGGCTGGAGCCTACTTTTCCAGATTTATTACATATTACTCCCCTTCAGGCATTCAACTGGCCTACTTGAAGTTACACATCCACTTCATTCCATCTTTTCTTTGTCTCTATGCAAAATCTTTCCTCAGTGCCTGGAACGTACTTCCTCTTCTCCTCTCCCAATTAGAATCCTAGGGTTTTTTTTTTTTTGGTTGTTTTCAAAATTCAGCTCCTAGCCACATCCTAGATAAGACTATTTCCAATTTCTCTCTCCCCTACCCTAGGCCTCCCCACCTGGTCTTTACCTTGTATTTACTCTATTTTCGGTTTTTACTTACATGTGTATATATCATTTTCCCCAAAAGAATATGAGCTCTGTGAGAGCAGAGACTATTTCATTTTTGCTTTTGTATCACTAATAGGACCTAGCACAGTGCCCAGCACACAGAAGGGGTTTAATAAATGTTTGGTGAGTGATGGAAGACAGTCCTCTGCAACTTTAATAGATGTCTTCTTAAATGGTCTAATCTGACAATTGGGTCTGCCACTACCTACCCTGCCTTACCTTACAAAGATGTGATCAAGATAATTTAATCCATGTCTATAGAACTCTTCTAAGTTTCTAATTTTTATTTTATATTACTCCTCTTTATGCACTGCATTCCTGTAAGCTGACCTAGCTTGCTGTTTTCCAAACTTGGCATTCCTCATCTGTCCGAGTATGTGGAATGTTCAACCCTCCTCACCTCCAGCTCTTAGAATTCTTAGCTCCTGGAGGCACTACCTTTTACAGATGAGTTTTCCAGAACTGTAGAGCATGCCTCTCTTGGGGAGGTTGATGTGGTGGGGTGGGAGAGAGTGGGGTGGGGTAATGAGAGACCCTGGGGTGGGAAGTTTAGCAATGGCCAAAATCACTGGTTATTTTTTGGTACAACTCCCACATAAATCCTTCTGCTTCTTTCAATGAAAACAAAGTTCAAATCAAAGTCAACAAAAGCGAGAGTAGCTTGGCAAATTCATTCCAACAGACAGTAAATTGCAGCCCAGCAATTCTATAACATGGTATGTGCGAATGAAGTCAAACTTGACTCTGTGCCTGTTGAATCTCAACTCAGGCACAATCTGACCTTCTCTGTTGACTGGCACAGGCTCAGGACACAGATGACCTGTGTTTTGGAGCTGCCTGACACATTTAAACATCAAATGTGTAAACCAAAAGTCAAACAGTCTCTGTGTAGAAGTTAAAATTTCCATCATATCTGTTTTAAATAAATATTTTCTCAGTGTTGCTAACTTTGCTATGTACAAGAGTAAGCTGATTTCAAAAACATCACTGTAACCTTTTAAAAATGGAAATAACTTGAGAATGCCTATAATAGTTTGAAACTTTCAAAAACTAAATTTAAATAGATTAATTCAAAATTAAATGTAGTTGTATTAAAATTTATCTACTTTTAATTGAAATATCTCCTTATAATGAATAAATACATAATTAGTTTGAAAATAAAGTTCAAAGGAGCAGTTCAAATAAGCGTAAGTAAATACAACTGAAGCAATATTAAGTAGCAAAAAGTCAGCAAATAGTTGTCAGTCCAGTCAGTCAACTGTTGTTGTATAGTCATACCGGACTCTTTGTGACTCCATTTGGGGTTTTCTTGGCAAATATACTGGAGTGTTTTGCCATTTCCTTCTCCAACTCGTTTGACAGATTAGGAACCTAGGCAAATAGGGTTAAGTGACTTCCCCAGGTTCACACAGCTAGTAAGACTGGATTTGAATTCAAGAGGATGAGTCTTTCTGACTCTAGGCCTGGCACTCTATCTACTGCTCACTTGCCTACTATGTGCCAGGCACTATATAGGGCTACAAAGAAAGGTAAAAGACAGTCCCTGATCTCAAGGGGTTCACCATCTAATGGAGGTGACAATGTAAGAAACAGGGGGAGCAGTTTTGTTTACACAGAGTTGAAAGTATTCCTCTTCCTCCTTCCCCTACCCCCCCAACCCCCAGCTTTAGCAGAAACCAGGCCTCTGGTCGGTCAGGTGAAAGGTTACACACATGCTCAAATGAGCCATTTGAAGAGGACATGACATAGGCAGTCAGGGGGTTGCATCTGGCCAATGAAGAGCCTGGCAGGAGATTCGATGTCGGGTCAATAAAAGGACTGATGTCCATCTGAGTCCTTTGTACTTTCTCCTGTATTCTGTTCAGGGGATGTACCCATTTATTCAGGAGGAATAAATGTAAACTATAACTAAAATGTTCCTGGCTTCCCAGTGAGTATTGTTTATAATGTAAGTATGTTTCTAACAACAACATGCAAACAACAATACATAAACAGGATCTATACAAGACAAATTGAGGTGAGAGGCATTCTTGGAGGAAAAGGATTAAAATTAAGGAAAACTAGAGGAAAGCTTCTTCTAGAAGGTGGGAGAAGCAAAAGCCCAAATCTAAACAATACAATCCACTCTATCTGTCACTGGGATTCATGAGTCCTGTAATTGACAGAGGGGAAAGATGTCTGTTCACTTTGTAGAAATGCTTAAGTTGCAGATCACATGAAATCTAATAATGTGAATACAGTAGGAATAAGAATTGCTCCTATGTCTAAAGACCTTCTTAGTTAGTTGAAAAGCTGAATATTTTTACTCTTTGGATCTACAAGTAGATGAAGCAATGTATAGAACTAAAGATGCAGCTGAATTTTCTTTTATGTTGTCTCACTCAATTAGAGTGTAAGCTCCTTGAGAGGAGAAACTGTCTTGATTTTTCTCTTTGTATTCCCAGCCCCAGAGCTCAGCACAATGCTTGATACATCATATGCATTAAACAAATTATTTTCATTCCTTCATTCATTCACACTGCATGCTTCCCAATCTCTTATCTCGAAAAAAATGAACAAGGAGCTATATATATAGTTTTTCAAGTTGTAACAAAAATAATCAATTCTGTTAAAAAAAAATCTACTAAAAAGAAGGCTCTTTGGAAAATTGTGTGGTCATGGGGAGCAGAACAATGGGAGCTTCTAAATAATTGTAAAATGTGCTGGCTTTCTTTGGACAGAGTATTTAAAAGGACATTGGAACTAAAAGAAGAAAATGTCATTTTTTCTTAGTGATAAAAATAAAGAGGAAGTGAATTCATTTTATAACAAAATTTCCTACCTGAAACTTGCATGGCTGGTGAATATTTGTGAAAAACCAAGTTCTCTAAATAAACAGTACTAGGTTCTCAAATTCCTACTCTGATCCAGAAGGATAAAGTGATCTCATTTATGAAAAAGTTAGAGCTATGGATAGCAAACTTTTAAAATATTTGTATGCTACCTAATTTTTAAAATACCTGCCTTATAAATGAAATAAAATAAGTAAAGACAGTTTATTACAGTAAAGACTATTAACTACTTGACCAGTCTATCAAAGCAATTTTTATTTTTTTTAACGATCTAGATGTTTCAAAATATAAGCAAATAAGGAAAACATTTGCTAAAGATATGATATGTTTGGTCAAACTCTGAACAAGAAGGACTAATAGATTTGTCTTCTGATAGTCTGTTAAAACAAGAATTTGATCCTGAAATTTTCATTATGTTTTGACTAATGGAAGTCTCTGAGAAGGGATTCAAAAGCTCTCATGGTTCCTGCCCTCAGGAAGCTTATAGTCTAGTAGGAAATTATGAAACTGACATAGTCAATGACTTGGATAAAGGCATAGATAGCATAATTATCAAATTTACAGATGCAAAGCTTAGAGCAATAGCAAACGTATTGGATGACTGTCTCAATACATGGTTAGCAAGGATTATGATACCAATAGCTCGGTACAAAGAAACATGGAGCACACAAGACAATACAAGTCTGATTATTGAGAGGAAACATACTTACAATAAAGACGAGAAGTCAATAATGTGGAAATATGTTTTACATGACTACACATGTATAACCTGTATCAGATTGCTTGCTGTCTTTGGGTGGGGGGTGGGGAAGAGAAGGAGGAGAGGGAGAAAAATTTGGAGCTCAAAGTCTTATAAAAAATGAATGCTGAAAATTGTCTTTACATGTAATTGGAAAACATAAAAGACTATTCTTAAAAACTGTTAAAAGGAAATAATAGTTAAAAAATTAGAAGAAGCCCTTCAACAAGGATGGAAACAGATTGGCCACCTGGACTCTGGTGGACTCAGACACCAAACCAGTCAAATCTGGTGGGTTTTTACAAGGTCTTCATTTGGGTCAAGCATGGGGTGGGGGAGGGAAGATCTTGGACCTGGGGACTGGTGCTGATTCATGCTAGTGAGGGCACAAGGGTGTCTCGTGGGGAATTGGCAGCTTGTTGATATTCAATCTCTCTGCCACTCATGTTACTGCTGATCTTATTTTGACAGGGTGACTCAGGGAATGTGAGTTTCAGCAGGCTTCATCTCATTTAGAGGGTTAGGGAGGCCACTGAGGTCCTTACAATGACAGAATTAGGATATAAAAGGACCTTCACAGGCCAGGACATTTGTACTGAACCTAATAAGCTGAAATTTAATGGAGATAAATGTAATAGCTTATCACTGAGTTCAAAGAATCAACTTTGTAAATATGATGGGGGACACATGGCTAGTTAGAAGTTTGTCTAAAAAAGTCTGGGGTGGGGGGGTGGATTGGGGCACAGCAAGCTCAAAAGGGGCCAATAATGTGACATAGCAGTCAAAAAAAATTTTTTTAACCCAAATTAAGATAGGGCTAGCCACCAGAATTTGAGAGACAAAGAGTCACAGTCAGACTCCAACTGGAATATATTATACTATTCAGTTCAGTATACCCCATAGCTTAAGAAGGATCCTGATAAACCAAGAAGTGTCCAGAGGAGGGCAATCAGGATTGTGAAAAGCCTAAAGCAATTCAGTGAGGATCTAATTAAGGAACTGGGGAGTGTTTCATCTGGAAAAGAGAAGCCTAGAGAGAGGGGTAACCATAAGAACTGCCTTCTAGTTGAAAGGCTGTCACAAGGAAGAGGTTATTAGACTTCATTCAATAATTCATTTAACAAGCATTATTAAGCATCAACTAGAGTTCTGTTTGGCTCCACAGAGCAGAACTAAGAATAATGGGTAGAAGTTACAAAGAGGCAACTTTAGGCTTGGTATTGGGTGAAAATGTTGGCGTAGTAGATAGAGCACAGGGCCTGGAGTCAGAAAGACCTGAGTTCAAATCCAGCCTCAGACACTAACTGTATGCCTCTGGGCAAGTCACTTAACCCCTATTGCCTCAGTTTCTCATCTGTAATGGGGACATGCTGGAGAAAGAAACAGCAAACCACTCCAGTATTTTTGCCAAGAAAATGTATAGTTGGTCACTAAACTAAACTACTAAACAACAACAATAAAGTAAGGAAGTGTTGGGTAATCCCCCCCCCCCACTCAAGTCTTTAATCAAGGGTTGGATAATCACTTATTGATGTGCAGTAACAGGGATTCTTTTTCAGATAAGGACTGAGCCACTGAAACCTTTTCAAACTCTCAATTCTTTGATTCTGAACTTTGAGCCTAAATTCTGCCCTATCTCCCTTTCCTCCCCATTTCAATTCTTAATGTTCTCTTCCCACCCACCCCACCCACCCCCCATCAAATTGCCTGGTATTTATTTATGTCTGAACACATGGTATCCTCCAGTAAACTCCCTAAGGACCTGGACTGGTCATTTTTGTTCTTTGTATTCCCATTGCCAAGCACAGAGTCTTATTATAAAGGTGCTTAATAAATGTTCATTTAACTGAATTAGCAAAATTCATGATGCATGCATCAATTAATGTATAAGCAAAGCTCCCAAGAGATTCCAAGGAGCTCATCCCTTTGCTCCACAGGAGTTTAAAAAAATCCACTCTTGGAGGAGCCTTTAAAGTGGAAGGCCAGAAACTTCTGACAAAGAAAGAGTTTAAAAAGACCCAAACTAAGCTATTCCTGGCGGGGACATTGTGGCTTTCAAACCACACAGATTATATATATATATTCCCCCCTCTTCTAACCCTGGGGCTTGGTGAAGAAAAGAGAAAGAAAAGATCTCCTTCCCAAGCAAACCAACTGGCAAATTTAATGAGGAGGGGAGTATACCTGGACACCGTTCACCACCCAGCTTTGTTTCTAGTGAATACAATGAAGCGTTGTAACATCAGATCAGGCTGTCTTATGAGGCACCGAGGCAAGAAGCTGGAGACATAGCTTAAGGAACTGGCTGCTCAGAGTTCTAATTTGTTAGGGCCTATTGTGTGGACCTCAATCATTGGTCATAGAACTTCAGTGGATCCTCCCTGGAAGAATGAAGGGTCTAAGTGGACTTTTTAGGGGAGACAAAATCTGGCCAGTAGATACTTATTTTAATTGGCTTAGGGTGCTAGGCTAAAGCAGAGAAAGAAAATCAGCCCAGGAAAGCAATACTTGACACCTCACCTTGAATCTGAAGGTGATAGGGCCAATGTATGGAAACTAGCAGCCTCCAGAGAGACTACCAATACAAACAGATCAGAATCCCTGAAATGAATCCCTATTCTTGGGAAACTGCAGCTGGCATCTTCTAACTATTGAATTTTGTTCCAGAAAGTGGGTGTTATAAATAAGGGGCACGTTTAACTTCAGGCTTCCCCCCAGGTACAAGGGCATTCTTGGCAGAATGAGTAGCTTCAGGAGAGCCCAAACCCAGAGAACCTGAAAAATTAGAAAAACTTCTGACCACAAAACAAAGGTTAGTGCTTGCACCGGAGTTGGTGAAATGTTTACTTACCTTAAAACATCCACAGACTTAGGTATGGATAGGGCAGAAAGAGGGACCCATCCCTAGGGATTTTGCTAATGAAAGAAGATTTGCTATTACTAGAAATGGTAACCAATACTTGGCCTACCCAGCCAACATTCCTTAGTGTTAAATCTGCAGCATCAACTCTCAGCTAATCCAACTGCTCCCTCTCACTGGCTCCCTCCCTTTTGCATGGTACGAAGGAGAGTTTAAAATCTAAAGACTTACTAGCCTTAATAAGTTCCAGTCCCCAAGTCAACTATATCCCAGGATGGTAATAATTATAATGATAAAGCCCTTTAAGTACACTATTATCTCATTTGATAATAAGAGACTAACAGAATTAGTGGATGTGGTTGCTAGGAAGCTGCCAGAGATCTGTGAAAAACCATCAAGAGTAGGACAGCTGGCTGTCAGGACTAGAGAGAAGCAAATGTGCCCGGTGTTCAAAAAGGGGAAAAAGATAAATATATTTAAACTACTAGTCTGAGAACTTGACATGGCTTTGTGGCAAGCTTCTATAACACATCGTTAAAGCAATGGTTTATCAGCATTTAAAAGGGAAGTAGTGATTGCTATAAGCCATTAGGAGGTCATGGGATTATAGATCTATGGTTTAAAGGTCACTCAAACAATTCCTTCATTTTTACAGATGAGCTGCCCTGAATCATAGAGAGGTTAAGTGATTCATCATAGGCCACGCAGATAATAAAAGACAGAGTCTGGATTTGAATTCAGGTTCTGTGACTCCAAATTCAATGCTCTTTCCATTGGGTTCATCAAGAATAAGTCACACCAAAATTAACCTCATTTCCTCTCCCCACTTTTTAAAAAATAAAATAAAAAGTTTACATTAACTTTCAAGGACTTTCTTTCCTTTTTTGACAAGGTTCCTAGACAAAATTCAAAGGAATACCATAGACCTATCATACCAGGCTTTCAGCACTGTATTTGATGGGGTTTTCATTATCATTATAGTCTGGTGGATAAGATAGTAGTATACATATGCTGCTAAAGGAAAGCACAGTTAAATGATCATACCTAAAGAGGGGTGATTAATATACAAATTTCAAGCTAGAATGAGGTTTGTAGGACTCTATGCTTGGCTCTGTTCTATTCAATATTTTTATCAGCAACTTGGATGAATGCAGATATTGAATGCTTATCGAACTTGCAGGTAACATAAAGATGAAGAAGAATAGTAACCATATCACATGACCACAAGGGGATCTAAAAAGAACTCAACATGCCAAAAATGACTGGATGAATAGGATAAGAATTAATAGGAATGGATGTAAAGCCCTACAGTTAGGTTAAACAAAAAAGCAATGACTCTTAAATACTAGAAGGGGAGAGATGATCAGAAGATAATTCATGTAAAAGAGATGTGGGGATTTTAACTATTAACTCAATACAAGTTAACAGTGTGATCTAGCAGCAGAAAACAGCCAGCACAATCTGAGACTGAATGTTCAGAATGAAGTAGATGGGAGCCCTGATGTACTCTGTCCACCCTGGTTGAAGCCCATGTGTAGCATTATGTTAATTTCCCAATGCCACATTTTAGGAAGTACATTTACCAACTGGAAGTACATTAAGAGGACACTGACAAGGAGAGTGAGGGAAGGAGAAGCCACACTATATGAGAGTCAGAAGACCTAAGAGATGTTTAACTTGGAGATAAGAAGATTTATTTAAGTGGAAACATAATATTCATCCTTGGAGTAACCTAAGAGCCATCACCCATGAGAAAAAAGGGTTAGACTTGTTTTTACCTGACCCTAGAGGGGAGAAGTAGGAGTAATGGATAGGTTTTTTAGGGGAGACAGATTTGAGCTCCATCTAAGGAAATACCAAAATTAGAGCTGTCCAAAAGTGGAATACATTTCTTTCAAGGGAGAGAGGATTCCCTATCACTGGAGGTCTTCAAAAGCCCAGGCTGGATAGTGACTGTCATGGCTATTCATCCCAGGAATACCTGCTGGAATAATGGTACTCTGAGTTTCTATAATCAATTCTGGAGGAAATGACAATGTAAGTTTTGCTTTTCTCCAGGAAAATGAAGTGAGAAGTTCCTCTAATTCAATCCAAAACTCACTTTTGCCTAAATTACTAGGGTCGATTTTTCCCCCTGAAAATTATATAGCTTAAGATGTGACCTAAATACAGTCCAATAGTGCCCTTTTATAGTCACTCTCTGACTAAAATCATCTTCAATTATAGCCTCATATAGGACCTAACCATAGGCCTCAACCAAGACTCACATTAACCTATGCCCTGATCCAAAAAACTGTGAGTTGTGGTCATTGAGCACATGACTGTAATTCAGATGTTCCTAATTTCAGATTTAAGCCAAAAAGGAATTAAAACAAAATTTCATGAGGAATATAAGATACAAAAGCAGAGACCAACTTTCAGCGACTAAAACTAAGAAGCATCCACATAATGAATAGTATTAAATGTTCCTTCCCAGAAGTAATCCATTCTAAAATGTGATTTGGAAACATTTAACTATGAAGATTACAATATCTCCCTAAATGTCACCATCAGAAACAGATGACTTAAAATGTAATCAGTGTAAAACAGTTTGTAAACATGGAAATCATAACCTGTTGTGAAAGTCTGTTGAAGTAGGGAAGGGAGACAAATAATAATAAATGAAAATAAAAGTCTTCCAAATCTAGGATTCAAAAAAAGAGAAGAGTTTAATTCAATTCAACCAACTACCCTGGTTGAGGACATTCAACATCTAGACAAGACACAGGTCCCTGCCCTGATACATCCTATAGTCTAATAGGGAGATGAGACACCAGCATGGATAACATGTAATGCTACATTCACGATAATTGCATTCATCAAGTGAAAAACCAAGTGTTCTGAAGTATCTTTACATCTCCACAAAGGGACCAGAGGAGGAGCAGGAGTAAAGACAGAGAGGCAAGATAACACAGGCTGTCCCCAAGGGTAGGAAGGAATAATGCAATTTGACTGGAATGTAGAGTGTGCAAGGCAAAGTAATAGGAAATGAGGCTGGAAAGACAAGGAGGCAGAAAACTGCGGAGGGCCCTGAATGCCAGACAAAGGTGGATGGATTTTAGTGGAGAGGCAATAGGGAGTGACTGAAGACTTTTGATCAAAGGAGTAAAGTGCGTTATCTATGTGCATAAGGAGCGCTAGTCTGATCACGGTTTAATTGATCTATTAGAAAAGGAGAGCCTGGGGTGGGGGGGAGGGGGTGGTACAGGAAGACAGTCCAGGAGGGTGGCTAGAAGAATAAGAATTTGCTAGTAAGCCTCTAGCACTGCCCAAGGGCGAGAGTGCTTGGAGTTTGTTCGACCATTTCCAGTTCTTTAAAATTCCTGAACAGGAGCAAAGTGATAAATCAGACTCTGTGCTTGCTTGGGATAAAATGTCCTTTTAACCACACTCATTTCTCCCCTCCCCCATTTCTATGCTCACCAAGCAACTTTCCAATCTATAATTTTCAATGTGCCTCCTAAAATGTCTTGGTTGTAAGGCTGAACATAGCTCCTGTAATAAATTTTTAAATGGCCATTCTACTTTATAACTCAGTTTCTTATGTTCCTGGTTAGAATAAATCAGTTTTCTAGAGTCTGATCACACTCTGAATAAACTGATAAAAATCAAGTTTCCAAACTTGAATTTCTCTTATATCTATCCCTTCCCTCTCCCTCTTCACTCCTCCTGCCATAAACCTAGACTAGGCACTCACTCACCATCTCATCCTGGACTGTAAGAATGGCTTAACTGTCCCTAATCTCCCCCTCCAAATTATCCTATTGACTACTACCAGATTGATCTTGCCAAAACAATGTTTTCATTAGAAATAAAACAAGATAAAATGTCTTCACTCAGCCTGATTTCTATTTGTCCAACCAGTTGGTGGTGCAGTGGACAAAGAACCAAGCCTAAGTCAGAAAGCTGTTGGTGTTCATTCATTTTTGAATTGTATCTGACTCTTCATGACTCTATTTTGGGTTTTCCTGGCAAATATACTGGAGTGGTTTGCCATTTCCTTCTCCAACTCATTTTACAAATGGGAAATTGAGGCCAAGGGTCACACAGCTAGGAAGTATCTGAGGCCATATTTGAACTCAAGAAGATGAGACTTCCTGACTCGAGGCCTGGCACTCTACCCACTATGCCACCTAGCTGCTCTGTAGTCAGAAAGACGTGAGTTCAAATCTGACCCTAGACACTTAGTTGCTGCATGATTCTAGGCAAGTCACTTAACTTCTGTTTGTCTCAGTTTCCTCAAGTGGAAAATGGGGATAAAACAGCACCTACCTCAAAGGATTGCTGTGAGAATAAAAGTAGATATATGTAAAGCACTTATGGTGCTAACATATAGTAGGTGCCTAATAAATGAATACCTCCTTCTCTGCCCCCTCATTAGATATTACTCAGTACAAACCCTCTGGGCCAGCCAAGGTGGTCTCATTCTTTCTAGAACATGCCATGGTCCCAGTTTCTTTGTTCTAGCTGCTTCCTGTTCCAAGGAATATACTTCTGTCTTCCCCTCCGTATACATGCCCAAAGTCTCCTCATCTTCCAAGACTTACCTTAAGTCACTTAGGGAGTGCTCACCTAATGTTCTAAGCCACAATGAATTCCCCCTTCGCTGAACACTTAGGGCACTTATTGTCTATAATGATTAGCTTTGGCGGCCCTTAAGCTCATAGCACCTTTAATTGTTTGTGTGTGTGTGTGTGTGTGTGTGTGTGTGTGTGTGTGTGTGTGTCTTGGGTCTCTAAACTGGGCACTTCTGAAGGGCAGAGACAATGTTTTACATTCCCTAAACTTCTTGGAATCCCCCAAAATACCTAGGACAGTGCTCCTCACAAAAGAAGTGGTCCATAAGTGCATGGTGAATGAAAGCCTTCAGAGAATTTCCATTTTAAGGGGGCCCCTGTCTTCATTCTTCTATATCCAGACTTCTTTTTCCACCACTCCCAAGCAGGTGCCTAATTTTAATTTCTTTTTATTCTGACCTTTAAAAACACCAAATAAATCTCTATTATGCAAAACTAGATTTTCCTTTAAATATATAATTTAATGTGTAACATTCAAAGGCATCCTTCTTGTCTATGTTTCCTTCTGGACTTTCTATAGTTCTGAACATTCTGAAAAATGTTTCAATGACTCCTCCTTTCTTACTTTTTCTTGAGGTGGGAGGGGGCAGTCCTATTGCTAGCTACTCCCCCTCCCCCCTTTATTCTTTGCTGTAACAAGATGAGCTGCTATAATTGTTTTTGCACATATAAGCCCTTGCCCTCTTTTTTTGATCTCTTTGAAGTATAAGCCTAGTAGCTGGGGCATTGACTTTTGGGGCATAATTCCAAATTGCTTTCCAGAAGGGCTGGAACAATTCATCCCCTCCAACAAATGCTATTTTTCCACTTCTGGTCATTTTTGCACATCTGGTGGGTATGAGGTAGAACCTCAGAGTTGGTTTCTAATTGTTAGCTATTTGGAACATTGGCATATGGCTGTTGATAGCTTGGATTTCTTCCTTTGAGAGATCCCTGTTCATGTCTTATGACCATTTAGCTAATGGGAGATTGGCTATTATTCTAATATATTTTAATAAGTTCCTTCCTGATCCCCCCAACTGCTAATGTCCTCCCCCCAAAATGCCTTGTATTTATCTACTTTCTATATTATGTTTATTAATCTTGTACTGTGTGTATGTATATGTATGTATATACAGATGTGCATATGTATACACACACAAACACACAAATACATACATATTTTAATGTACTTGGTATCTTTTCCATTAGAATATAAGTTCATTGTGAGAAGGGATTTCATTCTTTATACTTTATACTTATATCTCCAAAGATTGGCACATAGTAGGTGAATCCTTATGGATCAATATATCTTAAATAGAAGACCCTTATCAGAGAAACTGACTACAATGACTTTTCCCCCAATTAACTGTGTGCCTCCTTATTTTAATTTCATTGGTTTTCTTTGAACAAACTTCTCTTAATTTTATGAAATCAAATTGTGTATTTTATCTTCTGTGATCCTCTCTATCCTTTATCCATATTTTCCTATATCCATATTTTGAAAGGAACTTTCTTCCATTCTCCCCTTTAAAAAAAATGATTTCTTATATCTAAGTCACATATCCATTTGGAGCTTATCTTGGTATTTGGTATGAGATGTTGGTCTCAACCTGATTTCTGATCGACTACTTATGAGTTTTCCTAGAAGTTTTTGTCAAACTGGAAATCCTTACCCCACTGGGTTTATTAAACACTAAGTCACTATGTCCACTTGCTTCTGTATATTGTATATTTAATTTTTAATCTTTTAAATCTTTTCCAGTGACTGACCCCTTTCTGTTTTAAACTACCAAATAGTTTTGATGATTGCTAGTTTGTAGTATAGTTTCAGAGCTAATACAACCAGCCCCCTTCATTGCCCACTCCTTTCCCCATTATTTCCCAGGAGAATCTTAACTTTTTTGTACCACCAGATTACTTTTATTTCTCTACCTCTATAACGTAATCCTTTCATAGTTTGACTATTATAGTACTGAATAATTAAATTAATTTAGATATTAATACCATTTTAATTAGGGGCAGCTGAGTGGCACAGTGGATAGAGTACCAGGCCTGGAGTCAGAAGACTCATCTTCCTGAGTTCAAATCTAGCAACTAGTTGTGTGACCCTGGGCAAGTCACTTAACCCTGTTTGCCTCAGTTCCTCATCTGTAAAATGAGCTAGAGAAGGAAATGGCAAACCACACCAGTATCTTTGCCAAGAGAACCCCCAAATAGGGTTGTAAAAAGTCAGAAATGACTCAACAACAACAACAAAATACCATTTTAATTACATTGGCATAGGTTAACCTGAGTAATTAATATTTCTCCAATTATTTAGGTGTGTGTTTCTGTAAAGAGTTCTTCATCATTGTATTCACATGTTCCTGTGTGGATTTTAGTAGAGAGACTCTCCAATACTTCATACATATAGTAATTTTGCACGGAATTTCTCTTTCTATTTTTTCCTTCTGGGTTCTGTTGGTAATATGCTGATGATTTGTGTGGGTTTCTTTTATATCATGTTATTGTTTCAAATTAAGTTAAGTTTAGTTTTTGTTTCTTTTATATCAAGTTATTGTTTCAAATTAAGTTTTAGTTGACTCTCTAGGATTCTCTGTATAGAACTAATCATCTGCAAACAAAAGCAGTAATCCACTACAGAGATGAGAAGCAATATGGCAGAGCGGAGAGACACCCACCCTCAGAGCTAGGATTCAAACCCTGCCTCTGACACATACTGGCTGTGACAGAGACCCTGGGCAAGTCACAACCTCTCAGTATTCCCAGATGACCCTCTAAGACTATAACTTGCAGAGAAGTTGCTGATATTATATTCACCCATCACCCAGAATATTCTTCCTCCCAAACCAGATGCAGGGACCAGTATCCCAAGGACAATGAGACAGAAAAGCCCAGGAGAGTCCTAAGGAAGGAGCTGCATTGGTGGAAGGACTTCCTCCCCAAAGAGTTCCCAATCACAATGAAATCACAGATCTGGGGGGGGAGGGGGGAAGCACAAGCTTTGCCATTTTAGCCTTATTAAATTTCATCTTGTTAGCTTCAGTCCATCAGTCTGCCTTGTCAAAATGTTTTTGAATTCCTGATTCTGTCATCCAATTTATCCAATATAGATCAAGCCAGAAGTCATAGAAAGACAAGGGCATCCACTTTATAAGCCGCCAGCTGCAAAGGCCAAGATACTTGGGCATGGTTGAGACTCGTAAATGATGTTCCCATTACATAAACACCCTGTGAATCAAAACGTAAGTCTCTGTCATCCTCCCATGCAGAGATTTAAAAAAAAAAAAGAATACAAAGCTCCAAAGTCCCCTTCAAAGACTGTTCCTTCTTATTTAGGCAATGTGAAAATATAGACTCCCAGCAATGCCCAATCAAGGGTTTAAGTGAACAGTCAGTGAATAACATTTACTTGCTCCTCATCCTGTGGAACACACTAGGATGTACACTAGGCACACAGGGGAAGGGTGAACAGAATAGAAAAGAATGAAAAGACCTAATTCACTACTCTGAAGGCCCTTCCCATTTACTTGAAGAGAGAATACAATCACAACATAAGCACAGAAAAAAATTTTTAAAAATACAATTAAAGCATAAACTGATATAGAAATAAAGTATAAAACCGAGTACAGAAAGGTAGGTGGGGTCAGACTTGGGTTTGAGTATGGAAATTCAGATATTAATGAACCAGATGGTTTCTAAGATCCTCTAAAACTTAGATCGGTTGTTGTTTAGTCATTTTTCAGTCACGTCCAACTCTTCATGACCCTTTTTGGGGTTTTCTTGGCAAAGATACTAGAGTACTTTGCCATTTTCTTTTTCAGCTCATTGTACAGATGAGGAAACTGAGATGGCCAGAGATTAAGTGACTTGTCCAAGGTCACACAGTCAGTAAGTGTCTGAGGCCACATTTGAACTCAGGAAGATAAGTCTTCCTGACTCCAGGCCCCCCACTCTATGTGCCACCCAGCTGATTCCCTATTTCAGGATTTAGAGTTGAAGAAACTGGGTTCAAATTCCAGGGCAACCATTTACTATACGATTAGGCAAGTCAGCATTCTCTGGCAGTGTTTCCTTATCTGTAAACTAAAAGTGGGCAGGGAGGGCTGGGGGGGTGTGTGTGTGTGTGAAATTGTCCTTTCCAGCACTCAATCTATCATCCCACTTATATGGATTGTTGGATGAGGCATAACCAAGTGTAGCCAGAATGGACTTTGTTTTCTTTGAATGACTCAGCTTGCCTCGTTGAGCTTCCCTGGACTCTGGGGCTTGCTCTTCCGGGGCAGGACCAGAGCTTCCTGTGTGATGAGTCGTGGGGCTGGCTGAGGGGAAGTGTGTTAACATGGTCTACGCTAGGGGGAAGGGCCAAGTCAAGAACCAATCGGCCCTGGTCGTTCAGGCTGCGCTTGATGATGTCAAAAACTCTATAAGAGGGGAGAGGACAGCTTGAAGATCCTCCTTTCCTTTTCTGGTTGGAGCCAGAGACACCTACAGCCGAAGCTGAGCTGCCGGTAGCAGAGCTGACTAGAGGCTAATGGGTAATCTTCTTACCGTAGAGGGGAAGCATGTATACGATTTTGCCTTATACCATCTCGCTTCTCTGTGGCCTTCTGGTTACCCTTGTAAGGCGGACTTATTGGGCCTGGAAGCTTTTGATGAAAATATCAAAATGGGGACGCTGGTTTGTGGGCTTGTTATTGTGGAGTGTAAATACATGCTTTAGTTCTCCTGCCTTCTGCCTAGAGAATTCCTTATATCCTGCAGTTCCGGACCTTTTAGGCACATATGAGATTCTCTTTGAAATCATAAATTCTGCCTTCCTAATATACCAAGGCATAGTGGTAAAATAACAGGAGTACTGAACTAGGAGTCAAAAACCTTGGGCTCCCAGCCCAGCTCTACAACTTACCAGCCTTGTGAGCTTGGGCAAGTCATATAACTTCTCTGAGCCTGTTTCCTCAAAATGGGGGAAATGACATTTAACCTCCTTCCTCACAAGAGTTACTGTCAGAGTTAAATGAGATAATACATATGAAGGCACTTTCAGGGGTAAGGTGCTATATCATCATCTTTTTCATTTGATTCACTTAAAACCATTTAGACATACAGGATGTCACAGCCTCTAGAAAAACCTTCTGCCTCAGATTCTATGCTAAAAGATTCTGTGGCTCATCCCCCAAGAGTCCAGCACTATGTTAAACCTGAGCTCTGCCACTTAGCATCTGTGTGATCTTGGGCAAGTGACTTATGCTCTCTGGTCTCACTTTCCTCAAATGTAAATTCAGTGGGTTGGGCTAGATGACCTCTAAGGTACTTCCCAGTTCTAAATTTATAATGATCTTGTGATGCCATGACTTCAGATTGGGGCAGGACATGGGGATTATATTCACTCTTCACTCAGAACTTTCTTCCTCTTAATCTACAAGCAGGGAGCAGCATCCCCGAAAAGGGGAGATGGAGCACAGGAGAGTTCCAAGGCAGGATCTGCACTAATGTGGCTTCTCCAAAGGGGAAAGGATAGCTAGTGGGAAGGAGAGGTCAGTCCCTTTCTGGCAGCATTAGGGTGGGTCCTACTTCAGAGAACTAGACATGCTTTTATATATCCCAGATAGTGAACATGCTGACATTCTAGTTGCTCCTCTCTACTGTGGAAAGAACCCTAGATATGGAGGCTTGAGTTCAAATCCCACTATCACTTACTATCTCCATGACCTTGAGCAAGTCATCACACCTTTCTAAGCCTCAGTTTACTCATCTGAAAAATAGGATGGTTGGACTATACAATGTCTAAGGTCCCTTCCAGCTCTAAACCTATGACCCTATGAATGCTCCCTGCTTCATTTTATAACCACTGAACTTCCCCCAGAGACCAAAGTCACCAAAAACCTTTCTGCTGTCAATCTGAAATCCTACTTCCTTCATAAAGTCTTTTGGGACCTAGAAGAAAGGTACAATTTTACCATCAGCCTTACCTTTCTGGGACTGAAATTCCCATTCAAAGTTATTTATTCAACATTGCTTAAGCCCCTACTTTATACATAGCTTTATAATATAGTATGCTGGGGGATGGGGAGAGGGAGACAAAATATGCGCAGGGTTTCTTGACCTTAAGGAGCTTAGGTTGTAAGCAGGGGGATAAGACCCGTAAACAAAGCATTATAAAACAAAACAGAAGAACATTAATATGAACATGGTGTCATGGAATCTCACAGGAGGAGAAAGCTCTCCTTCCAAGGAAATCTGGAAAAGTCTTTGTAAAGGAGGTAACATTTTAGCAGTCTTGAAGAATAGTTAGGATGCCAGCAGGCAGAGATGGGGGGGGGGGGGGGAAGGGCAGTCCAGGCAGAGTGAACAATGGAAGCAATGGTGGTAGATGATGGTGAAGATGCCAACAGGCAGAGATAGGGGGGAAGGGTAGTCCAGGTAGATTGAACAGTGGAAGTAATAGCACTGAGAGCAGAAGACACAGGTAATGTACACAGAATGTTGATTAGTCAGTTCAGCCTGGCTGGAGTCCAGAATACCTGAGGAGGCTAAGTAGTCCCCTCCAGGGAGGCTAGAAAGTAGGTTGAGCCTAGAAAGACAGATTAAAACCAGAATGTGGTATGTCTCAAATACAAACTGGAGAATTAGAACCTTTTCTTAGGTAGACAATGGGGAGTCATTGAATGTTCCTGAGTAGTGCCAGGCTCATTAAGAGCTATGCATTAGGAAAATTACTCTGTTGGGGGTTTATAAAATGGATAGTCTGGAGATAAGGAGATCAAATTAGAAAAGTATAGCAATAATCCTTAGAAAGCACCAATGAGGAGAGTGGTAAGGAACAGACAGACTCAGGAAAAGTTGTGAAGAGAGACCAAGCAGTACTCAGCTACTAACTGGTTATGAAGTGGGCATGGGGATGGGGGAGAGTGGAAAGGTTGAGGGAAGAGGGGAAAATATAAGATGACTCCAAGGTCATGAGCCTTGCATGATGAGAAAAAGGGCAGCACCATTGGCGATAGAGCAACACATTTTAGAGGCCAGATGACTTCAGTTTGTGACAAGCTGAGCTTGAGCTCCAACCATTTTACCCCACTACCCTAAATGTGCCTGTTGTTGCTGTCCACCCCACATAAGACTATACATATACTTTCTTAGTCTTTGACATACCACGCCTATCACTCAGTGAGGGCTAACTTCCACACCACAAGGATGTGTAATTTCATTGCTGTGGGCATTCCTGCCACTGACAAAGATCTCAACCATTCTATCAAGGAGGAGAAGGTCTGCAGGAGTTGCTATGGCCAAAAAATTTATCTTCCCACAAAAAACCTGGTGAGGAATGTCTAAGGCAGGCAGAACCTCAGAAACATGGTCCATCAGTAGGCCTTTCCACCTTCTAAAATCTACCAGAGTTTGTACCTTTAAGAAGCCAGGATCACCTTGTAACATTCTACTTAAATTTCAGAGGGGCCATTAAGGAAGAACAATTTGAACCCTTAAATCAGGAATTCATCTCCTCTTCTGTGTCATGGACCCCTCTGGCAATCAGCTTTGGGGAAGCCTATAGACTCCCTTCTCAAAATCACATTCTCAAATGTGTAAAATGAAAGGCTGCTTCTGGAAACCAAGATGACAGAGTAAGCAGTAAATTGCTGTAATTCTCCCATACTCACCTCCAAACAACCACAAAATAGTGCCCCAAAACAAATCCTGGAGCAGCAGAACCAGCAAAAAGACGGCATGAAACAATTTTTTAGCCAAAGAAATTTGAAGGATCAGCAAGTAATGTCCATCTCACTGGGGCAAAAGGGGTGTGCAGTCCAGAACAGAAGAATCTCAGCAAGCCCCACCTCAGCAAACCAGCAGGTGACCCTGATCCTCAGTGTGGTGGAGCAGGCAAATGCCAACAACAAGACTCCCCACATGCCTTTGCATAGCCAGAGGAACAAGCAGACTCCAGCTCAGAGAACTACCATGTGCTTCAGCATAGCCCTGGGCAAACAGGCATCCAGCAATAAGACCTCCATGTACTTCAGCACAGCCCCAGGCAAACAGGTAGCTGCCAGCCAACACTGGCCCACCATGGTTCAGCATAGCCTTGAGCAAACAGGCAGCCTCCAGAAGCCAGACCACCAGTTGCTTCAGTGTAGTTACAGGGAAATGCAGAAACACCCCAACCTGGACTCAGCATATACCAGACACCACCACTAGACCCCAGCTCAGCACTAGGAAAGCTGCCAGACCCCTACAGCTTCTAATAATACCAGCCAAACCCCACCCCACCCCCAATACAGCACCAGACACAAGGTCCCCTGTGAGCCTCAGGGCAATATCAATGCAGCACCAGGTAAACAGCCAGGGCCTACAACCACTAGCACAAGAAGCCAGAGACAGTGTCCCTTCTACCGTGGTTATAGAGCTCAAGTTTAAAAGTAAGGAAAAAGGCCCCCCCCCAAAAAAAAAAAAGATGAGTAAAAAAAAAACAAAAAAGGAATCTGACCATGGAAAGATATTATGGTGACAGGGAAGACCAAGACACAAACTCAGAAGAAGACAACAACGTCAAAACACCTATGGGCAAAACCCCAAAGAAAAATGGGAAGTGGTCTCAAGCCCAGATAGAACTCATGGAGATATCAAAAAGGAGCTTAAAAATCATATGAGAGAAGTAGAAGAAAAATTGAGAAAAGAAATGAGAATGACATAAGAGAATTATGATAAAAGAGTCAACAGATGGGAAAATTGCTTAAAAAGCAGAATTAGACAAATGGAAAAGGAGATACAAAAATCCACTGAAGAAAGCAACTCCTTAAAGAGTAAGTACAATTAGCCAAATGGAAAAGAAATCACAAAAGCTAATTGAGGCAAGTGGAAGCTAATGACTCTATGAGACATCAAGAATCAATCAGACTAATTCAAAAGAATGAAAAAATGGAAGAAAATGTAAAATACCTCATGGGAAAAACAACTGAGCTGGAAAATAGATCCAGGAGAGATAATATCAGAATCACTGGACTATCTGAAACCCATAATCAAAAGGAGGACCTGGACAGCATCTTTCAAGAAATTATCAAGGAAAACTTCTCTGATGTCCTGGAACCAGAGGGCAAAATAGGCATTGAAAGAATCCACCAATCACCTCGGGAAAGAGATCCCAAAATAAAAAGCCCAAGGAATGTTATAACCAAATTTCAGAACTATCCATTCAAGGAAAAAATACAAGTGGCCAGAAAGAAACAATTCAAATATTGGAGATTCACAATCAGGATCACACAGGACCTGGCAGCTGCAACATTAAAGGATTGGAGGTCATGGAACATGATATTCCAGAGGGCAAAGGAACTAGGTCTATAACCAAGAATTACCCAGCAAAATTAAGCATAATACATCAAGAGGGAAAAATGGTCATTCAACAAAATAGAAGGATTTCAGGCCCTTAATAAGTAGAAGACCAGAACTAAACCAAAACTTTGACCTCTAAGATCAAGAAAAACATAAACAGGTAAAAAGGGGGGAAAAAAGCATAAGGGACTCAATAGAGCTAAACTGTTTACATCCCTACCCAAAAAGATGATACTTGTAACTCTTAAGAATTGTATTGCTAGCAGTACAGATAGAAGGAATATACATAGACAGCAGGTATGGGTATAACATGAATTTGAGGGAATGACATAAGAAAGGGGATGAGAAAGAGGAGTACAATGGGTACAGAAGGAAGGGGGAAGAAGAGGTGAAAAAGACATATCACAGTAAAGGGAAAGATGGGAGGGCATGCAATAGGCATCACTTAAACCTTACTCTCATCAGTATTGGCTCAAAGACGGAATACACCATCAGTTGAATATAAAAATTTATCTTACCTGACAGGAAAGTAGAAGGGGAGGAGATTACATAAAGGTGGGAGGAGGACTCACAGAAGGGAGGGCAGATCAGGGGAAGTGGTAGACAGAAGTAAAACACTGGTGAAGTGAGAAAGGGTGAAAGGAGAGAGGGAACAAACAGGAGGAAGAATAGGATGGAAGGAAATACACAGTTAGTAAACATAACAGTGAATGGGAACGAGATGAACTCTCCCATGAAATGGAAGCAGAGAGCAGAATGAATCAAAGACCAGAATTCTACAATATGTTGCTTACAAGAAACACACTTGAAGCAGAGAGACACATACAGAGTAAAAGTAAGAGGCTGGAGCAGTATCTATTATGCTTCAGCTGAAATGAAAAAATAAAGCAAGGTTAACAATCCTGATCTTAGACAAAGTAAAAGCAAAAACAGACCTAATTAAAAGAGATAAGGAACTAAATTGCATCTTGCTAAAAGGTACCATAGACAAGGAAGCAATCAAATTAGAAGAGCAAGAAGAGTCTGTCAGCAAAGGAGAGGGGAAGAATTCACGACCAAACAAGAGATAGAAAGCATTAAGAAATGTAGGATAGATAATTCTGATCATATCACATGCATAAAATGAAATACATGAGGTTACAAAGGAAACCAATTGTATTAAAATATAGTCATCAAAAATTAGTAGGAAAACATTATTATAGAAACCAAGTTCATAGAAGGCAGGTTAAAAAGTCCTGCCTTAAATGCTGAAATGTGAAACAAACAAACAAACCAAACCTAATCACAGAATTGATAGAATCTGTTCAATGTTCTTAATCTATTGGCTACCTGGACTTTAGAGGTTCATCCAGTCTGTGACCTCCAGCAGAGCACCAGCATTGAATGCTTCTTGAGGCTATCAGAAGCACAGACCTTAGAAATGAATCATCTGATCCAACCCCACCTATAGTCAGACATGTAAGGTGCATTTTACAGAGAAGACAACTGAGGCCCAGAGAGATTGAATGACTTACCCAAGATTAGACAGCTAATCAGTGGTGAGGTACCATCCATCAAACTTTCCTATGCCATGAGACAACTAGGTGATACAGTGGGTAGTGTGTTAGACTTAGAATCAGGAAGACCTCAGTTCGAATCCAGCCTCAGACATTTAGGAGCTGTGAGACCCTGGGCAAGTCACTTACTTAACCTCTGTCTACCCCAGTTTACTCAACTGCAAAGCGGGGATACAAGACAGCAAGCATTTCCCAGGATTGTTGTAAAGATCAAATGTACTTAGCACAGTGCCTAGCTTCTAGTAGGTGCTTAATAAATGTGTCTTCCCTCCCCTTCCCTTGACAGAATGATGAAACTCTAACTTTTTGAGTCAAGTCAACTCTGTTTTTGGTTCCATCTGCAGTCCCCCTTGCCTATTATGTGCCCTTCTCTGTGTCTTAACAACATGTAAAACTGTCTAGTCATTAAGGAGAAGCATGTCTGTAAAACCAATTTCCAGCACATTCAAGATGTAGGCAAAGGTGATGACAGGGAGGCAGATCTGTAAAGTGTCATTATATACAGACAGTGCCATTTAGCTAAGAAATCTAGAAACACATTAAATAATATGCTACTAAAAATAACAGAGATCCCAGAGAAATTCAATGACCTTATACAAGATGGCTTTGGTGAGACCTGGGACATGAAGAAGAGTTATCCAAGATAGAAAGGAAGTTGAAAGTTTAGATTCATCCCAGATTAATAAATTATGCATGAAGGATGAAGGTATTAGAAGATACCTTAGTCATAGACTCAGAACTTCCCACCTCACATTCCACTGCCTGGGAGAAACTCAAGATCAATGATTCTATGCTATTAATCCCAAAGCCCTAGGAGGCTGGACAAGGTCACCTCCAAGGCTCTTATAAACCGGTCTCTGGTCTTCTCAGTAATATTAATATAACACAGTCCTGACCAAGGTGACCACTCAGTACTCTCAAATGGAAATAATGTGCTTGAGAGCTGCCATTTCTCAAGAATGAAGTTTTTAAGACACACAAACAATTTTAAAGAGGAAAAAAGGAAATTGTAAAGGGACTGATATGGACCCACAAGAGCCACAATTAACCAACTTCAGTTTTTTTTTTAAAAGCCTTATCTAGATCCTATTTAGTACAAATAATGAATCCCATGAAGTGGTCCCATTATGTGAAATTTGAACTGCCTGTTTCTATTGGTCCGGAAACAAGGACCATATTTGACATATAATCATAATTTTGAGGCCTTAGCCCTAATAAGGGACCTATCTGTGCCCAAAATGGAAGCAAGGCTCTGTAACAAAGGACAAATACAAAAGTAAGTGAATAAATGCTAAACCTCAGAATGAGCTGAGGAAAACTAATAATGATAGCGAGCATTTCTGTAGCATTTTTGCAAGGGCATTCCATATGTGAACCTATTTGATCTTCACAACGACTGTGAGGCAAGTGTGTGATTACCCCCACTTACTGAGAAGGAAACTGACTTGCCCAAGCTTAGTATCTGGGAAAGATTTGAATTCAGATCTTCCTGACTCCGAGTCCTGTGTTCTATCTGCTGTGCCACCTAGTCGCCAAAACAAAAAAAAAAAGGTCGGGGGGAAGCTACATAAGGAAACTTGGTTGGTTGGTTATTGTTCTTTATACTTGAAGAAGATGAAAACAACATCATCATATCAGGGTTCAGATATGACCTCAGACACTAGCTGTGTCACCTTGGGTAAGTCATCTAACCCCATTTGCCTCAGTTTCCTCATCTGTAAAATGAACTGGAGAAGGGAATGGCAAACCTCTCTAGTATCTTTGCCAAGAAAACTCCAGATGGGGTTATGAAGAGTCTGACACAACTGAAACAACTAAACAGAAATGATTAGCATAGCACCTGGCCCCTAGTAAGCAATTAATATTTTATCTATCTATCTATCCATCTGTCTATCTACCCATCTACCTATCACTGAGTCACAGTGTGGTATGGCAATCAAAAAAGCTAATATCTCTTAGTAACACTGAGATTCCACATGTTAGCTCACCCTATGAGCAATGCCTGTTAGATTCTTGAGCTGCTACTAAGAAAGGATTTCACAAGATTTACCAAGGCCTCTGAGTCTTTTTTCCCTTCTTTTCAGTGTCTCCTGACTTATTTTACTCTGCTCTGGAGATAGTGGCTTCCATTTTGGCAAAAGCCAAAGGTCTTTCCAACCCTTTTCAGAATTTAGGCTACTTTGGACCTGAATAATTCCATTTGGGAGGTATAAAGTTAAGGACTACATTTTTGTTGGCTTTCGTCTGAGTTAAATCAGATCTGGAATATAAGAGTCAGTTTTAGGTATCTCATTTTAGGAAGGTCATGGATAAACTACAGAGCATCCAGGAGGGCAGCAAGGATGAAGAACTTGGATAACAAGCCATGAGAAGCCAGGCATGCAGAACCTGGAGAACAGATGAATTTGTGGGAGTGCAGGTTGGGGAGAGGAACATGATAACTATCATCTAGAATCTTACTGTGCTGTCCCAAAGAAAATGGATTAGATTCATTCTGCTTGGCCCCAGGGGCAGGACTCAAAACTATGGATGGAAGTTGGGAAGAGGTACATTTGACTAAGGAAAAATTTCCCATTAATTAGAGCAGTCCAAGGCACTCTATGGGCCGCTATCTATAGGCTGCTCTAAGGACAGAATGGATACAAGCAGGACTCTCCAACAACGCAATACAGAGCCTCAGGATGTGATGAGCAAACCATCATAGGTGGTGTTCAGGATAAAGTGAATGTCCTATTTCTTCATCTACTCCTGTGGCCACTTCCTTCAATTAGCGAGTTCCTGTTCAGGACCTTCCCAGCCATGCCATACTCACCTGGAAGCCAGTTCAGCTCCTAAATCTCTGAACTACTGTTCCACTTTGTCCCTTTTTGTCCCTAACCCTCTCTGTTTTCCAGGTCCCTTTTATGTCATCTTCCCCTCATAGAGCACCTTGAGGGCAGAAACTGTTTTTTTTTCTCTTTGGCGCTTAGTAAACTCTTCATAAATGTTTTATCTAATCTAATCTAATCTTGACATGGATAGTGCAACTAGAAAACTTCTAAGACTGATTCCCACTCTAAGATCCTATGAATTTAGTACTGAGTCCATCACTAACTACGTGTAATCCTTAACAAATCATTTAACCCATGTGGAAAAGGAGGGGTGGGAGTAAATTGTAAGGTCTTTCCCAGCTCTAACATGCTGTGATTCTAAAGTAACCTCACCTGTACTGCTCCCTTGGCCCTACACCCAGGAACAAAGTTCTCAAACCAAGTTTTGAGCTGCTAGCACATAGTCCCCCCACTATATTTATCACCCAGACCTTTGTCCTCTTGTTTAGACAAATATACAGTGGGATGTTAGATAACAGTTTTGCAAATGGAATAATGAGATAAACTTAGAACATACAAACATGCAACCTGAGTTGGAGCCTCCCTAATCAAGCAGAGTCTCTCCTGGACAACCTGCTAAGCTTTTTGTTGATCTTATAAGAAATCTCTGACAAGACTGGTTCCAGATGGTTTAAGGACTTGGGAGTGGAATTTTCTATAGGTTCATTTATTTAGAACTGATCCTAAGGTATCACCCAACCCAGCACTTCATAGGAAACTAGGGGCCAGAGAAATGAAGCAATTTATCTAAGGTCACAAAGACATAGAATCATAGAATTTTTTGAGCAGGAAAAGCCATTAGAAGTCACATAGTCCAACCACCTTATTTTACAGATGGTGAAACTAAGCCCCAGAGAAAGTGAGTTGACCAATGTCACACAAATAGTATGGAGCAGAGCTTGGTTTTGAACCCAGGTCTTTTGACTATAAATTCATGTCTCTTTCCTCTATACCTTATGATATTCCATTTTAATAAACAAATTCAGCTAATATGACTGAGTGCCTTCCAACCTATGAATGCAAGAAAAGTACAAAAATACTCAATCTCATATGTACCTTTTCTGTTTCTAAAATGACAATGGTTGCAGTGCTAAGAACCACATTGATTTTGGACTTCTCTATAAACTATAACTTAGCTATTGGTACTTGAAATGTGAGATCACTGTTCGATGGCCAACTGGAGGAACCAAATCTTATCAATCTTGAAATCCTTACTGTAAGTGGAAAGGGTAGACAAAAAATTGTGGCAACAAAAGAGAAGAATACCTCAAAGGTTTGCCTTGAATAGGCAAATAAAAGAGTCAACAGAGTTGGTTTCATCATGTGTCCAAAGGCAACAAAAAACATCACAGGACGCTCGGTCATCTCATATTTCAATGCTCACGCTGAGTATTTGCAATAAGACTACTGTGAAACAAATGATAGCTTATGTGCTAACACTGATAGCTGAGTATGAGGAGATAAATACTATGAAGAACTTGATAGGAACCCCCAAATTAAATCAATACATACTTTGAAACTTAACATCTTCATTACAAAAATGGGCATGGAGGAGAATACCAAAAAATACTGGAAAACATGGTTCAAGAGTAAGGCGTTAACGAAGGTTATAAGATTATAATATAACCTCATGCCTATTGATCTTGATCATTTTCTTTAAAAGCAGCTGAGAGACTTGGGATATAGTGAACATCAAATAGCATCCCACACAAAAATGTAACTGATTGTATTTTAACAGACAAAATGTTTTTGTTATTGAGGTGGCATTCCTGAATTTATGTGCAGTCAGACCATCAACTTGTTAGAGCAAAATCTGAAATGCAAAACTCAAAGAAAAAATTTTTTAAGGATATAGAGAAAATTCTGTAGCATTTGACCACCAGCCTGATTTATTTAAACAAATCATTGACACCAAGATTTACTAGCCACTGTTTTCATACCATGGTGCCTGAATTCAGCCATCATCCTCATCCTGGTCCCACCCCCACCCCCACACAGACAATGGAGCTTTGGAAGATGCTCCAGGGACCTCAAGCTCTGATAGATGACCTTTTGCCTTACTTTGTCTGGAACAACATCTCAACATTACTTCCGGGTCACCAGACCCAAACCAGAGAGCTTCTCCCAGGACTTTCCAGTTCCCTCTTTTTGAGTTTTCTTCCTCCAAAAGAATGTAAGCTCCTTGAGAGGAAGGATAGTCTAGATCAATTGTATTTATAGCCCTAGAACTTGAGAGGCCAAGAAAGATAGTTAACTCTGGACAAATGTTTTTTTCTATCTGTTTCTCTATGCTTTAAAATAGAACAGGAGGAGGGAAGCATGCTACAATCTTTGGGAAATTACACAGCTTCTTCCTAGAACAAAAGCTTTTCTTTTTAACACCATTATTCTTCCTATGGTGTTGTAGGACTCTGATTCATGCAATACTATAGCGTCTGAAGAACAGAGATGGGAGGATCACCCATAGGACATCTGAGCAACACATGTTGGATGTGAGCAGGTCACAACACAAAGAATTACACGAGAGAAATGGTGCAAAGATGTAACCAGGGAAACATATGACCAGGAAAAAAGGGCCAGTCACAAAGTAAGAGTGGAAAACCCACCCACTCCGTAGATCCACAGGTGGAAGGCAGTGACCTTGTCCCAGTTCCCAGATCCATGAACTGCCTGAGACTAATTAGACATTGCCACTCCCAGCCTAGGACCTTCCCTAAGGATTCACAAGATTTCTCAAAGGACTTTCCCTTGTTATGCAAAACAACTTAGAGGGTAAAACCTTAGGATGTACCAACCCTCTCCACCAGTACCCCTTCTCCCTCTGCCCTAAAACTACAAGAACCCCAGCACCACATCCCTCTTCAGGCTCCCCCAGCACTTGCTGCTACATGGTACCTCAGTTGTCACTTCCTTGCCCAGTCTAAAGATCATAATTTTTGCTATGTTGATTGTCTTCTATTTAATTCAGGTTGACAACACAAAGTGAACATAAAGAAGGCCTCCCTCTCAAAATTTAAAAGGAATGTTAATAAATGCTATCCACCTCCAGAGAATTGATGAACTCTGAGGGCAAAATGAAGTACAATTTTCTCACTTTATTTTTCTTGTTTTTGAAATGACTAATATGGAAATGTTTTGCATGATTTCACATGTATAATTGATATCATATTGCTTGCCTTCTCAGTGGGTGGGGGAAGGGAAGGAGGGAGAGAATTTGGAACTCAAAATTTATTTTAAAAAAATGTTAAAAACAGATAATAAAGTTTTTTTAGATGTTGCAGCCAAAAAAAAAAAAGGCACCCCCCACCCCCACCCCCCGCGCCCTGCATATCAGCTGGACTCTCTATGATGAAATTATAGGAGGATGTGAATCAGAGTCTCACAGGACAGGCAGGCATGAATGGTCTGGGAATCCGTACTACTGGAAGAAATAATCAACGAAATCACAGGGCCATTGGGGTACTAAGTGCAGACCATTGTCTAGCACTAGGATCAGGGCAAGTGAGGAGAGAAAGGAAACATTAGGGGAAAACAAGACACAAAAATAGCCCCTGCCTGCCTTTATTGAGTTTATAATCTTATTGTCTAGCTAAATCTTGGGTGGTTAATGGAATTGAGGAGCATGGAGAAGAGTGGTGAACAACAAATACACAGTAAGTTTTATATGTCAAGTCAAAGAAGGGGGGAAAAAGTCAATGTAGACCAATAGGAAATCTTTTAAAAAGGACGGGAGAAGAATGTGACTAACTCAGACACTCACAAGGCAAAGGCAATCTCACTGAGCACCTGATCTGTACTAGGCACTGCAAGGGATACATAAAAATTAATAAGACCTAGTCCCTGCCCTCTAGGAACTTATAATCAAGTAGCAGGAGTAAGATTAAATAACTAAAGCACAAAATGTTGAGTATAAAGAAGTGGATGTGGGCATGGTTTTTGAAGGGCAAGAAATCATATCTAATGTGGTGGAGGTAGAGAATGACCTTGGGTCACCCTGGGTCACAGTAAGCCTGGTATGAATAGCAGCCCTGCTACTTCCTAAGTGAATGACTTTGGGCAAGCCATATTTATCCTCTCTGGGTCTCAGTTTCCTCATCTGTAAAAAAGGAAGGGTTACATATGTACAAAAATATTTATAATAGTTCTTTTTGTGATAGCAAAGAACTGGAAACTAAAGAGGTACCCATCAGTTAAAGAATGACTGAACAAGTTATGGTATATGAATGATGGAATACTGTGCTACAAGAAATGATGAGTTCAATGATCTTAGAAAAACATGGAAAGACTTGCATGAAATAATGAAGAGTGAAATGAGCAGAACCAAGAGAACATTGTTACTGTTAACAGCAATATTGTTTTAAGAATGACTTTGAGGGAATAAATCATTTTGATTATTATAAATATCAAAATTAACTATAAAAGACATATAAAAGAAAGACTCTATCTGCATCCAAAGAAAGAACTGATAAATGGAAGTATGTGTAGAATACTTTTACGTATGTGTGTGTGTGTGTGTGTGTGTCTAATAAGCTATCTCTAGGGTGGGGGGGCGAAGAAAAGAAAGACATTTACATGATAACTTTATTATATATTTAAAAGAAATAGCAAGTTGTACAGAATAAATTTGCAGTTTCATGTGCAATCATCTTTTTTTATTATACTCTGTTACGGAAATACTTGTTTTATTCCATAAATTAAAAATAAAATAAATAAATGTGGGGGAAAAAACACCAGTATTTTAAAGACAAACAACTTTGAAAGACTTAAAAACCCTGATCAACCCAACGGATAATCACAATTCCTGAGGACTGATAGTGAAGCATGCTATCTACTTCTTAACAGAAAGGTAATCGATTCAAGATGCAGAACGAGACTTTTTTTTTCAAGCATGGCCAGTGTGACTATGCATATTTGTTGCAGGGGTTTTGTTTTTCTTTTTTCTGCACAATGGTAGGGGAGAAGTAGGAGGGAAAGAAAAGAGATTTTTGTTCATTGGGGGGAAAAAATAACATCTTAAAAAAATAAAATAAAATGATCTCTTATTAGCTTTTCTAAGTACAAAAGATGGTAGTGATGATGGTGATGATGGTGATGATGGTGATGATGATGATGATGATGATGATAATGATGAAAGAATCAGAGAAGGCTCTGTGGAAAAGGTGATAGTGGAGTTAAACCTTGAAGGATATTTATAAACTCAATTGCTTGAGGTTGTAGAACATTCCCAAGAAAGTAGATAAGGTGAGCAAAGTTGCCAGGTCAGAGAGCACTGACCATAGCAGAGTAGAGTTGCCTTCAGCATGGGTCATGGTAGAAAGGAGCAACAGAAGTTAATACTGAGCATCACTCTCCTCATTGTATGGGTGCAGGACTATCACTATGCAATATTGGGTGCACTGTCAGGCTTTCATGATGCATTGATTGTTTCATCTGAGCTTTTTTGCAGCTTTAATCTTTGGGATTAAAATGAGATGGCTCACTGTGGAGAGGATGAATAAGGGGCATGTTTATGAAATCAAGGTGATTTGAAAGCAAAAGGCATCATTAAAAAAAGAAAAATAAAAGTCAATGCTAGAAAGATACAGGCTTTCTAATGATTATTATAAAGGGAAGAGAGTCTGAGCAAGACTTCATAAAGTGGTGGTAGAGAAGGCTATTGAGTCTACTAAAGGACCAGATTGTTTATTACTTCCCCACAGTATGCTTTTTATGCACCCTCTGGGGGAACCACATATTCCCAAATGCAGACAACACAGGTCAGCTCCCACATTACAGAAACTTAAAGAGAATGTGATCTCACTCAGTATTGGTCAGCTTTGTTCTCAAAGCCACCATTGTTGTGCTATGAAAGGAGGAGCTTTAGGTCAGATTCATATATTCTTGACAGACTTAGAGATGGGTGTTTCCCAAGCTTATGTTCCTTCCCAAACTGGAGCCTGGAACTAGATGCATGTGTGTGCACTTGTACACACACACACACACACACACACACACACACAATGTTTTATCCAAGCAGCTCCATGCACATCACCATTGCTAAGCCCATGCTTAGGCACTTGAAACATGTTTTAAGAGACAGCAATGTGTAGAGGAAAGACCATTAGATGGATTGAGTTCCAGTCAGTTCCAGTTCACAGGCAGGCACAATAAAAGGGCTTTGAGGCGAGGGAGAGAGAGAAGGAAAACAATAAAGAATAGACAATCAAAGGAGGAGGTAGAGCTGTAGTAAAGGGAAGGGAGGGAGGAGTGCTGTGGTTGGTGGGAAGTAATTGGGGAGGATAGAAAATCAAGGATACAATCAAAAGAATTAATCCTGCTTATAGGGCAGCTAGGTGGTACAGTGGGTAGAGCAAATCCTGCCTTAGACACTTACTAGCTGTGACTTGGCAAGTCACTTAACCCTGTTTGCTCAGTTTCCTTATCTGGAAAATGAGCTGGAGAAGGAAATAGCAAACCACTCTAACTACTTCTCTGCCAAGACAACCTCAAATGGAGACATGGAACTGGGAAGGGATTGATGGTCTTACAAGAAGCTGCCCTTGGCACATCTGGGTCACAATCAACTATTGTGGACCCCTACTCAACTCGCCTACAACCCCAACAACCCCCCTAGTTCAAAGGGTGGGATGTTTGAATTCTTCATCCTTCATATGGCATAGTGTCTCGTGGCTCCACATGTATACTGGCACAGTCCACAGCAAAAGAGGTCAGGACCATGGGTTTTATTAGACAAGTTAGTCCTGTTAAGGTGCATCATATTAATCTCCCACCTCTGATGTCACAAGCAGAGCAATACCAAACTACAGAGATTCCCATCAGAAAAAGAATGTCCCATAAAAACCTCCAGATATGGAAGGTCCCAGGAAAGAAGCAAGAGTGGAAGTGTCTAAAGCCCCAGAAGTGTAGACCTAAATGTGTGGCCTCAAGGCCACATGTAGCCCTCTAGGTCCTCAAGTGTGGCCCTTTGACTGAATCCAAATGGCAAAGGGCTGCATTTGAGGACCTAGAGGGCTGCACTTGAGGACCTAGTGGGCCACACATGGCCTCAAGGCTGCAGGTTCTCCACTTGAGGTTTAGACCGGAAGAAACAAAAGAAATTCTTTTTGGACTCCTTCATAGTCCCAGCTCAGTCCCCAGTTAACTTGGTACTTGAGCAAATTCCCCTACTTCTCAGGTCCTCAGTTCCTTATTTGTGAAATGATGAGGTTAGATTAGATCGCCATTATGATTAGTTAGTTACAGGATCAAAGAGTTTAAACCTGGAAGGATCCTTAGAGATCATCTAATCCAGACCCCTCAATTTTCAGATGAAGAAATTGAGGCTTAGATAAATTAATAATAACCCGAGAAGTTCACATAGGTAACAAGTAGCTGAACAGAGATTGGAACCTATCAGATGACTCCATACTCAGGGCCTTTTCTAGTACACTCCATTGCCTCTTCCCCTTCCCACCCTAGCATTCTGTGACTGTAGGGGACACCAAACCCTCATGGATTTCCTTGCTGCATTAGCAGTGACCACTCTGCCACCACTGCCCTATGAGATACAGGGCTGTGGCCAGAACTGGGCCTAGCCATCCCCCGCTCCAGGAGGTAGAACAGGCGGCTGCTGCAGACTCAGCGAGTAAGGGTTACTTGCTAAATTGTCTTTTAACAAGAGTGGGTTTAAGCTCAGCCCTGACCTCAAATGCTTACAGCCAGCTTTCTAATTCTGTTTTTATGGGATTTGTGGGCTGAGGGAGAAGGATAAATCAAGAAGCAGCTTACCAAGACTGCCTGGGATATGCACCGCTGACATTTAAATGAGACCAGATCTGGCAAAACAAGCAAACAAAGCCTTCCTCCCTGACCAATCCACTGTCTCCTGTGGAAGGCTAAAGTCAACAGGAGTTGTGAGGATGGGGCAGGGAGCGCTCTCACAGTCAATGGATATGCCGGCTTCATTGGCCCCTAATGTCAGTGAGAAGCAAGTGGCCTTTTCTACCCCCCAAAGAATTTATACCAACATCTTTATTTATGAAAAGCCTGAGTTTCTCCCCATTGCTGTCCTCCACTCAAATGTCAGCCACTCCCTTCACAGCCAAGGCTACCTGCTGTGACTTCTTCCCCCTTTAAGGAAGAGGTGTACACCCCACTACCCATCTTACACAGGGAAAGGAAACCCGAGATAAATGGAATACCTAATATTTTGTGGGTACTTGATAAACATTCTCTTACCCATCCCTTTACAGATGAGCAGGATTCCACCTAAGTCCTATCTACAAAGTAAAAATACAATAAACAGTAGGCAATAAGGAAATCATTGAAGGTCTTTGGACACAGGTGTGACATGACCAGATTTACTAAGAAAAATTATTCTAGGAGAGATATGAAATAAGGATCAAATTGGATAATACGTGTAGCTCTCTCTCCCTCCCTCCCCCTTCACTGTCCCCAAACCTGTAATCAACTCTGATAAATTGGAACTCTACCTGATGTGTAGCTATACTCTTAAAACTAACTCCTGAACCCCCATCAGTGTGCTTCCCATTGACAAATCAGACAAGATGACCCAATTAACTCTTAACAAAAGCATTTACTCAAATGGAAAAGTAAGAATGATAATTATATGACATCCCACCCACAAGCCTTAAGTATACTTTCCCATCAAGACACATAGCGTCCATGGGGGGAACATGGATACAAATCTAAGGTACGAGAGTAATGAGGAACATGTGTAGGGAACAGTTATGCCCAGGAAAATTCACAACTCTGAACTGAAAATTGTACTGTCATTTCTCTTTTTCAGGGCCTGTCCTTACAAAGTTCACTAATGGATGCAGCAGGTGGTTCTGCTGGCGAATATGGCTGCTCTGGGTCTGTGCCTGATTACTTTAATTTGAGGCCAGGCTGCTATACCACTGCAGGGCCAGGATGCTTTTCCATTGACCCTCTTCACTGCCATGGTATTATTTTATTCTTTAAGAAAGGGAAGAGATTCTTAGCCTAGAATTGGTACGGCTAGATCTATACGATAGGAAAATCATTTTGGTGGCTGTAAGGAGGATGGATTGGAGTAGGGAGAGATCTGAGGCAGGGCAAACAATTAGGAGACCATTATAAATACTCCAGACAAGTGATGATGGGCCATACATCTGAATTATGTGAGAGCAGAAGGAGGGGGGTGCGGTTAGGGGGAGGGAGGGAGGTAGAGAGAGAGAGAGAGAGAGAGAGAGAGAGAGAGAGAATGTATTCTGGCAAATAATTGGATATGGGATCTAAGTGAGAGGGAGGAGTCAAGGATGACACTGATCTGAATCACAAACCAATTGACTGGGAGGATGCTGGTACCCTTAGTGGTAACAGGAATTTTATTTTATTTTGGCAGAGGGAACAAGGGAGAAAGAATGTCCTTTTTTGGACACATTGAGTTTGAAAATCTATTGGAGGGACAGCTAGGTGGCACAGTGGATCAAACTTGGGAGTCAGGAGGACTCGAGTTCAAATCCAGCCTCATTCAATAGCTGCATGAACCTAGGTGAGTCAAGAAAGAAAGAAAAGGAAGAAAGGAAGGAAGGAACGAAGGAAGGAAAGAGTCTATAGGACAATCAGTTCAAAACGTCCCATAGGCAGTTTGTGATGCTAGCCTTCAGTTCAGCACAGAATCGAGGGCTAGACATATAAATTTGGGGAGTTATCTGCAAAGAAATAATCGTGAATCCATGAGAGCTAATGAAATCACCAAGTAAAAGGGTATATGTACTATGACCAAATCTTTGGGTGCAACCACAGTTAGTGACATAAAGATCTAGAAAAGGAGACTGAGAAGGAACAGTTACACAATTGGGAGGAAGACTAATCAAAAATAGCTTCACAAAAACCCAGAGAGAAGAAAGCAACCAGGGGAATAAGATGGTCACCAGCCAAGGTCAGGTCAAGGCAACCAGCATTTATTTAGCACTTACATTGTGTTCCAGGCACTGTTCTACATACTGGGGATATTTTTAAAAGGGAAATTTAGTCCCTGCCCTCAATGAGCTCACAGTCTAATGGGGAAGACATCATACATACACAAGATAGGTACAGAGTAAAGCAGATGTAATTTTAAGGGGAAGACATAGGTGAAGAAGCATGAGAACTAAGAAAAGACTATTAGATTTGACAATTAAGAAATCATTGGTAAATTTGGAGAGAGCAGTTTCCGATGACTGACGAAGCAGAAAGCCAGACTATAGTGGGTTTAGAAGAGAGGGAGAGGAGAAGTCTAGAAGCTGAGGTTAAACAGCTGATGAGTGCAGTTTTGAACAACAGAGTATTAAGAGTCAATTGAATCCTGTCCACATAGTTTGTGTTACATGTCCAGGTGCCACCTTGTCCTTCAGGTGGTATAAAAAGGGTTCATACTCTCTGTGGCTGTCAATCAGTCAAGCTCTAGATAGCAAGACAGTTTATTCTCTTCATAAAGCCCCTGGTTTTTTTCATTTCCCTACAGTCCTTCCCAGGGTATCTGGACCTGGCAGGACATTATCAGAGTAGTGGAAGATGAATCCAAATTTATAAACAAGAGATCCATTCTTTCATTCATTCTCTGGGTAATTATTGAATATCAGCTAGGTGCCCAGCATGAAGCTGAGTGCTGTGGAGAAAAACAAAGAATAGTATTTGAACATGACCTTGAAGAAACAGTCTCCAAAAGGAGACACAACAGACAGAGAGAAAGTTAAGTAACCTCATAAGGCAGTTTATGTAAGTGTCTCCAGCTAATGGCACTTCAACACCAAAGGCACCAAGGGATAGAGAGGGGATCATGAGTAGTAGGAACGTTCCTCAACAGTAAGTCTCTGGAGTCAAGTCCTTAGCCTAGATCTGCGCCTTTGACAAATCGAGCTTTTGGGGCCTCAGTTTCCTCATCAGTAAAATGTGAACATTGGAACAGGTGATTTTTCAAGTCCTTCCCACACCTAAAATCCTACAGCTGAGGTCAGATCTTACAACTATGCATTGCAAAGGGACAGATTTCAGTTCTGGGTAAGGAAAAATCTCCTCATGATCAGAAGTATCCAAAGGGGGAAGGAGCTGCTTTGGGAGGTTTCCCCTCCCTGAAGATTCCCAAGCAGGGAGGAGATGGACACTTATGAGTGATGTCTTAAAAGGAATTCCTGTTCAGTTACAGATGGGACTAAATGATCACTGAGACCCCTTCTGACTCTGAGACTCTGTGAGCTGCTGGCAATATGACATACAGCAGCACAAAAGAGAAAATGCTGCCTATATCCCTTCCCACAGAGAATGGGAGCAACAGGTTGTTTTTTTTTCCCTTAGCAGTGTGTGTGACTCAACAATCTCGAGTTTCTCCTTTAGACACAAATTTGATCATGACGAACTTGGAGCCATGACCTGGGAAAGGAAATAAAAAGTCATGAAGAGCTGTCAGAGCTACAAGGGAGGCTGCCAATCTCATTCTGACCAGCAGAGTCGTTGCTAATGTCTGATCTCCAAATTGCTATTAACCTAAGCTTAAAACTAGACAAGGAGGCTTGGCCCATGGTTTTGGTCATTGACAATGAAAAGAGCAAAAAGTAGCACTGTGGCCTCAATGTCTTTTTTTTGTGGTTGTTTCTTTTTTTAAAATAAGTTCATTTATTTTTAGTTTTCAACATTCACCTCCATAAGTTTTAAATTTTCTCCCCCCCCTCCCCTCCCCCTCCCTAAAGATGGCATGCAATCCAATATAGGCTCTACATATGCATTCCTATTAAACATATTTTCACATTAGTCATGTTGTGTAGAAGAATTAGAATGAATGGCAGTAACCATGAGAAAGAAAAACATAAAACAAAACAAAAAAAGAAAATAGTCTGCTTCGATCTGCAATTCAGACTCCATATTTCTTTTTCTGTATGTGGATGGTATTTTCCATCATGAGTCTTCATGGCTTCAATGTCTTGATAAGAAAAGCCAGTAAAGGAAGTTAGACATGGAGAGTGGGTTCAATGCTGGACTTCAGCTCAGAAGAACGTAGGTTCAAATGCCTCCTCTTACACTTAATAACTGTAGGACCCTGGGCAATCTATCAATAAGCATTTATTAAATATTTACATAGGCATAGGTGTAGGGGAGAAAAGGTAGGTTGGGGAAAATTGTGAGCAGTTTTAAAAGCTAAACAGAAGAGTTAATGTTGGATTCTAGACATCATAGGAAGACACTGAAATTTACTGAGTATGGGAATGACAGAGTCAGTCAGAACAGGGCTTATAGTAAATCACTTTGGCAGCTGTGTGGAGGATGGAGAGACTTAAAGCAATATAATTAGGAAGATGATGTAATTCTCAGAGCTTCCTTTAAGTCCCAAATAAAATCCCATCTTCCTCAACCCCTCTTACTTCCAGCACCTTCCCTCTGTTAATTATTTCCTATTTATCCTGTCCACTGCCTGCTTTGTATAGACTTGCTCGAATATTGTGTATCCCCCCTCCCCCTGAGGGCAGGGACTAGTTGGTGTTGGGTTTGGGTTTGTTTTGCCTCTTTTTGTATCTTCAGGACTTAGCACAGAGTGTGACACATAATAACCACTTAATAAATGTTTATTGATTGCTCAATTCAGCTAGAGGTGATAAGGGTCTGAACTAAGAGGGGTAGTATGAATAAAGAGAAGGGGTTATATGTGACACATGGTGTGGAGATCAAAATAGCAAGATCTGGCAACTGGCTGGAGATGCGAGACAAGTCCCTTCCCTGCTCAGAATCTGTTTCCTTGTTTATAAAATGGCACATAAAATCTATAAATGCCTTTTCATTCATTCCAGATCTTTAAAAATTAGTGTAGAAGAAGCAGCCTTCAGCGTTTTGGTGAGTCAGTGGAAGAAAATGTCCCAAATCATAGGACAAAGGGAAGCTCCTCAAGTTCCCTCTGCTTGTATGACCTTGAGAAAATTTCTCAACCTCCCTAGTTCATAAGTTTACTCATCCATAAGATGAAGTTGTTGAACTGCATGACCTCTTAGGTCCCATCCAGTTGTGGATCTGTAATCCCATGTTGTCTTGTTTTAACTAGACAATAAATTCCTTTAGGGCAGAGGTTATATTTTCTTTTTCTTCCTTCTTTTTCTTCCCTTCCTGTCCTTCCCAAAGAGCCTTTAGTACTATTTCCAACACACAAATCAATCTGATTTAATGTTGCTAATTGGCCAGCTGTTCCGTCAATTTTTTTTCTGGTTGGAAGAATTCCTTCCTTTTTTCTCATATCCACAGGGTAAGAAGTCATTCTTCTTTCTACCTCCCTTATCCTAGTCAAGGCTCTTACTGGCCCTGCTCTGAACTATTGCAACAGATGCCTAACTTGTCTAGCTGCTTCTTGTCTAGCCAAGATCCTGCCAGGTTAATATTCAAAATCAATCAATCAAAATTTATTAAGTGCTTACTATGTGCCAGGCACTGTGCTAAGCAGTGGGCATACAAAAAAAAAAGGCAAAAAACAGTCCCTGCTCTCAAGGAGCTCAGAATCTAATGGGAGAGCCAACAACTCTATACAAAGCATTCTATACACAGAATAAATAGGAAATAATTGACAGAGAGAGGGGCTGAGAAAGGCTTTCTGTAGAAGGTAGAATTTTAGTTGAGACTTAAAGGAAGCCAGGGAGGTCAGTAGCTAGAGCAGAGAGAGATCTTTCATTACCTTTCTTTCTATCCTCTTCCCGACTGTAAGTCCAGAAAGGGAGAGAGTGATTATTCAGAGTAGTAATAATGTTTGTCTGCCATTCTTGTTAATGACCTGAATGAAAGCACAGAGAGGCACATTTGTTAAATGTGCAGATGACACAAAGCTGAAAGGGATGACCAATACATTAGATGACAGAATCGGGATCCAAAAAGCTCCTGGAAGGCCATAAAAATGGGCTAGATTTAATAAGCTTAAGTTTACTAGAGACAAAATATTATGTCCTACACTCAGGTACAAACATGTCAACTGTACAAGCACAGGATAGGGATGATGTAGCTAGAAAAAAAGGTCATGTGAAAGACCTGGGGCTTCTAAGGGACAGCAGGCTCAAGAGTCAACATTGTGACATAACAGAAAGAAAAAAAATACCAGCCTAAAATCAATCTTTGGCTGTGTTAACAGAAGCAACATTCAGAATATTATTAACAGAACTGTGTTAACAAACCATTGCTTAGAGTCAGGTAGGTGGCCCAGTGTATGGAAAGCTCTTGACCTAGGAATCGAGAAGACCCAAATTCAAATCCACACTCACACATTTATTTACCAGGTTTGCTCCCCAGACAAATCACGTAACCTCTGAGGTTCCCACATAAGCCTCAATTTTCTCATCTGTACAATGGGATAATAAAAGCACCTATGTCTTAGAATTACTGTGAGGATAAAATGAGATATCTCTCAAGTGCTCTGCAAACTCTGAAGTACTATATTAATGCCAAATATTATGTTTATTATTATTATTATTATTGAAGGTAACAGTCCCACCATGTTCTCTACCCTGGTAAGACTCATCAAGAATATCCCATTTCTTTGGAGACATCATATTTTAGGGTGGACATGGGCACACTGTCCAAGGGAAGGTGACAGGACTGGAGGCCATATCACCCAAACATCAGCTCAGGTCACTTGGCCTGAAGGAAAGACTTTTAGGATACCAGTGGGCGAGGTGCGGCAGCTACCTCCCAGCACCCAAAGAGCTCTCGTGGAAAATGTATTTGACCCATTCTGCTTGACTCCAAAGGACAGATGTGAGAGTAATGAAGTTGCTGAGAGGCTGATTTTGGCTCAATCTACAGAAAAACTAGCAATTAAAGTTATCCAAAAAATGGAATGGGCTTGCCTTACAGAATCCACATGGAGTCTTCAAGGGGAGGCCAGATGCCCACTTGTCAGAAAGGTAGTAAAAGAGATACTGCAAAGGGGCTGAATTAGGTGACCTCTGAATTCTCTTTCCACTCTAAGATTCTTAATTCTATGGATAGATGGAACATTCAAAACCAACCATTTGATCAAGAGGCTTCCTGATCAACTGAGATTATAGACCCAGTAAATGAGCTCAACCCACCTAAAAATCAGTGCCTGTAAATGTTCTCAAGGGAAAAATACAATTCTTATCTAGGGCCTCAGGGGAGCTGGGATGTTATGGCCCTGAAGGAATCATGATAAAAACCAGGACAGACTCAGAATCTTTTTAAGTTCAACATTAGGTTAGAAAATTTAGGTGCCACTCAGTCTAGGACTGAGAAGATATAATTCATATGTACCTTGCCATGATATGTTATTTCTGAATCTGTACATTCTCCTTTCCCTTACAAATAAACCCTAAAAACCATACTCTTATGGTCTGGATTACGTGGAGACAGACCAATAGGATGGAAAGATGAGAAGTGATGCTAGAGATAGTACCAGGAGAGAATTGAGGCAGCAGAAGTGGTAATTGGGGTTAAGATTGAAAAACCTAGAAAGCAAAGGCCAAACCAAGTTAGCTTAGGTTTCAGGGGTTAGTCAATAAGCATTTATGAAGTACCTACTGTGTGCCAGGCACTGTGCTAAGCACTAGGGATACCAGAAAGGCCAAAAACAGTCTCTGGTCTCTAGGAACTAGAGACACAAGACACTTGAGCTGAGTTCAAAGATCAGGCAGACTTGAAGAGAAGTGAAATATAAAAGCCTTGGGGATGAAAGCAAACTCCCCTGTGCTGCTCAAATTAGAAAGAAACTAAAGACCCAGAGCTGGATCCTTCAGAGACCCTCCACTCAACAAGATAAAATTCAAACTTTTTGCATTTCAATAATCTGTCCCTGGTTTACTTTTCCCAACCTACTACTACTAGACATGAAACCTCAACCATGAGAGCCCCAAACTGGCCTCCATCTTGTTCCCTGGATATTCTATTGATATTCCCACCATTACACCTTCACTCTCACTTGACTGGCATATCCTTCATGTTCAAAGGCCCAGTGAACCCTAAACCATCTCGACCCTGAGGGATTAGTGTCTCCTCTCAAATCCCGTGGCACTGAAATCCCATGCCATTCTTTCCGAAATTATTCTATGCTTTGTACACTTTCTTCCTCCCCCACCTAGTAAGTTCCTCATAAACAGGTACCGTCTCTTATATTTCCTTTATCACAGAGACTGACGGTGTTGTGATACAGTAGCTACTCAATATATATTAAATTTTAATATTAATTAGTGATGATCACTCCCATACCTCATCATGGTATGGAAGTGACCCCAAATCCTCAAAGGGTATGACAAGAAAGTAGAATATTTAACAGATGTTTACTCGTCTCTGAAGACTTTGGGTATGGGCCTGGCAACCTGGCATCCAAGGACCAACTAAGGTAAATCAGAAAGATTTATCACCTAGAGGCTCACTACCACATGTGAAGAATTTTTTGTTATTGTTTTTGCCACAGCAATTCCAGGATACCATCCACTGAGGCACAAAAGATAAAAGGGCTGCAATCCATACTAGTGGAATGAATACCCACACGGATGGAATTTCTTGATATATTCAAGATCATGGTATCATGGTCTCTTTTTGTTCCCAAGACAGTTTTAGTAAGTCCACTTAGTTTTCACATGATTTCACATAGCAGAGGCTCAAATTTCTGGATAAGTAAGCAAAGTACAAATGGTTTTCTAGCTAGATTTTGCCAGTATGCCAGGGTAGATGCTCCCAAGAAAAAGGAGATCCCAGGGTTACAGCAGCTGTCTCTCAGGCTACCCACTATTTCTCATGGCCTGGCCTGGTCCATTCAGGCCTTAATCTGCCCCAGTGGCCAAACTCACCCTAAATATTATGGCTAGTCCAATACAGACCAAGGACTTTCCTCCAGTTTCCTGAGGATCCAACATTCCACTACAGCCACAAAGCATGCCTCTGATTCCCTGGTATATTAGACAGGTTCCCCAAACCCACCTTTCCCCTGCAAGCTGACCTCAGTGGCAGAATGCCAGGCCCAGGCCTCTGGCCACAGAGCCTTCCTATCATCCCCATTGTAACATCAAACAGATGTAGTATCTAATTATAGTCTTTGACCTTGATGCTACAGAGACCAGCCCACTTCAGCCCCATGACTCAGCTCCACCCTAAAGTAAAGCATAAGGTGAATAAGAAAGGCTCTGGTTTAAGTTTTCTTTCAGTTTTTCAGTCACTTAACCATTACTTGCCTCAGTTTCCTTATCTGTAAAAATTGGGATAATAATAGCACCTACCTAACAGGGTTGTTTTGAGGATCAAATGAAATAACATATACAAAGCATCTTTCAAACCTTAAAGCACCATAGAAATACTGTTGTTATGACCATCATCATCATCATCAGGCAGTAACCATATGAAAGGGCAGCTGGGTGGTGCAGTGGGTAGAGTGCCCAGCCTAAAGTAAGAAGATTCATCTTCCAGAGTTCAAATCTGGCCTCAGATGCTTACTAGTTTTGTGCCCCCAGGAAAGTCACTTAACCCTGTTTGCCTCAGTTTCCTCATCTATAAAATGAACTGAAAAAGGAAATGGCAAACCACTCCAATATCTCTGCCAAGAAAACCCCAAATGGCATCACAAAGGGCCAGGCACAACTGAAACAAATCAACCACAACAACCATATGAAAATCTGTGCATCAGATAGTTTAACATACTTCCTTAGGGAAGGAGCCTCAGCACATCCAAAGATCACATGCCTTATGCTCCCCTTAAAATATAAAGAAAACAGAAAGCAACATGCTCAGTGGTTTTAAATACATATACCAGAATTAATTTATCCAAATGAAGTTTGCCCTTCAAAGTAGTCACCATGAGGCACTGTTCATATAGCTCCTTGCTCAAAGCTGGCATTTAATAAAAGTCTATTGAATTAATTCATGTCTGAACCAAACGGAGCACCAATGATGCTACCTCAGTAAAAGATGTGTGGAACCCCATCTTTTGGAATTGCCTCCAAGGTGTAACTTGCTGAGTCATATCCTCCCCCACCCCTTCCCCCAAACTGTCACCTTTCCATACTTCATTTTTGTGTTGTTTTGGTTAGTAAAAAAAAAATCCCTAACATGTTCAACCACCTTATTCACTAACCTTGCCTCCAAATGCTACTTGGCTATTTACAAAAATCAAATCCACCCTCAGGGATGAAGATTTGTCGTCACTAAGGATACTCAAAAGAATGAGCTTCATACTCTGAAGACCATTTCAAAAGGGAAGCTCCCCAAATGTTTTGAGCATCATTCGATTAATGATGTTAGCTCCTAAGACAACCACTTTGAAGAGAATAACACACAGACATACGTTAGGTATATTTGTTTAAAAATCGATTACATTGCTTTAAAATCAGTCACCTTTCAAATAAGAACAGAAAGGACATTCAATCTAACTCAATTTAGGTTCCCAGGTAACTTTCCTGAATGAGAGGGAGATTCAACATCAAAAAAGAAAAAAAAGGGGAGGGTAGAGAGAGCTGATCCTGGAGAAGATGGGTCCATAGAATGTTCTTTGTAGGGGAAGACACAACATTCTTATTTGCCCATCAGAACTGGAAGAGTCACAAAACCTGACAAGTTAAGAATCTCAAATTTCACATTAAAAAAAAATCATATGGAACTAATAGAACCATCCAGCTGACTACTGTTCCACACTTGACTGTGTGACTTTTGGGCCAGTTTACTTGACCTGTCTAGGTCTCAGTTTCTTCAACACTGAAATCAAGAGGTTGGCCTGAATGGCCTCTAAATCTCTTCAGCTCTTGATCTATGGCCTTTAATCTATGATGGTCATTGACCTCAGCACCATTTTTTAAAATATATCCAATGGAAAGGAAAAAATCTTTATCAACAAGAATGTGGACAATGTGATGTGACATAAATAAGGCTAGAATCTTGGAAGGACCTCAGATACAGTTGGATTTTTAAGTTTGTCTTTTTTTTTTTTTTTGCTTTTGTTTTTAAAGCAGACATAGAGAAAAGGAAAGAGGAAATATGTCCTCAGAGGGCATAGGGAACTGGGGGAATCTAGTACAGCCTTTGAAGCTGTTTAGCTCAAGTGGTTAAGGCATGATGCCAATGAGGTCAACATTAGGTATCTGTTAGGAAAGGGAAGAATACAGAATGAAATCAGTACAGTTGCTTTTGAGGAATCTTATGGAAAGCTGCCTTAAAAGAACCCAGAATTAAAGCCATCTTCTTTGGGTTATATGCTACATCTTTATTTCAGTCTCAGTTCCTGTTGGAACCTCAATCCCATAGCTACAGGTTACAAACACCACAATTATAAGCCAGACTGCTCTCAAAAAATGTACTAATAAAGTATTCAGTACAACCCATCCCTATGGCTGGGGGAAATAAAAAACTTTCCAAGACCTAGTCTGTTGGGCACAGTGACAAATATTGGTAATACCTGTTCCTGGGGAGGTTAAGGGTAGTGGATTACTTGAGCTCTGGAGTTCTTAGCTGCAGTAGGGATAAAACCTACTGCTAGGTCCAGAATTAATGTAGTGAGCCCCCAGGGTGTTGGGGTGGGGGGTGGGGGAGGAAGGGACACTCTAGCCAGCTACCTAAGGAGGGTAGAACTGGCCAAGGTTGAAAATGAAGCAAGTCAAAGCTTTTGTGCTGATCAGTTGTGAGATCAAGCCAATGAGTGTCCACTATATTTCCAGCCTAAGGGAGATATGGAGACCCAATCTGAAAGAAAGAGAAGGGGGGGGGGATGGAGGGGGGGGGGAGGAAGGAAGGAAAGAAGGAAGGAAGGAAGGAAGAAGGAAGGAAGGAAGGAAGGAAGGAAGGAAGGAAGGAAGGAAGGAAGGAAGGAAGGAAGGAAGAAAGAAAGAAAGAAAGAAAGAAAGAAAGAAAGAAAGAAAGAAAGAAAGAAAGAAAGAAAGAAAGAAAGAAAGAAAGAAAGAAAGAAAGAAAGAAAAAACAAAAAAAAGGGCTGGTCCTAGTGAAAGTGGGTCAATAGCAGGCTCTTTGTATGGGAAAACATAGCATTATTTTACCACTAAAGTTGGGAGTAAGAGCCACAAAACCCATCAAGAAGTTAAGAATCTCAAATTCCGAGTGGGGAAAAATGAAATGGAATGAATAAACCATCCAGGAAAAGAAAGAACAACAAATCTCTATAGATGTCTTTCTTACAGTCTAAACCCCTCATTTGGGACTCTACCCATTCACTGTCTGGTAAACTTTTACTAGGTATCCTGTTGTATGCAATATGTCTTATCTCCCTAACTGGCCTACAGTTTGATTTTTAAAATTCTATTCCTTAATTTTTAAAATTAAAAACAATAACAGAGTTGTCCTACAAGGTAGATTCCCTACAGCAGATTTACAGGAGAACAGGGACATAAACGGAACAGGATGGGCAGGGTGGGTTGCAAGCTATATGTCTGGAGGGACCACCTACCTTTCTAAGACCACAGATCCAACTAGGTCTCCACCCAAGTATTCCCTAGAGTGCCCAGAATGTGGTAGGCATTTTGGAAAAGAATGCTGATCAATAGATTGATTTCCTAAACACATGCTTAGAAATGAAGGTACCCACCCATATTCTGAGATCTGGGGAATGATCCTAAGAAATGTCTAAAGAGAGATCTCATCTGTGAGATGTGAGAGGAGATAGGTAAAAAAGGATGAATGTGAGTGAAAGAAATATCTCCAAAAGGGGAGGGGAATGAGGGAAGGAAAGAATTTGGGACTGAAATTTTTTTAAAAATTAAAAGAAAGATCTCCAAAATAGTGCAACATGGACTCACTCTCCACTCAAATTTTCCCCGAAACCCAAATGTTAAATGACTGACAAGGCTTACCTTCTGGAGGGGAAGGGTATGAACCAAGAAGGAAGGGAAGAGTACAACATATACACAGAGAAGCAAATGCAAGATTATTTTAGTTGGGTACCAATAGCGGGAGGAGTCATGGAAGGCTTCCTGTAAGAGGTGGAAACAGTAGAGGTTTGAAGGAAAATGACCTGAAAATTTCCCACAACCCAATCTAAGACTGCAAGAAACAGCAAAATCAAATTTAAAAAAAGTAAAATAAAACAAAATCACAAGTGGGTCCCATCATGGGGGGAGGGGCATAAATCTATACCCCCAAACAAGGAAGAGATCGGCTGAAATGACCTTAACAATGAAAATGAAAACACCTGGTCTGCCTCAACCCAGAGGCAGCAGCTTCAGTGTGGTCAACACTGGAGGCAAAAAACAAACAAACAAAATAAACAAAACATAGAGAAGCCTGTTTGTCAATGTAGTTACAGCACAAGTTATGTGTTTATAGGAAACAGAGCACCAGAGCGAGCTAATATGTCATCTGTCACTAGACCCACAGGAGACATTAATCTTTCTCTCAGTGGAAAAACAATGTTTCCAAGCGAATACCTCTTCCCATTCTAGGAAAAAAATCCCAAAATAAAAAGAGGATTTGTATTTGGAAAGGGGAAAAGAATATAATCAAGTGACTTTTCCACAATTTCCAGTTCAAAAGCGAGGGTCCCATTTAGAAAGTGAGTCAACATTTGTAAACTGTCTATGACCAAGACCAATGATCTCCAGAACTTTCTTGATTGTAGATTAATATCTGTAAAAAATGTTGAGCACAAAATAGGTGTATTTGCTTATTTATAAATTATATACATTTATTATTGTGCTATTCATTAGATAGCTTATGAAACTTACACCAAAAATGGAAGTTTAAAAAGGATGATAAAAAGATGAAATAATATTTGATCCTAGACTTAATAGTCACTGGGTGGGGGGGGGTGAGGGGGGGGGGTTGGGGAGAAGGGTAATGGTTACACACTCACTTTAAGAAAATCACATTGGCAGCTGTGAGAAGGATGGATTAGAAAGGGAAGAAACTTGAGACTGGGAGACTCCTGCACCAGGAAGCTACTGTAATAGTCAATGCAAGAAGTGATGAGGTTCTGAACTAAGGCCCATAAAAGGAGAGAAGGGGATAGATGTGAGATGTTGAAGAATAAACAAGATAATTTGGTTACTGAATGGATAGGGGAGGAGGGAGGGAGGAAGGGAGAAAGAGAGAGGAAGAAAGAGAGAGACAGAGAAAGAGAGATGTAGTATATCGCTCTCCAAAGTGAGTGGCTTTGAATTCAAAGTTCTTCAAATTTAGCTCTCCATATGATTCCTCAAAAACAAACCCACTTCAACTTTTCTGGCATTCCTTCCCTTCCTAACAATCAACACTAGTTTCTGCCATCTCTTCATGATTGCCTATGGACCAACATCCAATCAAATAAAGCATACTCGCCTATTTGCACATGATGCTTTCTGTGGTAGATTCAAAGACCAATAGGAAGTCAACTATAGTTCCTGTCCTCCACAGAGGGGCTTAGCACCATGCCTTTAAGGTAAGATACAACTCTCCAGCCTGGCATTCAAAGACCTCTACAGAGTTCAGGTGACATCCCCTACACAAGGACTTCGCTGGTGCCATTCAATTGTTAGTATTTTCTCCCTCTTGAAATTACTTTGTATTTACTCACTTATGTGTATATAATGTCCCCACCCCACCCCCAGCAGAATATAAGCTTCTAGAAAGCAGGGAATTTGTTTTGTTTTGTTTTGTAATTTTACACAGTAAATACTTACTAATGTTTGCTAGGTTACTGAATTATAGAATTTGGAGGAGACCTTAGAAATCATTTTGTGCTTGGACTTAGGCTCAGTCAGGAAATACTTTGCTCAAAGTCACATAAATAGTAATCTTGATGAGCAGAGATTGAGGCCAGTTCTTCTCACTCAAGACTGGATGAGTCTTTCCAGTACAATAATCAATCAATAAACATTTATTAAACACCTACTGTGTGCCAGGTACAGTGCTAAGTGCTGGGGATACAAAGAGAGGCCAAAAACAGTCCCTGCCCTCAAGGAGCTTACCATATATTCAGCAAGCATTCCTTGAGTGCCGACTATACCCAGTGCCTTAGGAAACAAGAAATATGAAGTAGTCTCCCTGTCCCTAAAGCCTGCCACCAGATGTAAAGCATATTGCCAAGGTGGGAATGCTAGATCAATATGCAAATAAAAAGAATTCTTTAAAAATCAGTAAGCTCTAATTAGCTAGCTTTACTGTCTCAGAGAGGGAAGAGGGGAGGAAGGAAGGGATAGAATTTGGAAATGGAAACTTTAAACAAAATGTTTAAAATTGTCTTTATATGTAATTGGGGGGAAAATATTTTTAAAAGGAAATCTTAAAAATCAGCAAGCTCTGATTAGACAAAATAGAAGAGAAGACTGAGGACATATAAGCAGATCTTTGGTAATATTTACTGCAGGTGTTCCCTCAGGCCCTTAGCAGTCAATTTCTGGTCTTATTCAACATTTGGGTGGTGGGGGTGGGAGGGTTAGAAAGAGGAAGGGCAACATTGAAACACAAACCTATATAAAGTATCAGAGCTTCGGGAGGAATGAGGTGACCTTTTTATCTCAGTAGACACTCCAAGAGATGTTGAAAATGGTCCAGATGGATTTAAATCCACGCAGGGAAATGCAAAGGAACTCAACAGGAATCAGTGTAAAGGTAATGCACACTGGTAGAAAATGCCTGAACTGCTCTGGCCCCCAATGGGCACTTACCTTGCTGGAAGTGGAGTCTTAAATAGCTAAAAGCCAGATGCTCTGGAGCTTCAAAGGAAACAAGATGCTGAATGTGAGAGAAAACAGAAGTACCACAAGATAACAATTATTCCCAGGTGGTAGAGGGGTGGGGATGGGAAAGGAAGAAGTCTTCTGCTCAGATTATGAAGGTTTGAAGAAATTATTTCTTATAAGAATATATAATTTATACATAATCTTATATAATTTAAATTATATATAATATATTAAATAATTTATATAGTTTTCTTATAGGAATATTATACAAATATAATAAAAATGTTATTTTTCCAAAGACAAGAAAGGCAAATAAAGATTGTTCCAAGGCTGGGCAGTAAATATGACATTACTTTCTATTCTGAAAAAACTAAAAGGTTAGAGTGATATGATGGTGAAATACATTAAAAATTATCTAACACCTTGCTAACTTTTCAGCTCCTAACTCTAGGCCTTTTAGACTAACTGTTCCTCATGTTTGGAATGTACTCCAGGCAACTAGGGGACACAATGGATATAGCTCTGTTCCTAGACTCAGAAACACCTGAGTTCAAATCCAGCCTGAGACATTTACTAGCTGTATGACCCTGGGCAAGTCACTTAACCCCTGTCTGCTTCTTTTGCTTTATTTATAAAATAGGGATAATAACAGCACCTACCTCCCAGAGCTGTTGTGAGGATCAGATGAGATAAATATTTGTCAAGCACTTTGCAAGTCTTAAAGCAAGATACAAATGCAAGATATAAAGCCATCATCATCACCATCATTATTACATGGCTGAGCCAATATTAAAATCACCTGTAGCTAGAACTTAAGGCATTTGATCACATTCCTGGGGCCACCAACTTAGGTCCTAAAAATTAGTTATAACATATCAAGAAGAGAAGAAAATTCAGAAGACCTTAAATAAAAAGTGAACAGTTACGACTCACAAGAAAACATCAGGCTGTGACAAATTTCTCAAGAAGAACTGTACAATATTGTAATGATGACCAACTATGAAAGATTTGGCTACTCTGATCAATACAATGATCTGAGACAATCCAAAGGACTCATGATGAAATATGCTATCCACCTCCAGAGAGAGCTCTGATGAACTCTGATGTAGACCAAAGCATATTTTTTTTTACTTCTTTTACTTCCTTTTTATTATTTTTCTTCTTTTTTTGCAACATGTTTAATATGGAAATATATTTTGCATGACTTCACATGTATAATTAATATCATATTGCTTGCCTTCTCAATTGGTGGGGGATGAGCAGGATTGAGGAAGGGAGAGAACTTAGATCTTAAACTTTAAAAAAAGAATAACTGCACAGTACCTTAAATAAATCTGAGATTTTCAGCATTCAAAAATATTCAAAAATTATAAGCCTGTTTTACTGCATAGATCATAAGTGATCAGAGCTAGAGAGGGGCTCATCCAAGGTACCTGGTTTACAGATGAGAACATTGAGGCCCACAGCTTATTAGGGATTAGTGACTTCCCTTTATCCAATGAAAACTCTTCCTATACAGTAGATCCAAGCTGTCATAATAATTACATTCTTTTTAAGCCACTGCCAGAAACACAATCTGGGCTGGACTGACCATGGGTCTGACCTAGGATGGCAATTCCTGTGTTCCAGTGATGTTGAGAAAGTCAGTTTTAGAAGAAGATTTTATCTATGCCCACAATTAGGCAGAAAGGTCTGATTTCCCACATAAGAGACACCGTATGTAATGTCAGCAGCTTAAACTTTGTCCTACCCCTATCTTCACCAACCACACCAAGAATATATTTCAGAAAGAGACCCCATTGCTTTTCATTATAAGAGATTCTTGAGAGGGAACTCCCTACTTCCATGGAACTCCCCCACCCACTCCAAAGCAGAAGCTATATAGGTGGTGTTTAAGTCTATGCTGGCATATATGTTCAATAAACCAAAGGCAGCCTACATGGGATGGCAGTCTAGCTGTTCTGAAATCCAAGGCTGAGTCACCACTCCAGGTTTTAGATGGCTGGTAATGCTGTATAGATCATATAGACTACATTATGGGAGGCAGGAGAACCTGGCAGGGGAGCAGAACAGTTCTCAACTTTACCAGGTCCACCAGCCTGCAAAATCACTTCAACACGTTAAAATAGGTAAGCCACTTTCAGAGCTCCTACAAGCAATTGTGGCCTTCATTCAACAAATCTCTATAGAAGTGAGTGTATAATCATGAAAAGAGTGCAAGGGTTTAGAATTAGGAATAAGGAGGATGGAAATCTCACTTGTGATGCTTATTAGCCCTTTTGGCATGGGCAAGTCACTTAACTTCTGAGCCTCAATTCCTCCATCTATCAAATGGGAATGATAATGCCTGTATAACTGAAGATAACAATGCCTGTACGCCAATAATGCCCCAAAACCAACCTCACAAAGTTGGTGGTGGTTTAAGCGCTTTTTTAAGCCTTAAGACATTTTGTGGTAAGAAGACAGCCCCTGTCCACAAAGAGCTTACAATCAAATGGAAGGAGAGAAGGCATCCACAAAGAAGGAGGAAGCCAGGGAAGTAGGGGCGAGGAGAGCGCTGATAACTCGGAGGATAAGGGAAGGCTTCATAAAACATATGGGCCTTGAACAGACTTGAAGGAAGATGAATAAATGCCCATTATTATTATTAAGGCAACTAGGAGGTACAGTGGAGGTACAGAGCCTTGGACCTGGAGTCTGGGAGACCTGAGTTCAAATCTGATCTTTGTAACCCTGGACGAATCCTTTAGCCTCTGCCTGCCTCAGTTTCCCCATCTGTAAAATGGGAATAATAATAGTGCCTCTCTCGCAGGGTTGTCTTAAGGATATAATGAGATAATATTTGTAAAGAGCTTTGTAAACCTTAAAGTGTTATATAAGTATAAACATATAATATACAAATTTATGTATATTATTATTATTAATCACCTTTTCATTTACTAGAGAACAAAGTAGCAAAAAGGGTATGTATGTGTGTGTATATGTGTGTGTGTACATGCATACATATATGTATATGTATATATGTGTATATATATATATATATATATACACACACACATACACAGATAGACACATAGGACAGATGATAAAGGATAACTTGACGGATATGCAGCAGAGAGCGCTACAAGTTTAGAGGGGGGAATAGCCAGAGAAAGCTTCACTGAGAAAGGATTTGAACTGATCCTTGAAGACATAAACAGTGAGATAGGTAGAAGGGAAAGAAGGCATTCCTGACTAAGAGAACATGATGAACCACAGGATTTTAGACCTCAAGAAGAAGCTAAGCCAGCCTCTTCATTTTACAGATGAGAAAACTGAGACCCAGAGAAGTTAAGTAAATTGCCCAAGGTCACACAGCTAATAAATGGCCAAGTCTGGTAAACGAATCCAGTGCCTCTAACTCCAAATCCAGTATGCTTTGCCATTTTATACACTGGCTTTCAAGGGACTAAAGGTACGGGGGTGGTAAGAATGATCATAACATCTTCAGGGAACTGTAAATCTGCAGGACAATCTCTACAGCAACCTAGGAACCCCCTCCCTGCCCTCCCTGCCCAAGACACAGGAAAGAAATCACAAGGCAGTACTACAAAGTCCCTGCTGCCACCTTCTGAATGGTCTGAGAAAGATACCTAGCTAAATAAAACTGATTCCACAGTGGTACATGAGAAGGGAGACAGGATCCAAGGTGTTGAGGCCATTTGGAGCTTACTACTCAATAAATAACACCTGCCAATGAACAAAGCACTGGTACAGAATATAAAATATAGTCTTGACTGCAGATGCCAGTGGAAGCCTCCAAGAGCACCACCTCTCCTTCCCTAAGGTGAAGACTGGATGGAGCCTATCACAACAGCCTTCTCAGGATGGCCCTGAGCAAGGAACTATAGAAAGGAGTTAAATGGGGATGGGCATCAGGGGGATGCCATTTTGAGACACACATTAGAAGCTGCCACAATATTGATCAGACCCAGGAGACTTTATGGCAGTCCCTGCAACCCAGGTGACCTTCAAGCATGGCTGAAGTCTGAATCTGAGTGGCCAACACTGGCATCACTGCAGCCATCACTCATCTTAAGCTGCCAGGCCTTGGGAAAAGAAGAAGCTATTTTCAAACTACACATGGCAAAGTTAGGGCATATTTGTGCATTATCACAGCCTATGTTGGGATCAAGGGGGAGGAGGGAAGAGTGAGGTTTTGATTTAACCCTGCACTCCTAACAAGTGAAGTCCCAAAACCATGCCTATGAATTAGCTCTCCCAAGGCATGGAAACTGGCCAAAGGAGAAACTTTCCCCTGCCTGAATGGATCCTGCCATTCCTTTCCCTACCCCAAGAGATTGTAGGCTCTTAGAGAACCGGTGCTAAGTATCTTAGGCTACTTGGTCCTTTCCTAGAACCTAGTGAATATAAGAGATGCACAAGAATAATAGCTGATATTTATAAATATCAGCTATTTTAATATTTTAATCAGCTGTTTTAAGGTTTGCAAAGTACTTTACAAATACTATCTCATTCTACCTTCACTAGGACCAGGGGAGGTAGGTGCTATTATTACTCTGTGCTCTTTGGAGAAGTAATGCCTTTGATTCTGCATTTCAGTTCCATTCTAACTCAGTCCTTAAATACATGGGCATCTGGTACCCAAAAGGTACCTTGCTTTTATTGCTTCGTTCAGTTGTTTCAGTCATGTCTGACACTTCGTGACCCCATTTGGGATTTTCTTGGCAAAGACAATGGAGTGCTTTGCCAATTTCCTTCTCCAGCTCACTTTACAGAAGAGGAAACTGTGGCAAACAGGTTTAAGTGACTTGCCCAGGGTCACAGAGCTAGTGTCTGATGCCAGATTTGAACTCACGATGATAAGTCTTCCTGATTCCAGGCCTGGACATCCTGACTCCACTGAGACATCTAGCTGCCCCCAAAAGAGTACCTTGATAGGCTTACAGATGTAGGATAGAAACTCCGAGAATTGTGACCAAGACCCCCAAAGTCAGCCTTGGCTGATAGGCTACAAATACTAAGGGAGGTCTAGGTCCTACTTCACAGAATCATAGGCTTAGAGTTAGAAGAAACTTCAGAGATTATCTACCTCAACCTATACAAGAGCAAGAATTCTATGCCTAAGAAGTAGTCATCCAGGCTTCATGTGAAGACCATCAGTGATGGGGAGCCCACTACACATCCCAAAGCAGCCCATGTCACTTTGGAAAAATTAGGATTTTTCCCCCTTTACATGGAGCCTAAATCTGATTCTCTGTAACTTCTACTACCTAACTAGTTCTCTCCTATAAGGCCAAACAGAACAGTCTATTCTCTCTTCCATATAACAACTCTTCAAATATTTTAAGATATCCATGCCCTGCCAAGAAATCTCTTCTCCACACTGAATATCTCCAATTTTTTCCATCAGTTCTGGGTCAGAACTACCACCCTCCAGATCATCTTCACCTGGAACTGCATCAAAATGTTGACTTCCTTCCTTTCTGCCCTCTACACAAAACCTTTGCCCTACTTACTACATCATGTCCTAAGGATTTCTCCCTATTCGATCTAGTAATGCAGAAGCTCTATCCACTCTCCTTTAGTATTGGAAACACACACACACACACACACACACACACACACACACACACACACACTAAGCCATAGCCCCTAGGCCCCCTAGACTGCCCAAGGTCAATGACAAAAAAGATTGTGTGTTGGGTCCTTAAGGGAAGAAATGAGATCTGCAAGCCCTAAGAAAGCCTCTACCTTCCTGTATCCTAGTTGGGATCCAGTGCAGACTACTCAGAGAAAAAAGAATTAAAAGAATCTTTCAAATCTATCACCCATTCTATCTTTCTGTAAAAGCATTGGAAAGACAACAAACTGCCCCCAAAGAGATGTCCAAGCCAAATGAAATCTTGGCCATGAAAAGAAATCACACCTTACAGTGAAGGGAATCTGTTCAAGAGTCCAAGCCACAAGAAAAACTAAAACCAAAAAATCCTTATACAGCACATCCTAAGGACCTGAGCAAGTCTATTCTGGGAGAAGACAGATGTTTCTCAGCCTGCAGGATCCGATACAAGACAGTGCCATAGTTAAGATCAGGCCATGAGGCGGTTCCACTACAGCAAGCTCAACAAAACCAAGAATTCAGCTCTGTTCTCGTCCAAAGCCTAGGACTGGTACTGGGGGAGAAAAACACTACCACCACCATCAGGGTGCTGCTACCAGAGACAAAAAACAACAACAACAACAACAAAAAAAGATAAAAGTCTCCAGAAAGCCCAGGCGGGGTTGGAAGACAGGAAAGTAGTATCAGGACAAGTGAAAACCCAGTCCACACAACTGACACCTGGGGTGACGATTCACAGATGAAACATGTCAGCATCTCATGCATAGAGTCATGAAGAAAAAAAATGGAACAAAGAAAGGTAGAAAGGTGCTGTCTGGCAAAAAAAAAAAGGGGGGGGGCGGGTTGACAGGAGCGGTGAGGGACGACGTGAGTGAAGGAGAAACGCTTTACTTTTGACTTGTCACATTGTTAGGCACATAGTAGGCACTTGAATACGTGCCAAATTGAACCTTATCGCTCACAGGGAAAGAAATGGAAACTACCGGCTTGTGACAGAGATAGAATGAAATTCAAGAAACTTTGGGCTGAAGATCAGTAACAAGGCAACTCAAGTGAGAAACCTCCTGCCCCTGTGATTACTAGAAGAAATCCCATCACCGGAGCCACTGCCAAACATTTCCTGGGGCATCATTGGACTCTAAGGAATTTTCACACAGTCACCCAAAAGGGCATGAACCTGTAAAGAGGATGGAGGAAGGAAGGTGGGGAGGGTCGTTCCTCTGAAACAGTGGAACGGGATGACTCTGGGGTCTTAAGACTCAACTCAGAAAACTCCAGCTTTTCTCTCCAGGTCAGCAAGTATGGCAGCGGATACATCGCTGATGAGCAAGGCGAGTGCCCACACCAACCCTCCCCCACCTTTTTTCCTTCTTTCTTATTAATCACTGGCACTTGCAAAAAGGGGTAGAGTCAGGATGGGTCTTTCAGACCTTCAAAACTGAGGCAACCCTTGAGAAGTAGCTGGGATATTTGACCAGGTCACAAGCACGGCTTGGGGGCGTGGGGGGGAAGCCCCTGAACCTTATGCTAGGGAAGAAGCAATTTCCTCATTCAGGAAGTATGCATTTCCCTTTTGAAAGTCCTTCCTCCAAGCACCTCTTTCCCATCGGAGCCCCATAGGTAAATAACACCAGAAGCAGTCCCCTGCCCTCACAGCCTGGCAGGTACCTTGGCAGTCTGATGGTTGGGTCCCGTAGGAAGGGGGCCCTAGAGTAACAACCCACGGTGAGGTGGGGTCGCCGGAGAGAGGCGGTAATCTGCAGTCTCCAGTTTGCAGGAGCTGCCATTCTCAGAAACAGGGTTGGGAGAGAGCCGAAGTGACATCTCTCAAACTTTGCAGCGGAAAGTTCCCAGTCCGGGGTAGAAGACAGCCGGTCGTTATGCAGAAGAGTCACAACGCACCCCCCCCCCCCCACAACCGCCTCCCCCGCTTACACACCAGCCTCCCTCCATACCACAGGTGGGCCTCCATAGATTGGTTCTCCCATCACATGCCCCGAGTTCCAGCATCCCAGTCCATATCCCACACCCTCACCACTGCTCCAACCCCCTCACCTTGGCCTCAAAGCAGATGCCATGCTGGAAGGCGTCCTCGTTATGGAGGGGAATCCGCAGGTCGTGACCATCGTCCACCAGGTTGTACTTGGTTTTGCTGGGCATAGTGACCCCAGCGAGGAGGAGGGGGCTGAAGGGAGAAGGAGGGTGTCCCTCTCCTCCGGCGAGGTGGGCTGCGGCAGGATAGGGGGCCGAGGCGAGGGAAAAGCTGGGAATGGGGGGCGCGCAGCGCCCAGTTCTGGAGCCCGGCAAGCCGCGGGCGCCTCTAGCCTTGCGGCACCGAGCAGCGCCCTGTGCGGAGGGAGCCGACTCCTGGAGCTGCGCGAGGAGCCGAGTGGGAAGCGGAGCAGGAGCAGGACAAGACTGTGGTGGCGGCGGCCGATCCCAGAGACAGGAGCGGCGGCGCGGGGGCCATGCAATTCCTGCTGGGGAGCAGGAGCTGGAGGACTGGGACAGGGACTAGGGCTGGGGGGAGGAGGAGGAGAAGGAGGAGGAAGAGGAGGAGGAGGAGGAAGGAGAGGAGGAGGAGGAGCAGCGATAGCGGCAGCAGCAGCAGGCGGGAGCGGGGTCCGCGCGGAGCCCCCAAGGCTGGGGGAGGGGAGGACACGGACCCACCCCTCCGGCAGCGGGAGCCGGGCGCAGCTCCTGCCCAGGATCGGGGACAGGGACAAGGAAGGCGAGGAGGAGGAGGAGGAGCAGGAGCAGGAGGCGGAGGCGGAGGCGGAGGCGGCGGCGCGGGCGCCTGTCACCGAGACGAGACGCGGGATCTGCCACCCAGCCAGGCGAGCAAAGCTGAGCCGAGCCGCTCCTCCCGCGCGGGGCGGGCTCCGGGCCGCGGCTCCTCCCGCGGGGGCGGGCTACCGAGCGCCCGGCGACTCCGCCCCCGCCCCGGGCTCTCCCGGCCAGCGCCGGCCTGGGCTGGGCCGGGCTGGGCAGGTGAAAGTCCCCGCATACGCTCGGAGCCCGAGACGCGGACCGCCCCGGAGATGGGGTGGGGCGCCCACTTGGTCGGGACAGCCCGGAGCCCCTGAAGGGGAAGTGGGGAGGCCACCTTCCCTGAGAACTTCTTCCTGGCCTGAGCCTGAGAAAGGGCTGGGTTTGGGGTTTGGTGGGGTTTGTTTTGGTTTTCCCACTTTGCTCCAAATGGTGTGCTGGACCTGATCTATAAAAATAGATAAAACGTTTTCTAGGTAGGTTGGGGAAGAAGGGGGAACCAAACATTTTAAGCATCCATTATGTGCCAGGCGCTGGACCAGGCGCTTTGCAAATATTATTTTATTTGACCCTCACAACAACCCTGCTAGGTAGGTGCTATTATTATCTTTCTTTTACAATTGATGACTGAGGCTGACCGAGGTTAAGCGATTTGCTCTGGGGTCACAGAGCTAGTAAATTTCTGAGGCTAGGTTTTGAGGAGAAGGGGTAAGTGAGAGAGGGAGAAGGAAATGGGGTGCAGAGGGAGGAGAGGGAGAATGAGATCGAGAGAGAGGAAGAGAGAGAGGGAAGGAAAGGGAGGGAAGATGAGAGAGAAGAAGAAGAAGAAGAAGAAGGGAAGGGAAGGGAAGGGAAGGGAAGGGAAGGAGAAGGAAGAAGGAGAAGAAGAAGAAGAAGAAGAAGAAGAAGAAGAAGCTGCAGCCCATATATTATTATATATGATATACAAGGTGTACCAAAACTCTTAATGCACTTCCAAGCTTTAATAACATTAGTAACATTAGTTGCTGAGGTTATCAGGAAAGATGGCGTTTTAAGCTTTAAGAGCTTAAAACTGCAGTAACACTGTTGGGACACCCTATATTAAATCAAGAACCTCTTTGATGGCTAGTGCTCTGAAGGGAATCACAATTCTTTTCACATCTCTGAAAAAATGTCTCTAGTTAACCATCCCCTCCAGCTTCTTCCTCCCAAGCCTTATCCCATTAATTACTTCTCACTTCTTTCTCTCTGCCTGCTCCTTCTCATGCACCCACAAACATAGTCCAAATCTCCCTATCTTCACATGAAAAAATAAATATAAACCCCTTGGGGAGGGACAGCATGGTGCCATGGAAAGATAAGGACTTTGAAATTAGAGGATCCAAGTTGAATCCCAACTCTCACTTATGACCTGTGTAACCTTGAACAAGTAACTTAATTTCTCAGGGCCTTAGTTTTCCCATGGGTAAAATGAGAGATCCAACTAGATGAATTCTGAGGTCCTTCCCAGCTCTAGATCTGTGATCCTTTCTTACAGCATTCTTGCTGTGTCTCTTGCTCTCAGACCTTTCCTTGACAAATCAGGCTAGCCTCTAAGCTGCTGCTGACCACTGAGTCCTTTGTCCCTTATGATCTGGCTTTTCTGACCCACCTCTCTATTCAAACTGCTTTCTCCAATATCACCAGTGCCTCAAAGTCTAATGCCTTTTTTTTTCAGCCTTTTACTAGCAATTCCATCGGACAAATGTTTATAAAGCACCAACTATGTATGTGATACATTGTTTTATACTGAGAAAATGGACAAAAACAAAATAAGCTCAGCCCTCTAATAATTTCTGTTTTACAAATGAAACTGAGAGCCCAGAAATAATCACTTCACACTTGCTAATTGTAGGTGTTTCCCAAGATTCTCACCTTTGATCCTCTCTATATTACAGTCTCCCTTGGTAAACTCATACACTCCCGGTTTGAGAGTGTATATGGATAAGTGACACAGAATTTACCTCCAGCAAAGACCTCTCTCTCTTGAAAGACCCACTTTTCCAACTGTCTGTTGGGCATATGCCCAGACAGATTCCTCAAACTTAGCAGCATGGTACACCACATTGGGAGCCAGCAGACTCTAGTTCTGCTACCTAATGCTACCTAGAGAACCTTTGGTAAATCTCTTGTCCTATCTGGGCCTCAGTTGCCTTATCCATAAAATAAGGAGGTTGGTCTAGATCATCTTTAAGGATCTCTAAATCTGAATATTTGCAAAACTATCTTCAACCTATCAAAACCATTTTTCCCTCCTCACTTTCATATGTCTATTAATGATACCACCATCCTCTTAAGCAGGTTCGGGTTTTAGTCAATGAATACATATTTATTAAACATCTAAAATAGCCCCTGCCCTCAAGGAGCTTTATTTCAATGGGAAGGATTATTTCAATCTGGGGGAATTTTTATTTCAATGGGGGTGGGTGGGGGGAATATATATGTATGTATGTGTGTGTATGTGTGTGTGCAAATATATGTCAATACATAAGTACATACATACATACATTTATCTAAATACATATATGTAAATACAAATTATATAGAAAGTTAACATAAAAGAAGTTATATCTTCACTTGAAAATAAAATGAAATTTAATTTAAAACCAAAAATCTGAAGTTTTTTGGTTTTGTATAAAGTAATTTATTTTACTTTACATTTACATTTTAAACTATTATATATTACATATGAAACATTATTTAAAATATATATTACTTTATAATTTACTTTGTAAAATAAATTTCAAGGGTGGAATACTAATAGCTGAAGGTATCAGGAAGGACCACATTTGTTGTTGTTCAGTCGTGTCCAATTCTTTGTGACCCTCCTTGCAATTTCCTTGACACAGATACTGGAGTGGTTTGCCATTTCCTTCTCCAGCTCATTTTACAGATGAGGAAACTGTGGCAAAGAGGGTTAAATGACTTGCCAAGGGTCACCCAGCTAGTAAGTGTCTGAGGCTGGATTTGAACTCAGGAAGAGTCTTCCTGATCCAAACCCAGTGCTCTATCCACTATGGTGCCACCTATCTGCCCTAGCTGTCCCATTTTAGGAGACAGCAATTAAACTTGTTTGTCTTTCCTTCTCAGAGAGGACCGTGACCTCAGGAAGATGATGCCATGACTTGCAAATGAATTGGACTTAAGTGAGGGAGGGCTGTGTAAGGTCACCAGCCTCACTTTCTCCTCCAGAGTCATCTGGATCCAGTGGCAAGATATAGATCAGGATGACTGGAGATGACCCTGAAGCAAGTGAACTAAATTTTAAAGGAAGGTAGGGCTTTTAAGAAGAGGAGGTAAGAAAGGACTAATGCATTCAAGACATGTAGTTTTGCAAAGCTGTAGAGATAGAAGATGGAATGTTGGGTAGTAGGCCAGTACCCAGTAGGCCGGTTTGTCTGGAAAGTAGATATATGAAAGGGAATAATGTATAAGAAGCTTGGGAAGGTAGGCTAAGTGCCAGATTCATGATGAAGGGCATTAAATGCCAAAGAGGAACTTGGATTTTAACCTAGAGGCAATAAGGAACCATAGGAACCTTTATTTTTCTTTAAAGCATGGGAGAGATCTGGTCAGACCCGTGTTTTAGGAATATTGATTTGGCAACTGTGCAAAAGACTGAGTTGAAGAGAGCTGAAGCAGGGAGATCAATTAGTATGCTTTTGGAAAGTCCAGGCAAGAGGACTTGAAGCCCTGAACAAAGGAGATGGCTCCATGAGCAGGGGGAAAAAAGGTACAGGTGGGAAAAATGATGTAGAGGTAAAATGAACAAGGACTGGCAACTGATTACATCGATGCGGTGAGGAATGAAAGATGACTTTGAGGCTTGGAACCTGGGTCACTGGAAGGTTGATGGTACCCTCAACTAAAATAGGGAAATTTGGATGAAGGGTGAGTTTGGAGGGGAAAACAATTAATTTTATTTTGGACATGTATTTAAAATGTCTATGAGATGCACAGTTGGAAATATCCAATAGATGGTTTGTATCCCTATGGGTTAGCCCAGTTCCTGGCATACAGTAAGTACTTAATAAATGCTTACTCACTGACTGATGTGGGACTGGAGTTTAGGAGCAAGACTAGAGCTGGATGTTTAGACATACATATTTGGATTTGTCTGCATAGAGATGATAAATGAACTCATGGGAGCTGATGCAATCAACAAGGATGTGGAAAGAGAAAAAAGAATAGGACAGAGACTTGGAGTACACCCATCCTTAGAGGGTGGATGCTGATATAAAGGATACTGCAGAGAAAAGGCCACACAGGAAGAGAACAAAGAGAGAGAGCTGTGGCACAAAAGCCCAGGGAGAAAAGAGTATTCTGGAGAAAAGGTGGTAAATAGTGTCAAATATTGCAGAGAGGGAAAGAAACATGAAGACTGAAGCTCCTGGATTTGGTATTTTATTTTTTAGTAACTTTAGAGAAAGCAATATCGCTTAAGGGTTGTGTGGGAAACCAGATTGCAAGTGACCAAAATGTGAGTGAGAAGAAAGTAATGGAGGCAGGAAGAGTTTGAAAGTGAGGAAAGATGGAGAACAATATATTGGGGGGCGGGGGAGGGGGGACACAGTTAAGTGTGAGGGTTTTAAAAATATTTTTATTTCATCGAATATTTTCAATTACATGGAAAAAAATTAACATTCATTTGTTAAAACTTTGAGTTCCAAATTTCTTCCCACCTGCCCTTCTCCCACCCCTTGAGATGATTATACATGTGAAATCATGCAAGAACAAATTTCCATATTAGCTACGTCACAAAAGACAACACACACCAAAAAAAAAAAGAAAAAGAAAAAGAAAGAAAGTAAAAAAGTATGCTTCAATCTGCACTCAGAGCTCATCCGTTCTCTCTCTGTAGGTGGATAACATTTCATCATGTGTCCTTTGGAATCGTCTTGGATCATTTTATTGGCTGGAGTAGGCTAAGTCTTTCACAACTGGTCATCCTTACGCTACTGTTGTTACTATATACAGTGTTCTGGTTCTGCTCACTTCACGTCTCCTCAGTTTATGTAAGTTTTCCAAAGTTTTTCTGAAACCATCCTTCTTTTCATTTCTTATAGCACGGTAGTATTCCATCACAATCACACACCATGACTTGTTCAGCCATTTCCCAATTGATGGGCATCCCCTCAATTTCCAATTTTTGGCTACCCCAAAAAGAGCCGCTATAAATATTTTTGCACAAATAGGTCCTTTTCCCTTTTGTTTAAATCTCTTTGGGATACAGACCTAATAGTGGTATTGGTGGATCAATGGGTATGCACGGTTTTATAGCCCTTTGGGTATAGTTCCAAATTATTCTCCAGAACAATTGGACCAGTTCACAACTCCATCCACAGTGTATTAGTGTCCCAATTTTTCAACATCTCTTTAGGGTTTTATTTTTAAGGATGGAGGAGATCTGGTTGTGTTTTTAGACAGAAGAAAATGAACCAATCAATAGGGAGAGCCTGCAGATGGGGTGGGGGTAGGGAAGGGGAAGGATGACTTACAGGATTCATCTGTTGGAGAAGAATGAAAATAATGAGATCAGGAGTACAAGCAGAAGGGTAGAAGAAAAGACACTTTTTTTTCCTAGAGACTGGAACAAAGGAAGAGAGAAAAAGGGATGATATCAAGGAATTTTGAGATGTAGGACAGAAGAGGGCTCTCATGGCAAATGGCCACCATTTTCTCCTAAACCATAAATTCATCGTTGACTCCTCTATTTCCTTTATCCCTTACTTCCAAACAGTTGCCAAGTCCTGTTGATTCTACCCATCCCCCTCCAATCCAATCAACCTAATGGTTCGATGTTTGTCCCCTACTACCAATTCCCTCTGCTGCTACCCTAATTCAATTCTTCATTATTTGTCTCCTGGACTTGTTGAGTGAAATAGGCTCATAATTAGTCTCTATACTTCTCAGATATACCTCCTAATCCATTTTACATACAATGCACATCTCTGACCATGTCTCTAATATGCTCAAAAAACCTTTAATTGTTCTCCATTTTCCATCAATTTAAAATTAAACTCCTTAGCCAGGCATTAAAGGTCATCCATGTTCAAGGCCCAACCCAGTCTTTCCATTCTTATTTTCCAGAATCTTCATATACACACACAATTTACATTATGAAAGTGCTCAAATCCCTATTAAATTGGCGGGGGGGGGGGGGAGGTATTGTTTTCCTAAAGTTATTTATTGAATAGTAGCACATAGAAAGGCCACTAGTATGGTTCAAGGTCTAGAAGCTATAACTGAAGGAACTGGAGATTTTATAGCCTGGAGAAGAGAAGATTTAGGGAATGATATAGTAGCTGTCTTCAACCTCATTTCTTTGGAGACTTAGTGTTACATGACTCATAGCCTTAAAACATAACCAGAAGAACATCGGTATTTAAAAGATGGGGCTTTGTTTCAAGGAAAAGATTCGGGTCATGAAAAGAACTTGGTGATTTCCCAAGCTCAATCCAGCCCACTCTCCTCCTGCTGCTCAATTCTGAGCCCAGCTCCTTGGATATTTGCAGCGTCTGTCCAAGATATATATTATGTATATACTGATGGATGGGCGATCTATGCTGTCCATCATCTAACCACATACCATAATCTGGAAAACAGGTATTGTCTGTCGACTTCATTTTTCTTGTGTGGATAAGACACAAACACTTGTGAGTGGTTATGTACGTCATCTGGGGAGTTCCGATGCTCAAGGCCCTGGGGCCATCAATATATAATAGCATCCACAAACATGAGCATCTGGAGGAACTTACCTCTTTGACTTGGATTCTGTGCTCTATCTCCATGACAATGGAGAGTACCTCTAGCAAGCATACATCAATCACCAAAGGGTTTTTGATTCACTTGATATTAATAATTGGGGGGATGTTAAACAAGGTCCTAATTGCTCATTCTATCTTTCAAGGAATCTCATATAATTTGGAAATATACAGGGGAGACACCTTGTTGGAGAGTAATTCAGGAGTGGGGAACCTTCGACCTCGAGGCCACATAGTGCCCTCTAGGTCCTCAAGTGCAGCCCTTTGACCAAATCCAAACTTCACAGAACAAAGGCTACATATGGTGTATCTAAATTGCTACTACATATGGCCCTCTAGGTCCTTAAGTGCCACCCTTTGACTGAATCGAAATTTCACAGAACAAATCCCCTTAATGAAAGGATTTGTTCTGTAAAACTTGGACTCAGTCAAACAGCCACACCCAAGGACCACATGTGGCCTCGAGACTGCAGGTCTCCCACTCCTGGAGAATATCCTTTAAGGCAATGATTTGCTGTACCTCATCAAAATTTCTTTTGTAGTTAACATTCAATAAACATAATGAAAACATGACTTTTAATCAATTATATGATGACAAAGAGAGTTAGGTGGCTAAGTAGCTAGCTGGCATAATGGATAGAGCCCTAGACCTGGAGTCAGGAAGATCTAAGTTCATGAACCTCCTTCAAACACTCACTAGCTGTGTGACTCTGGGCAAGTCATTTAACCTCAGTCTGCCTCAGTTTCCCCACCTATAAAATTAGGGAAGATAATAACATCTACTTGCCAAGGTTGACATAAAGATAAAATGAGATAGCATTTATAAAGCGATTTGCAAAACTTAAAATGATATATAAATATTATCTATTGTCATTTTGATTATATGATCTACTATTTCCTCAAAACATATTCAGACTGTTATCATAAAATTGTATCTATATGGGAAAGTAAGCATATGGAAGAGTTACCCAGGCTCCTTCCAGCCACCCAGGCTCTTACGCTAAGAGTCCTGTTTGACCTTTCTTTCTCCCTAATGCCAGATTCCACACATCCAATTAGTTGCCAAGTCCTATTAATTCCATTGATACAGTATTTCTTGAATCTGGCTCTTGCTTTTGCTTCTACCACAGCCACCTCATTTCAGGCCTTCATCTCTTTTTTTGCCAACACTATTGGACAGAGTTTCAGAATCATAGAATCAGAAGAGCTGGAAGAGAACAAAATTCTTTATGTCATTGGCCACTTGGCCCACCCATGCCCCACAAAGAATCCCAACTACAACACACTTTGCAAGTGCTCACCCAGCCTTTCCTGGAAGACCTACAATGGGGATTAGATGAGGGAGTCACCACCTCCCAACACAAGTCATGCAATGCTCTACTTACAAAATTTTTCCTTCCATCAAACCTAAAGTTGCCTCATTGTAACCTTGCTCCCAGTTCTGCCCTCTGAGGCCAACTAGAATAAATCTAATCCCTCCTTCCCCTTTCATACGGCAGCCTTTCACGTATTTTCCAGCCCCCTACCTGGTCTTCCTACCCTTTCTATCCATCGTCCATCTTGCTGCTTGAAAAAGTCTTCCTAGTGCGCCACTCCACCACATCACAGTTTTGCTAAAAAACCATCATTGGCTCCTTAGTACCAACTAGACTCCACCAACAGAAAATGATCCCCTCCTCCTCCAATTCCTTATAGATCTTTGCCGGGAAGTTGTATTTCAACCTTATAATAATAATTCAAATTTATATAATACTTTAAGTTTTATAAAATATTTCTCTCCAGCGGCTCTGTGAGGTAGATAATATATGTGCTATTATCCCCATTTTTATGGAGGAAGAGGAAGTGGAAAAGAATAAGCACTTATTAAGGACCTACCATGTGCCAGACACCATGCTAAGTGCTTTACAAATATTATTTTAAGTGAGTAAACTGGGGGTAGCCAGGTGGTGCAGTGGATAGAGTACCAGGCCTGAAGTCAAGGAAGACTCATCTTCCTAAGTTCCAATCTGGCCTCAGGCACTTGCTAGCTGTGTGACCCCGGGCAAGTCACTTAACCCTGTTTGCCTCAGTTTCCTCATCTGTAAAATGAGCTGGAGAAGGATATGGCAAACTACCCCAATATCTTTGCCAAAAAAAAATCCCAAATGGGGTCAGTTTGGACACAATTGAAAATGACTTAACTAAGGAACTGAAAATAGAGAGTTCACACAGATACTAAATGATCCAAGGATGAATTAAATCCCAGGTATCCCCACTCCAAATCCAGCACGCTGATACATCATACTGCCTGTTTTGTGCCTAACATTTCTCCTAAAACTTTACCAAGAACTGTTCTTTACCCTTAAAGCTTTTTGTCCTGTCCTGGTTATTTATGCACATACCTTTTCCTCCTATTAGTTTATGAGGTCCTTGAAAGCAGCGATTATATTATATCTCATTTTATACGCAGAGTACCTAGCATAGTGACTTTCACATACTGGCCATTTAATAAATGTTCATTTAAATTGGATTGATCTGAATTGAATGTGGAAAAGGGAGTAAATTTATGATATGTGTCTCCAGGGACCAAAACAACGATAAATATGATGGAAATTATAGTCAATATCCGCTCAAGGGAGAAAAGAACTTTCTGACGATTGAATATATATGGGAATTGGCTTCCTTGTCAGGTAGTGAGTTCCCCACCACTGATGTTCAAATACTAGCTGATTACCTATGAAGAATGCTGTAGAGGAGAGACCTGTATGGGGTATAAATCATCCATGGCTCTCCAGCATTCTCTTAGAGTGATAGTGTAGAAAGTGCAGAATATCAGAACATTCTTGGAATGAAGAATGTAGCCCAGTTTACATATACTGGTCAGTGCACTGGGGAAGAGACACAGTGACAAACCAACATCAGGGACACTTCGGAGGGGAAGGGAAAGGAACTGAACATCAGACACAGTGCAGTAGAAAAAAGCACTGAATTTGAAGTCAAAGGACTAGAATAAGAATAAAGTTCTGGCATTTCCTACATGTGTCATCTTGTGGTTTCCACTTTCAAAACATCTCTTGTGTCTGTCCCTTCTCTCCCCTGGCATAGCTACCTTGTTAGTACAAGCTTCCATCATCTTTCACCTGGTGCGCTATCCTTCTGATTGGTCTGCTGACCAAGTCTTTCATTCTAATACATCCTTCGTTCAGCTGCTAAAATGAGTTTCCTAAAGCACAAATTGGACCACGTCTCTCACACACACACACACACACACACACACACACACACACACACACACCCCATAACCCCCAGCAGCTCCCTATCACCTCTAGGATCCAATATGAAACTCTCTATATGACTTTTAATTCTTTTTTTTTTGGAGGGGGGAACACGGGGCAATTTGGGGTTAAGTGACTTGCCCAAGATCACACAGCTAGTGTGTCAAGTGTCTGAGGTCAGATTTGAATTCAGGTCCTCCTGACTCCAGGGCTGGTGCTCTACTCACTGTGCCACCTAGCTGCCCTTCTATATAACTTTTAATACCCTTCAGAATCTGGCCCCTCCTACCTTTCTAATTCTCTTATACTTTGCTTCTTACACATTCCATGATCCAATGATACTGTCCAACTTGCTGGCCCTCACATGTGACACTCCATTTCCAGATTCCGTGCCCTTCCTTTTCACAAGCTGGCCTCCATACCAGGAATGTTCTCCCTCCTTATCTCCCCCTCTTAGCTCCCCTGGCTTCCTTCCAGATTCAATTCAAATCCAACATTCTTCAGGGAGCCTTTACTAATTCTGTCAAGTTAAGTTAATTCAACAAGTACTTATTAAATCTTGTTTTGTGCCAGGCATTGCACATACAGAGATGAAGGTAATCTCTGAGGGAAAGCATTGGCTTTAAGGGAGATAGAGAAAGCTTTCTCATAGAGGGTGAGATTTTAGCTAAGAGTTAAAGGAAGCTGAGAAGGAAACAAACATTTATTAAACACCTACTATCTACCAAGTACTTTACAAAGATTATTTCATTTGATCCTCAAAACAACTCTATGAAGTGCTACTATTTTACAGTTGAGGAAAGAGAGGCAGAAAAAAAGGGTAAGTATCAGACAGATAACATCTGAGGTCAGATCTGAACTCAGCTTTTGCTGACCCCAGGCTCAGGGCTTTATTCACTGCATCACCTACCTACCTCTGCCAAGAGGCTGCAACAAGGAGGGACAGCATTACAGGCACTGGAGACAGCCAGTGGAGATGCTTGGAGTCAGGAGATGGACATACAAGAAGAACAGTCAGGAGTCAGGAGATGGACATACAAGAAGAACAGTCAGGGGGCCAGTGTTACCAGAACACAGAGAACTTAGAAGGTATTAAAGTATAAGATGACTAGACAGGTAGGACTGAGCCAGAAGAGATGTTTATTTGATCCTGGGGGAGACGGGGGCCACTGGAGTCTGCTGAGTAGGGGGGATGTGGTTGGCCAGGTTCATGTCTCTGTGTAAGTGTATACCTGTAGGCATACATATATAGGATATATGCTAGTGTAGATGTACATATAATACGTGTGTATATAGAGTATATATGTATAATATATACTCGTATGTGTATATCCATGTATGCATACACAGAGTATATAAAATAGCGTATATATACTATGGATGCACATGTATATGCATACATACACATATACATGATAGATGTGGAATGTCTAATCTGTTGCTAAGTCCTGTATTTCTACCTTTTCAAGGTCTTATATATATGCCCCTTCTCTCCTCTGATACCACCACCACCCTGGTGCCAGCCCTCATCCCCACTCTCCTGGTATATAGTATACATTTTATTTCTCTGTATGTGTATACATACATATAGTGTGTGCACATGCGTGTGTATGTATATGCATATATACATATGAAATATAGTATACATATAAAATATAGTATATATATACATGCAAGTATAGTGTGTATTTACATATAAAATACAGTATACATTCACTATATATAGTGTGCGTGCATACATATATAAAATATAGTCTATATACAGTATGTATAGTGTATATGTATATACCATATACGTATAAAATATAGTGTATATATAGTATATGTGTTCATACATATATACACATAAAATATAGTATATATATATATATAGTTTGTGTGTACATATGTATATACATATAAGATATAAGGTATATATACTATATATATATATGCTCCTTGAGGTTGGGGACCATATTTTTGCCTTTATTCATACCCCCCAGTGCCTGTTATATAGTAAGCACTTAATAAATGCTTGCTGACCAACTGACTGACAGTCTCTCTTGGGCTCAATTTCTTCATCTGTGAAATGAGAGAGTAAAATTCCATACCTTTAAGGTGGTTTCCGTTTGAGTTCTATGATCCTTGAACATAGCTACCGCCTTCCTGAGCCCCAGAGGCCTAGAAGGGTCTGACCTTACTCTGCCTATAGCCCCACATATCTAAAGGCCCCTCGACTCTGGCTGGCCTGATTATTCGCTAGCAGCCAATCACAGCGCTTTCTACTCTTTAATGTCCTCCTACTGCCCTTTTCCCCATCTCTGAAGAATCAGCATAATTGCTGACTCTGTCTTTCACCAGGTCCCTGAGTCATCACCTCAAGTATTTTCTAATTACAGTGCGTCCCTCACTTCACAGACATCCTCTGGGGTATGCTGGTAAATGTTTAACAATCAGGGTGGGAGTGGGAGGAGTGAATGTACTCACATGGAAGTTTAATTTTCGTTATTAATACTTTCTTCAGTCTAGACAATCACCAAAACAAATCAAGCCCTGGTTTGTCACAACTGCCAATTTCTGAGACATAAATTTAACAGCGGCTTAGAACCAGCTCCAGCACACCATGGACATCTTGAGAAGTGGGCTTGGGATTTGGCTCCCATGCACATAGCTGAGGGGAAATTGGCTCGTGCCAGCAAGGGCACAGACATCCTTCCTGTGGCCATTGGCATGCTGTATGGATGCCAATGTACTTACAACCATCTGTCATTAGTCAGCTGCCTTCTCTTCTGTTGAACAAGTACAAGGATGGGTCTTGGGTATTCATTCACACCAACCAAGAAAAGCTAGTGTTTATTTCTGCCAGAAAGAACATGGGCCACTAGAGTAGATGCAGGTAGGGGGGATTCTGCTCCAGGAACACAGTGTTGGGGGAGTAGCTGCAGTTAGATAGACAGTTCTCATTGACATATTACATTAGCCATGACAGCCTACAGTTTCTACAAATACTCCTCAAGCTTCTGATCCATCTGCACCAGGCCCTGTAGAGTGACAAAGGAAGAAGGCTTGGAAGGGATCTCAGAAGCCATTCCTGAACAAGAGCTCCCCTCTAGAAGATACCCAAGGGCTGGCGTAGCTTTTGCTTGACAACCTCCAGCGAGAAGGAACCCACCGTCTCCTGAGGCTGCTCATTTCACTTTTGGATGACTAATTGCTAAGATTTTTCCTCTAAATGAAGCCAAAATTGACATCTCTACAACCTCTACCCCTCATTCCCAGAGCTGCCTACTGAGTCCAAACAGAACAAATCTAATCATTTCCACATGACAGTACTCCATACACTTGAAGATGGCTGTCATGTGCCCTCTGTCTCTCCTCTTCTCCTGGCTAAATGTCTCCAGTTCCTCAAGTAACAATCCAGTTATTCCCCTCTAAATACTCTCTACTTCATTAATGTCCTTCCTAAAACATGGCATCCAGAACTGAATCTAATACTTCATCTGTTGCCTGACCAGGGCATACTACAACAGGACCAATCACCTTCCTAGTCCTGCACAATAATGACTCTCACTGAAGCCTGTAAGGTCTTCAAGACATTCCCCCTACCCCCAATCTCATCCTTCAAAACTCAGATCAAATACAAGAGGTTGCAAGAAGGGACATTTTAAATGCTAATTATTATACTTAATACTCCAAGAACATGTAATTACATTAGTGTGGGCACTATCTCACTGACCTTTATTGCAGACCATCTGTAACTTAGTACATGGTCTTCCAGAATTACTGTGGTCAAAATACACACACACACATACACATGCACACACACACACACACACATACATACATACACAAGTATATCTATCTATATCTATATCTATCTATCTTTCTATCTATCTATCTATCTATCTGTACATAGAAATCGGCTGATTCAGAGGCAAAACATATACAGCCCATGACCAGATCCTAATTAAAATCTTTTAGAGCTTGGTCACCCCTGTGGAATCTTTAAGAATTTATCCTTCAAGGAGGCACTGGAGTAGGACTTTAGTGGAGGTCTTCAATGTTCCAAAATATCTGTGATGTCATCAACGTGAGACTTTTCTCCAGTAATGTGGATCACACCCCATTCATGCCATCTTTACTGTGTGACTTTTATCCTTGTAATCCCATAAATTCCTCACAAGGGTGTTACCTTACGTTCATGTATCACATGAGCTATACACCAATTGTCCCTCCCTCTTGCCAAAGGACCAGTCCACACAGTCAGTCAACAGTCAACAAGCATTTATCAAGTGTTGACTATGTGAAGGACAGTTAGGTGGTGGAGTGGATAGAGCAACAGGTCTAGAGTCAGGAAGACTCTCATCTTCCTGAATTCAAATCTGGCCTCAGCTGTGTGGCCCTGGGCAAGTCACTTAACCTTGTTTGTCTCAATTTTCTCATCTATAAAATGATCTGGAAAAGGAAATGCCAAACCATTCCAGTATCTCTGCCAAGAAAATCCCAAATGGGGTCAGGAAAATTCAGGCACAATTGAACAATGACTGTTTGAAAGAAACTGGACTAAGTGTTTGGAAATGGGGTATGGGGAAAGAATAAACTTTTATTAAGGACCTACTATGTACCAGGCACTTTGCTAAGTGCTTTACAAATATTATTTCATTTTATTCAAAGAAAAGCAAAAGCAGACCCTGCCTTTAAGGAGTTTACATTCTGATCATATATCTCCCCAATATCCTTTTTTTTTCATGTAGTACTCTTTTTAAATGGACATATTTTTAATGTCAGAAAATTCTGCCCTCTGTAAGCCACAGCTATTTATTTTCAAATCTGGCCTCAAGATATTTACAGGCTGTGTGACCCTGGGCAAGTCACTTAACCTTGTTTGCCTCAGTTTCCTCATCTGTAAAATGAGCTGGAGAAGGAAATGGCAAACCATTTCAGTATCTTTGTCAAGAAAACCCCAAATGGCGTCACAGAGAGTCAGACATGACTGAAAACGATTGAATCCCACAAAGTCAAGTTGCATTGCTAACAGTAATAAATAGGGGGCACCATAATTCAGTCCTTGCCTCAAATCTAGTTCTGCCCATTGGTTCCCTAAGGTCCTAAAATTGGCACTAGACATGATTATATGAATGGAAAAGCAATTTTGAGCACTTGTTATACACCAGGCTTGTGCTAAGTGTTGGGGATATAAATACAAAAGAGAGACAGTCCCTGTCCTCAAGAAGTTTGCCTCTGGTAGGAGAAAACACATGCACGAGAGAGGTGATCGCTGAAGTAGAAAAGGGAAAAAGGAGGGATGGCTTATTCAACAGCATGGCAAAAAGATGGTGTGGTCACTTGGCTGAGGCTGTTAGATGTGGTGACTGTCACCCAATCGGTAGTCCCAAAGTGGGAGCAGATCATCTGGATGGGACAGCGCAGAAGTAGAGACAGCAAAACATAGATTGCCCAGTGACCCAATTACAAACTCAGTCAAGTTCATGGTCAGTTGATCATGGAATTCTTTCTTTCACTTTTTATCCATTTGGGAAGGTCAAGTAAACACCACCACCCACACAACTCAATTACCAGAATCAACAGACTAGTGGATTCTGAGCATGTGTGAGTCAGGAATTGTCTAAATCAGAAGTTCCCAAACTTACTTGACGTACCACCCACCCTTTAAAAAAAAAATTACTCAGCACACCCTTGGAAATCTACTTGCTTTAACCTTTGAATGTTTTTTTTTAAATTTGCATCATTTCAAAAAATAGAAATTTTTTAAAATGAGGCATCTTAAATTTAATAATTTATTGTAAATTTGAGATTTTTCCTGCATTGAAATTTTCATGATGTAATATTGTGTCATGTAACTGTATAGTATCATATTGTAAACAAGTCATTTCACACATGCATTCTTGCCAATGCATGCCGGACTTGCCAATAATGTGAAACATACTCACCTGCCAACACTTGTTTGTTAAGACCTATAGGTGGACGACGACTTATGGGTTATAACTTTCATTTTGTGTGTTTATTTGGAAAATAATGTAATCACTATGACTTTAACTCTATTACACAACAGATGAAACATGTACAAATGGTTTTTCAGAATTTTTCTTCTCTTCTCTTCTTATGCTTCCATTGCCTTTACTTTTATTCAATGCCCTCCAATTGCACCTGAGGCTACTACTACCCCTCAGCACCCCCCCGCTTTGGGAACCTATGGTCTAAATGAATTTCAATGGAGTTGTTCACAATCACCGCTTTCATGATAAAATTATATAGAGAATATATTGCCACTGAATATACTTTCCCTACTTTTTTTGGCTCTGTACATCTTCATGTGTAACCACCCATTCCCATATGTTGTTTTCTCCTATTCTGTTTTCTAAAGTCACTGGTAAAGATGTGGCATCTCTTGGGATGTTTTCCCAGACTATTGACTGGGAAAAATTAATTACACACATTATACCGCATAAGCTTTATAATGTCCATAAATGTTATAAAGCAACAAAAAAAATTGTACTAAGGAAATGCACCACTAACCTTTTTATAAATACAGAACATGAAAGTATTATCAGGCATGTTTGATTCTATGAATGTCATAGTAGCTAAATAGGCCTCATAAATGCCCACTCTAAAGCCTGGGACAATAGCCCAACAAGTTAAAGGCAAGACCTTAAGTAACTATGGTACTTACGTTAAATAATCTTTAGTTTCAGAATCCAAATGCTTCTATATCAACTTGGGGCCCTCTTAGAAGAAAATATTTACCACACATAATTTTGTGTATGTAGCAACCAATTTATTAAAAAAAATCATGCCTATGGGAAACTTGTATGTAATATATCATATGCATGTACATGTGTACATGTATGTATACATGCACAAAATATATTATGTATCATGGAGGTTCCCACATATAACCAATACATATACAAAATAGCTACCATGGAAGTTTCCATATATAACATATGTATGTTAGGTATTATATTTATTAGTATATGTTTTTCATACATATACACATATATAAACATTATATAATCATAAAGGTTTGACATTAGAAGTGATTAAAGAGATCAGTTAATTCAATTGTAATATTCAATCACTGAGAGTTTTTAACTTCAGCTAAATTTAATTTTATGTTACATGAACAGAATAATGGTGAACAGAGAACTTGCTTTGGAGACAGAAGAAGTCACATTCTGCCTCTGACTGATTGTGTGACTCTGGGCAAGTCCTTAACCTTTCAGGGCCCCAGATATCACTCCAAGAATATACTGCAGGGGTAGCTAGATGGCAGTGGATAGAGCACTGACCCTGGAGTCAGGAAAAACTGAGTTCAAATAAGGCCACAGACACTTGACATTACTAGCTGTGTGACCCTGGGTAAGTCATTTAAACCCGATTGCCTTGCCTCTGTGTGTGTGTGTGTGTGTGTGTGTGTGTGTGTGTGTAGTGTATGTATAAAAGATGGTGCTGATTTACACTGGTAGAGAAAATTCCTCCTAGGAGCCCTCAACTTTGATGAAATCACAGGCCTAGTCCAAAACAAACAAATAAAAATTATGGGAGCATATTTTAGGTAGGGAACATCTTGGAGACAGAATTTGGTTGGTTATATTTCTGACAGCTCAAGTGCTCTCAGTAACAGGACCTGTTTTGAGCTCTGACCTCCACCTGACATAACTCAGGTAGTCCCAGGGAGCTCTGATCTGTTCTTATTCCAATGGACAAGTCTTTCTGTCCAGGACAAGATGCATTCAAAATGGTTCCCATTTATTTTGGCAAAAAATGTCAATGTTCCTTTGCATTTTAATCTGACTAGAATTGCCTTAATTCTTATCTAAAGCTACAATAATGAGATATGTTAGAAAGGAGCTTTCCATTTTTGTGGGGAGCAGATTTTTTTATTATTATTCTTCATGTTTGGAATCTGATAAAATTATTTTCCATTAAGGCTGTTATGAATGCTAACAGAACAGAACCAAGGGCAGGCCAGTTTCTTCAGTTGCACTCAGAATCTAATTTCTAACATGCAGTGGAGAGAGAACCAAGGTGCTATTTCATAAATATTAGCAATTTTTTCATTTAAGATATTCAAAGATTAATATGCCCAAATATATACACAAACAATCTGTGATTTCATCAGCCTGGGGATTAAACCCATCTATGACTTAATAGATAATCCCTAGAAAGTTGTCTGGGGCAAGTGTTCTATGACATAAAAAACACCTGTTCCCAAAGGGTATTTTAATGTATCTCTTCTTTTTATCTCACCAATTCAATAAGGAAATGGGGCAAACCTGTATTTTAAAACTATACAGTGAAGAGAACACTGGACTTTGAGTCCAGAGTCCTGGGTTCCATTTCCATTTCCAAAGCATGTTAGTTGTGTGATCATGAAGTCATTTTACCATTCAGGGACTCAGTTTCCTCAACTATAAAATGGGATGATAATTCCTGAATTATCTCATAGGGTTATTAGAAGACAAGCATTTCATGAGCCATTTTTTTTACAAAGTTATTACTGTTACTGTAGGAGGGACAAACCCATGGAGTATGTGCTCAGGTACTGTGGGGAGAGACATATACACTGGCTCAGCACTGAAGGATTTACACTTTGTGATAATAAAACATACTCTCCACACCCTCACTTAGTGATCTTTTGCTCCTCATGATAGGGTGGGGAAGATAAACATGACCTCTGGACACTTCCAGTGACCCATGATCTCTGACCTCTTGCCTAAGGGTGCATGCAAGCAGAGGGTCCTTGTTGCTCCCTTGTTGACCCAAGCAAATCAGCTGGGATATACTGGGAATACCTGTCCATATCACCAATTCTAGAACGTTCTCTGGGTGCCTTGAGGACTTTCAAACATAAAGAGTCACAACAAAATCCAGAGCTCTGACGACCTCCTGAATACCATTAAAAAAAAGTCCCAGCAAAAGTTCATTCACTACAGTTCTCAGACTGTCCTAAAATTAAATCTTTTCGGAGAGCCCAGGCCATCTATAGATAGTGAGCCTGGAGACTACATTTACTTCCAAATGCAAAGTTATATAAATTCAACAAACAAACATTTTACAAAGTCCTCATAAGTTACTACCTGGCATATTTATAAGAGTTTTTTCCCCAAACCCAAAACAGTTAAGAAAGAACAAAATTAAAATCAAACAACCTGCAAAAGTAAAAATAAGAAAAAATAAAGAAAAAAAATAGGAGGGAAAGTCTAGTCCCAAATGAGTTCTTAGAGAATGTGGAGCTCTTTGGGACTTGGGGTTGCCTGGAAGTCATTCTCTCACCCTCAGTTGAGAAACTAATCTGTCTTGGTTGAAAATTACTCCCTTTGATCCTTCCAGAACACAAGAAAACCTATACCTTTCTCTAATGGACCCGAGGTCCTCTCTATAGTACTATCAGAACTCAATGAAAGAAAGTTACTCAATGTCCAAAGTAATGAACATCAAGTATAAGTCAGCTATTTAGCTCTTCTACCCCAAAAGAAAGCCTTAAAATACCAAAGATCCTGAAATGCTTGCTGGCAAATACTTAAAACAGGTAATAGTAACTCATCACTCCTAATGTGCTCTTCTGAAAGGTAGATGCTTTGGAGAGTCTTGTGGGTATGCAAGACAGGCATTTCACTTTCACATTTGATCTCTACTAGCCAAGCAACTCATTCAAAACCCATATCTCCTTATCAAAATTCATATCTCCTTACCAACTGTGAAAGATTTGGCTATTCTGATCCATATGATGATCCAAGAGAATTCTAAAAGATTCATAATGAAAAACTGCTATCCCCCTCCAGAGATAGAGAACTGATGAACTCTGAGTGCAAACTGAAGTATAATTTTCTCACTTTTTTTGGAAATGTAGCTAATATGGAAAACTGTTTTGTATGATTTCACATGTATAATTGTAACATATTGTTTGCCTTCCCAGTTGGTGGAGGAGAGGTGGGAGGGGATTTGAAACTGAAAATTAAAAAAAATGTTAAAAATTGTTTTATGTATAATGGGGGGGGATAAAATGTTATTTTTTAAAAAAGAATTGATGCATTATTTCAAAGCACAGGTCCATAGGAACCAATGGGGTTTACTGAGACCTTAAGATGTGATTTGCCCATAGATACACAACTTGGAAAGTTTAGATCAAGGACATAAACTCAGGTCTTCTGACTCCAAGGCAAGCGCTCTTTCCAATATACCATTTGATCAACGATTTATTTCCCCACCTATATAATAAGCTCCTTAAGGGTAGAGTGTATGTGTTATATTTCTTTGGGTCCTCTATGTCATCAAATACAAAGCTTTACCCCTGATAAGTACTCGATTCAATTTAACAAATGTTGTCTGTGTACATACATAAAGGAGCCAACAGGTCTTTGACCTTAAAAAAGTTTAGAATCTCTTATAGGAGAAAGAACAAGTACAGGATTAATGAAAACCGTAACTCTTTCTCATGTAGATAGATCTTTATAGTCCATAAAATCAGAGGATTTATGGCTAGAGAGAACTTAGATATCTAGTCCATCTCACCAGTTTTACATGTTAGAAACTGGAGCCTAGGGAAGTTAGTTGATTTGCTCAAGATAGCATGAGACAATGTTGGGATTTGAATGCAGGTCTTTTGACTCTAAATTCTTATACTACCTTCTTCACAGGGTTGTTACAAGGAAAGCACTAGATATTGTAGGTCTTTGAATACTATGAATTCTGATGCAGCCCTATGTTGTCTTGAAAACACTAGCAAAAGATCAGGGAAAGAATTAGGACCTCTAATCAGGGTAGATGGGATGGTGATAATACAGAACAAAAAGAAGGCAGAACTACTCAATTCTTGTGTTGCTTTTGTTTTCTGTACTATGGAAAATGATCTTAACCTGGAAAAGACAAAAACAAAAATGGTCGATAGAGAACTTAACCCCAAGATAAATGAGAATACAGTAAGAGGACCCTTAGCTGCCTTCAGTGAATTGAAGTCATTTGGCCTAGGTATGGTATTTCTTACTTTACAACCATCTTTACATCATTCTGTCTTCACTCCAGAAATTCTCTCTACCTCTTCACCATGGCACTTTGGACTCTGCCCCTGGGAAGCCAGGTCCTGATAGTTGAACTTGTGTCTTTTCTTGACCAAAACCAGAACATCATTTCCCAACCATCTCCCCACCATATCACCTTCTGTTTCCCTCCCTAACCCTTTGTTATATGTTGTCTTCTCCCATTAGAATGTAAGCCCTTTCAGGGAAGGAACATCTCAATTTCTTATATTTGGGCCCCTAGCACTTAGCAAAGTTCTTGACATATAGTAAATATTTCTTAAGTGCTCTCTGTCTCTATCTCTGTCTCTCTCTGTCTCTCTGTCTCTCTCTTTCTCTCTGTCTGTCTCTCTCTCTCTCTCTATTTCCTTCCTCTCCTGAAGGAATTGAAAGAATGATTGCTGAATTACTCTTGGCGATTTTTGAAAGAATTCTGGCAAACAGAAGACAAACAAATGCCCTACTTTTCAAAAAAGAAGAAGCGGTCAGAAGAAAGTTGATGGATTTCATAGTGATTTGGCTGGCATGGGACATGGGTGTTTGGTTTGAGCTTGGTGCCATCACATTGGCTAAAATCCAATCAATGGGTTCTAATTAACTCGAAGTTCAATATCTGAGTTAGCCACTAGGTAGCACTGACTTGAGCTTCTCCCTCTACATGGGCTGCAGAAGAGTAATATGGCCAACTTTTCTGCAAGTTGAAATATCCCATCCGGCCACTAGAGGACAGGAAAGCCTGAAAAAGCTAAATTGTTTTCCTTCTGGTAGGGGGAGGACCTCCCTACTTTTGTCCTTTCCCATGCCATAAGGGGACAATCTACTGGAAACAACAACACCTGTTATAATATACTGTCACGTATAACGATAGCTAAAGAGATGAAACATTGATTAAATCCTTGTAAAGCATTTAACCAAGGAAGTTCTTGATCAAACATAAGAGTATCCTAAGCAACCTCATGACACACTGACAGGAGTATGGCTCTCTGGGAAAAAAAAATGTATAGACGACACATTTTTAAGTCTAATCTGCATTAACATTTTCATCATCATTTCCTTAGGTGTAGACAGTCAACGAAACAATAAATAAAGCCATGATTTGTAGCATTTGCTGATTTCCAAGGTAAGTTAACAACGGGCTCTCAAGCCAGTAGGAACACACCCCTCCACACTAATGATGGTTCAGCTGAAGAATTAACCTTTCCTCTTTATGGACTATAAAAGTAATCTAATTGTATTCTTTGGCATTCTCATCTTTTGAAGACTTGCTACTGTTTTTCCCCCTTGCACCTTTTCCTCCCCCCATCTCCCAGAAGTAGCAATGTTGATCTCCAGCAGAAGCACATGGAGATAAGAGGCGTGTGTTTTTATATAACCTGAAAGGGCAGTTCAAGAACACTTGTCTTGAATCCCTCCCTCCTGTGTAGAAGAGGGGGGACCTTGAATTCCATAGGTAACGTGATCTCAAAATCTAAAATTCCAGCAGAGAAAGATCTCCTGGATAGAATGAACTTTATCTCATGGGTAACAAGTTTAAGCATTCCTGAGTTCAAGAGTTTGAGTACTTCTAGGATTAAAAGGTTTCTCAGCACATCCTGTTTCGTGGAAAGAAAAGGAGATAGTCCACATGGTTTGCACATAATACCCCAGTTGGAAAACAAGGCAAGTGACCTATTCAGGCAGGCAGGTCTGATGAGAAGGAAGGTCTGCTTGTTCATTAAGCTCTAAAATATCTTTACCTGTTGGTGGGAGTCAACACCTTCAGGTGGTATTATGAAGTTTTGGAGAGATTACGCAGGGCTCTTGAGAATTAGGAACTCACCAGATTGATGGAGTATTACCCCAACAGCAACCTTCCTAAGTTCAGTTTTCTTTGGAAGAGATCTGGTGAACTATTTACTTCTGTATTTGTTCATGGGCTCCTGTGAGTTCTTAGGATCTTAATGCATTTTCTAAAATAAAGACTGCCCTATATTTGATAGTCATATTCCATTTTAGCATTTAGAAAGTGATATTTACTAAAAAGACACAGCAAAAACCAAAGTACAAAAACACCTCTCCGAAACTGTGGCACCCTCTCCCTTCTACTACCTGGGGAGTCCTTTGGGGAGAGTGTGCTCAAACTTAAAGTGATTGTTACAAAGTATTCAGTGCTTAGCACAGTGCCTGGCACACAGTAGGTGTTGAATAAATGTTTACTGATTATTGATTTATTGATTCACCCCAGTAAATTCATTTCCAAATGTGGTATAGCCAGAGCAGATGGATAAAGTCCCTCTCATATTTGTAGGATATGCTATCTTGAATGTCAGGTCAATCCACTGCTGGGCTGGGTTAAGTAGGTCACTCCCCAGCACTACACTAGGCTTGGTTTGCCAGCAAACTCTGGTATGGATTCTAGTTCCTTGACATTAGTTGGCTTTCCTAACCTTTAAAGCTCACAAGATCATAGTGTAGTCCAGTCCATAGTGTGGCCTTCTAGATCCTTGGGTGTAGCCTTTTGACGGAGTCTAAGTTTGACAGAACAAGTGCTTTTATTAAGGGGATTTGTTCTGTGAAGTTTGGATTCAGTCAAAGGGTAGCACTTGAGGACCTAGAGGGCCACATGTGACCTCTAGGCCACAGGTTCCCTACCCCTGAAGTCTTTTCCTCTCCACTATTCATTTTCCTAAGAGCAGGAAAAAATAAACATAGAAGAGACAGAAGACAGATATGTGTTTTCATATCAGTCTGGATAGAGAACAGACCATTGGTGGAAACTCTCTGTCTCTGTCTCTGTCTCTCTCTGTCTTTGTTTCTCTCTGTCTCTGTGTGTGTGTCTCTCTGTCTCTTTGTCTGTCTCTGTCTCTCTGTCTCTCTCTCTCTCTCTCTCTCTGTCTCTCTCTCTCTCCTCCTTATCTCCCTTTCTCTTCTTCTCTTTCTCTCCCTCTCCCTCTCCCTCTCTCTCCCTGTAGGCTTACAATCCTTGTCTTAAAGGAAAAAGAGAACTCAAGTGGATCACTTTGAGTTTTTTCTATGTACTTTCTGTTCTGGCTTAACACTCAATTAAAACATTTGTTGTTTTTTTCTTTCGAGCACATACTAAACAGACAAAAAAGTCACAGAATACCTTGCATGTTCTGAACTGGGGGCAGGGCCCCTCTATTCTATGTCATCGTATTTTTCTAGAAGCAGGTTCCCCAAGCCTCCATGTAGGTTGGCACTAGGCAGAATGCCCTGTGCATATTCTCAGGTCTAGGGCCTTAGGATCTAGTTCTCCCCACATAGAGTAACGCCAGGAAGAACCTAAGGGTTCATCTACTGAAACCTCTTATTTTTCAGATGAAGAAACTGAGATCCAGAGAAGTTAATGACTTGTCCAAGATAACACAATGAGTTAGTAGCAGCCAAGATTCAAACCCAGGTGTCCTGAAAGTCCAGACCAATAGCCTAGGAAATGAAGTAACACAATAGAAAGAATGCCTACAGTCAGGAAACAAGTTCAAATCCAGCCTTAGACACCTACTGGCTATGTGACCGTGGACAAGTCACGTAACCCCTGTCTGCCTTAGTTTCCTCATTTGCAGAAGTGGGGATGATAATAGCACCGACCTCTCGGGACTGTTGTAAGGATAAAATCAGATTACATTTGTAAAGTACTATATAAATGCTGGCTATTGTTATCATAACCCTGTCTCCATTCCTCCATTCCTATTCTCTGGAGTTTTCCACCTCTGTCCCAGGCGCTTTCCCAAGATGGAGATATCTCTATTCCTTTGGCCCAACTCCTCCTCCCTCAGACTTCTATTTGAGGAAGTGCCCACCTAAATCAGCCATGTTCACCTTTAAGCCATATCCAGTCATCATTCTCGGGACTTTTCTTCTTACATTCCCTGTCCTCATCTTACTTTTCAGTCCCCTATTATGTGTTGACTTTGACCATTAGACTATGAGGGTAAGAACATATCTGCCTTGTATTTGTATTCTGGATACTTAGCACAATGCCCAACACAAAGCACCTAATAAAGGCTCGCTATATCCATCCATCTATCTATCTATCTATCTATCTATCTATCTATCTATCTATCTATCTATCTATCTATCTATCTTCTATCAATCTATCATCTATTTATCAATCTAATCACATCTTTTTTTTTTCATGGTGTTCACACATGTCCTTTACTTTAAAAAAAAAAAGATGCTGTCAATTAGGAAGTCTCTTCATTAATACTAACCCCTCAGATTTCCCACATTCCCAGACTAATGAGAAGATTTCATTAGCTTTCTTACAGACCTGCAGCTATGGTTACAAATGACGACAGCCCACTCAAATATCCCACAGGATTCTCATCTCCAACATGCTGCCATGTCTCCTGCTTTCAAATGGTTTTCAGACCTTGCTTCTGCTCATATCTGCCATGATTATTACCAAACGATGGACTGAGGGTTATTTCAGCAACCTTTTTTTAAGTTCTCAGGTCAAAGACAAGAAGAAACATGTAACAACATGTCATAGCAGCAGTCTTATGGTAACAAGAAACTGGAACAAAGTGGATGCTTGGTTTTCCTTAGCTATTTTTCTTGGTTTCAAAGGAGAATTCAATGACGGAGGGAAATTTACCAGGAAATTACTGTGTTCTTTTAAAAAGGCACCAAAATACCTTTATTGAAAAAAGTGTTTAGCTAGGCATGGTGACATACACCTATAATCTCTGCTACTGGGAAGTCGAAGGCTGGTGGATTGCTTAAGCGTGGGAGTTCTGAGTTGCAGTGGGTTAAAAGCCAATCAGATGTCCACACTAAGTCTGGCATCAGTATGGTAAGTCCCTAGGAGCAGGAGGTCACCAGGCTGCCTAGGTAGGGAGCAAACCAACCTAGATAAGAAACAGTAGGTCAAAGCTTTCTTGATGATGAGCAATGGAATTTGGGCTTATGAATGGCCACCATACTTCCAAGGATAATCTCAAAAATAAAAGTGTTCAGTAATGACAAAAAAAGAAATAGAGAGAGTAAATTTTCAAAGTCAGCATCCTGAAAGAAACCTGCTTTAAAGGCATCCACCTTTTTCTCCCGGGTCCTGCCTCTTAGTTCCTTAGCTTGGCTTATGTCCAGTCAAGTCAACAAGCATTTATTCAGCACCTACTATGTGATAGGCACCATGTTAAGCACTGAGGAAGCAAAAGAAAGGCAAAAGACTATCCCAATTCTTGAGGAGCTGACATCCTAATGGGGGAGACAATATGCAAACAACTGTGTAGAAACAAGATCTATGGAGATAATCAACAAAAGGAAAACATCTGCATTATGGGGGATCAGGAAAGGCTTCTTGTAAAAGACAAGATTTTAGCTGGGACTTGAAGGAAGGTAATGAATCTAGGAGTCAGAGATGACGAGGGACAGCATTCCAGACATGGGAGATAGCAAATTAAAATGCCTAGAGTCAAGCTGTTCAAAGAACAGTAAAGAGGCCAGCATCACTAGACCACTGGGTGTGAGAGGATTTTGGCAGGGGCAGAAGGGGAGACAGTCAGGTATAAGAAGGCTGGAAAGATAGGCGAGAACCAGGTTATGAAGAGCTCTGAATGCCAAACTGAGGATTTTGCATTTGATTCTGTAGTCAAATGACCTATTTAAAACCTAAGGTATGTTCAGCCCTTCTTAGAGAGTTGAGGCTTGTCTCCTCACCTACATGATCTTTCCTGGGATGTTTGAAGGGATCCTGGCCCCATCTGAATCCTGAAGGTATTTGGCTTCCAAAGTAGGTGTGATTTATCTGGGTGGCACAGTGGATAGAGAGCTGAGTCTGAAGTCAACCAGGCATGAGTTCAAAACCAGCCTCAGACGCTTACTCTCTGTGTGACCCTGAGCATGTCATTTAACTCTCTTTTCCTCAGTTTCCTCATCTGTAAAATGAGCTGGAGAAGGAAATGGCAAACCACTCCAGTATCTTTGCCAAGAACACCCCAAATAGGGTCATGAAAAGTTGGACACAATTGCACAACAACATGGTTTATCTGGCACCAAAGCTTCAGAGGTCTCTTTAGCTGCTTAAAATATAAGTTTTTCCCTCACTCCCTACTGCTCTGCGAATAATATACAGATGTGTCTTGTAGCCAGGTGTTCATTTTTTCCTTTCCTGGTCCATGATTTCCCACTTTGTGTTTCATATGTTTTAATTAAAGAATTCAATTTCAGTTACCCCAGACTTTGATTAGCATAACAGGTTCTTCTCATCACATTCTAACGTTATCTTTTGAACCTCAAAGAAAGAGAACATATTTTTAAATAAAAAAGTGACAGGCATTTGAGGCTAACTGGCAAATTAAATGTTCAAGTCGAATCCAAATCCTGCCTTTGCTGTTTTCCATCATTACCAATGGCCTCATTCCCTTAAAAGGTCCTATAATCCCTTTTATGAAGCTTCTGGCACACCAGCTGGCCTCTTTCCCCCTCACCCCAGCTTCTTTCTAGAAACGCTGCTGGAGGGGCCCCAGAATTTTCCGCCTCTGTGAGTAGCCATGCTATGTATGCTACTCACTGGACCAGGGCTGTCTCTGTAATTTGAGCTCCCCATACGTGATAATGTTTAAATGCAGCCAAGCTTAACTCAGAACAAATGTACCAAATGCCTGTACCCTTTGGAAAGGCAGTTTAACCCAAGACTGGTCCAGGAAGAAAGGACCCTTTAAATTTGAATCTCATCACCATAGCCAGTTGCTAGGTTGACAATTGGCAAGTCGCTTAGGCCTCTATTTCCTCATCTATAAAATGGAACATCAATCAGCAGCAGCATCTTTTGAGCTTTCACCACAAACTTTATGAAAATCTTTATTATCTAGCTAGCATAGGCAAGGAATGGGATTTCAGTGTTAATCAAGTACTCAAATCAACAAAGGGGGCATCCAAACCTTGAAGAATTAATTTGTTAACCTTATTCCTATAGCAAAAGAGTGCCCCCCCACATTTGTCCTCCTAAGAGCTGGAAACCCTGACTACAAGTCTTTCTTGAATATACCATTCAGCAGGGGTTCCTAAGCTGAGGTTCATAAATTTAAAAAAAATATTTTGATGCCCATATTTTAATATAATTGTTTTCCTTTGTAATTCTATGTATTTTATGCATTTTAAACATTTTTCTAACAAGGTTTCCATAGACTTCACCTGACTGCAAAGGGGGATTATGATACAGAAAACATTAAGGACTATTGTACTATAGGGGTCACCACCAGACCAATCAATCCTTGAGTCCATTATGATCTTGGGTATAACATACATCAAGTCTTCTTCCATCCACCACGTGCCAATCCTCACTGGCCTATCCCAAGTTCCCTCCCTTGATTTGCATCTTGGCTTCTTGTTAGAGTCAATGTTGGCATGAGAACTTATTAACCAACTTAAATGCTGAGACACACCCATTTGGCCCTGACGGTGCATCTATTAGCTCTCCTCCAACCCACACAGAAACATTGGTATGTTAACTGAGGCATTAGCCAGGGCTCCATTGTGAAAGCCAATTGAAATTTATACACACAAACACACACATATACATATAAAAGAGTTCATCAGGTCTCAGGCAGTTTAGGTGTGACAGCTACAAGAAAAAGTCTAACAGAAATAGATCAGGTGAACAAGGTAGCCAAGCAAAACATTTACTCATCACTTGGCCTGAGACAGTATCCTTCAGAAGCTGCTGTACACACAATGCATGATGACAGGGTGCCCTGTCTTGTTAAGATTAGAATTTTTGACTTACTATTCAAAATTTACAAAAATAAATATTGAAATTTTAATAATTAGACTTTCAAGTGTTTTTTATAAGCTTGTAATATTTATAATCCTGAATTTATTCAATCTTAAAACTGCACTAAGACTTTGGGGACAACCTGTATTTTGTATTCACTTATCCACATGTATATAAGAAAACAAAACCCTCCCCACTCCTACCCAAGAATATAACTTCTTAGAGATCAAAGAAGGTGTTTTTTTAAAGTATTTGTATCATCAGCACCAGGTTCTGTGCCTTATACAGAGTAGATGCTTAATAAGTATTGATGTTGAGTGGAATTAAATTTAACTGAACTGAATTGAACAAGTATAGGCTATTCTGACAAGACTCAGGAGCTATGACTTCGGCCAATCCGTCATCCCTAGCTTTTCCTGGTTGCAGAGAATCAGGGTTAAATTTCTATAACTTTCGTAGGGTCATAGAACTTTAGGACTGAAGGTACTTTATAGGTTATCTATTCCAACCTATTTATTTTACACACAAGAAAATTGAGACCCAGAGGGTGAGTGACTTGCACAAGGTCACACAGATAGCTTCTGACAACATCCAGGAACAGCCCTAAATGTCCTAGCTGGGTGCTCTTTCTACCACCTCTGTACAGATTTAAGCTAAATCAGTTGTAAGCCTTGCCTTATTAGAAAAAGTTAATATGAGTCATGGAGATGCAATGTGGTGAAAAGAGAATGATCTGAAAAGACACGAGTATGAATTCTGCCTCTGACACTTACTGGCTGTGGAACCCATTGCAAATTTCTTCTTCTGTAAAATGGGAATGAAAATTCTTCTAGTTAGTACCTACCTCACAGGGATGTTATAAAGATCAAATGAGATAACTGTGCTTAAGTTTTATATCAACATCATCTATCATTATTAATCTTGGGAAATGACTTATTGAAGTTCTAAAAAAGAAACGTCTGGCCATATCTCCCTCCTTCCCTGAAAAGATCACAGAATGTCTGACATCTCCCAGGGTAAATAATGATAAATGACATTGATATAGGACTTAAGCAAAGTGTTCTCTTTTGATCCTATGTGGGACTTTCAGGATCTTCCAATCCAACCCCTGTATTTTATAGAGGAAGCAACAAACTCAGAGGTTAGGTGACTTATCCAAAGTCACACAGCTAGTTAGAGACTAGAACCCAGACCTTCTGAGTCCAGATCAAGTTTTCGTTCAGCTACACCATGCCATTCACTCTCCACTTGGCAGGTTACAGTACATTTCCATAGCCTCTCTTGCTTGTCTCCACAGAAAGAGGTCAGGTTTGGGATTCACATGTGCCCTACTCCTAGTTAAGTCCTGGAAAGTAGTAATGAGATGTTCCCTGGTTTTAATGTCTTGTGGGTCTGACTGGAAGATGGTAGTCCTGGGCACATGAATGTACAGTTTCCCTGTATCCTTTTTTTTTCACATAAGAGCTGAAGTGATACCCTAAAATCACTAGTGAGTCTGCCATGAGAAAAATTCTGTTCACTGTCCAAAGAAGACCCTACCAGGAAAACTTAGCATGGAACTTCAGAAGAAGATCTGAGAATGGACAAGATGAATACCTGATCACTAGCCCTTGGTATGCTGAAAATATTCTCCGCACATTTCCCTTTCTCCCCACCTTCCTTCCCCTAGGCATCCTGGGATAGGGAAGGATTGAGTGCTAAATACCCAATGGAAAGCACTGGTGAGCTCCAGCCAGTTCCTACCAGGTCAGAGAATTATTACATTTTCAGTGCAAGCATTTACACACCAGGAATCAGCAAATGCTACAAATCAGTGCTTGATTTGTTTGTGGTTGTCTAGACTCAAGAAAGTGGTGGAGAAAATGATATTAATGCAGACTAAGCTTGAAAGTGTGTCATGCATAATTTTTTTTCAGAGTTAATTGTAAAATATCTTTCATCACATCCCTGAGTGAGAGTTGCTTTCCCTTTGATTAAATTCAAAGTCAAAGGCATTTATTAAGTATCTACTATATTTTGGTCATTATAGTAAATACAAAGATGACTTTTTGACCTTGTGGCAAAATTGAATACGGGGGATATCACACAAACATATATGACTGTACTAGGTATGTTCAAGGGGCACAGAGGGGCTATTCCGTGGACCATGCCCCAAGCTTCCCTTGCTGGTTCCTGTCAACTGAGTCTGGGCTTTGCAGCCTGCTTCTAGCCATGTCTGACTCAGGACTAAAGTGCTTGGCCTTTAAGATGATGGGAAGTCCCTTTATTGGTTACTAAGCTGGAGTTGCTAATGATTATATGAATGTGCAAAAGGGACTGCTGACCCATCTCTTCACTGGTCTTTTCCTTTCCACTAGACAAGCAGCATCCTGACAGTGGGGTAGGGGAGGGATTGGCTGGCTCCATTCTCCCATCCCCTATCTCCATGTGGCTTTGAACACATGGCAGCTAGCATGGCCTCAAACATGTATCATGCCAAGACACGGCACAGCCTGAGTTTGGATTGCTTCAAGTATATTTACTTCCTTGAGTAGGTGACTAAATAGTAATGTCAAGAAAGATGTGTCCTGGTTCAGGGGTGACTTAGTGGCTCTTTGAAAGGTCCAGAGCCCTTTGAGGGCAGCAGTGGTAGCATCTAGTGCTGTCAGCAACCAACGGTTGCTTGTCACAATAGCAGATGCAGGCATAACTGGATGGCATAAGCTGACCATGAAGTTTAGAGAAGGTTGGGGTTTGGAATAGAGTGATAGTGCAGAGTTGAGGTGAAATACAAAATGTCATATTAAACAGTCCCACAAAATATTTTATATTCTGGTGAACTTTAAGTGTCATCTTCCCTGCAGATTGTACCACAGTAAAGCACAAGACAGACCAGATTTGCCAGGTTTCTAGTCACAAAGCCTGTGAATAGCTAGGTAAGCCCTAATACAAAATCCAAGCAACTGAGGCTACAAGGCCTAGTCGATTGACCCTATGTCTTGATCTGGAGTTCAGAAAGCATGGCAGCCACCTCTTCCTCTGCTACACACCCACCCATACACACACACACACACACACACACACACACACACACACACCCTCTCCAGAGCTGTTTCCTGAGTAATTGCTCTGTCTCTTGACAACCGGTAGCTTGCCCCATCTCTTTCTCCATCAGGTGTTTCCCTGTTGCCTGCATTTACCAGGGAGTCATCACTTTTCCTTCCAGACTCAAAAGCACTCAACCAGTCTTCCCTAGATAAGAGCAGCCTCTGGTGCCCTCAAGGGGCTGAGGTGAGGAAGTAGATGCTTGACTGCTGCTATTGATGAACTATTCTCGTCCCTGTCCTTGAGCTGTGGGAAACATCTAATCATCTGGAGTCTTTTTCTCCTAAAGGCTTTAATTTAGTAGAGCTGACCAGGAGAACATATCCATATGTTGACCCAGTAGGTAGAGGATCTCCCATCTGCAGCTGGAAGGGCCTTCAAGGCCATCTAGTCCAGCTCCCTTTACTTTACAGAGGAAGACACTGAGGCCCAGGGAATATAAGGGACTTTCCAAGGTTAGTGTCATAGGTAGAATTTGAACCCAAGTCATCCGACTCTAGACAAGGACTCTTTCCCATGTACCACCCTGCCTCCCTTAATGTCTGAAGCATGAAGTTCCTGAACCTTGGATTTCAGAGCACATTATCATCCTTACTTCACAGTTATAATGGGTCATTTTTATATGATGCTTTCTTCCCAACAAACCTATGAGGCAAGTGATGTGAGAGGTTTTTGTCTCCATTTTAAGGAAGAACAGAGGGATTTTTCCCCATCCTGAGCCAGGACTCAAACCCAGATCTTCTGACTTGGAGTACAGAGTTCTTTCTACCAGGCCACACTGGGAGGAAGAGTGAATCCCTTAGGGAAATACTTGAACATAAAGGATAAAGTAAGCAGGGAAAGAGCTGAGGTTTTCAAGAAAGGGAAGCCTTCTGCCTTGGAACTATCTATTTTGCCATAAGCAATAAGTGAAGCAACCCTATTTGAAATTTTGCCTTGGGAGGCCCAAAGTATTATGCAAGGCTACCATCACTGTCTACTATGATGATATTGCAACAAACATAAAAACTGGAGTGGTAGGGGCTGGGCCAGGTCACCAAAAGCAGAGAGGACCTTGTGGAAGATGGGAAAAAGGGTGGAATTTTCTTTGGCCATCTAAGCTTACCCTCCTGGGCCCTCCTCCAATCCCAGGGGCATTCTTTATCCTAACTCAGGACTCTGGCTTTCTCTCCCACCCCAAGATCAAAACCAGTTCCCAGACAAGACCCAAATAAACTAATTCAGGGTTTAACCGGTTTGTTGTCTATTACAAAAACAAATATGTGCATTTTAGCCAGGGCGAAAACCTCAAGCTGAGCAAATACATTTTTAATAAGTATTATGAACTTTGCAAGCATCAACAAGCACAAACATTTCAATAAAACCAAGAACAAAAAAGCATGCATATGACATTGGAACTTTCTGTTACATAGTTTTTTTTTAATGTATGTTACATTTAACAAAGTAGTAACAAAGTTGCCCTGCTCATTTGTGTTCCCTGTGTGAATGTCTTTCTGCATATTTTTAAATGTGCTATAGATGTTCTTTCAAATGAATAAATTTTAAATGGGAATTTCAAGCCTGTTATTGGTATCCCTCCCACCTTCCACAATCAGATAGACAGGGTCTTTGACCTATGGGGCAGGCCAAGGGGGGCGAGCAACTATAGCCCCCTCTATTCTTCTGAGATTGTCTGCAGTCAGATAGTTTAAGAAGACTCAGGCTTTCTGGCCCTTCTATGACTATGGCACTGAGCTCTGTGGAAGGAGACAGAACACAGGAGTCCTGTAAGATGTGCATGTAATACAGCACTGGGGAATCTGGTTATCTGGGAGACTTTTCTTGTATATCTACATTTGAATTTTCCTGAGCTATGCATTTCTCCTGGGAAAGTCTCATGCAGTGGTAGCACTATAAGCCATTGGAAATCTTAGGTTCTGTGAATACCAAAGGCCTAGGAGGTGTCTTTGACAGTCACCTTCTGAGCTTCTCCGGATTCCGTCTACGTACCCTGAAAACAATCTGACGCTCAACAAGAATGACCACCGCTGGCTGAAAGGAAAACATAGAGAAAACATCCTTACCCCATCCCTTTGAACCACAAGGCATGTACATTTTTTCTTACTTTCAGACTTTTTTGTGTATTGATCAGTTACACTAATTTTTCTCTTTTTTGTCTTTAAAAAACACTGTTTGCTACATGGGATGGTTCTCTGGGAAGAAGAGAAGGAAGGACATTAGGGGAAATTACGAACATATAGAATGCTGCTTCCCTAAGTCTCTCACTTAAATACTGTTGCTGTTGTTCAGCTGTTTCAGACTCTTCGTGACCCCATTTGAGGTTATTTTGGCAGAGATACTAGAGTGCTTTGCCATTTCCTTCTTCAGCTCATTTTACAGATGAGGAGCTGAGGGAAATGGATTAAGTGACTTGCTCAGTCACATAGCTAGTAAGTGTCTGAATCTGGATTTGAACTCAGGAAGCTCCAGGCCCAGCATTCCATCCACTGCACCACCTAGCTTCCCCCTCTCTTAAGTACTTGGTGATATCAATATCCCTTTCTCAGACTATGTTTATTTCTGGACCAGACAATTTCTTTGAAGGGAGTAGATATTAAAGGTAACTTAGAGCAGACATCAACCTAATAGGAATAGCGAGCAAAAGTCACCAGCAGAACCACATTAAAAACTGCTTAATAGATTTTTTTAATGAAGCTTTCAGTTTGAGGTATAAGGCAGGACTGAAGTCTGTGACATTATAGATCACAACATTTTTGTGGTGGCATTTGGCAAATACTATGCAACATCATGGATTTATCCTTGTGCTGTATCATTGTGCCCAAGACTTAAGGATTTCTCATGAAATAGATCAAATGTGAAGTTGACCGAAAATGTATTAGAAAGAGACTGGACTGGGAGACAGTGCCTGCGTTAGTGACGTTGGGCAAATTCTCCCCTCTGGGCCTTTGTTTCTTCATTAGCAAAACAAGGAATTTGAATTAGGTCCTTTTTGGCATCTTGGACCCCTCTGTCTGCCTGGTAAAGTTTAAGGCCCCCACCTCAGAATCATGTTTGTTGCTTACATTCAGAAGGAAAGTAAATCATACATTTCAATAAGAGGTTACTGTATATACATATACACACATGCACACATATATATACATATACATATATATACACACACATACACACACACACACATATATATATATATATATGTGTGTGTGTGTGTGTGTGTGTGTGTGTGTGTGTGTGTGTGTGTATTCTTCCCAGCCAGGTTCACAGAGTCCCTGAGATCCATCCATGGACCATTTTGGGGTGGTCTGTTAGTTCCCAGGTAAAGAGCCTCTGGACTGGAATCTCTAAGGTTCCTTTTGCCCATTCTCAGGGCTTAATTAGCATCAGGCTGTCAAGGAAGGGTCCTAGTTTGTAACCTGGATCAGCAATAAGCAATAAACACTGCAACAGTAAAAGGCCAAAACTATAAGGGTACAAGTTTAACAAGGGATCATGGATCTGGAGCTGGGTAGCTAGCTGTATAGAATGCTGGGGCCTGGAGTCAGGAAGACCTGAATTCAAATCCAGCCTTGGACACTGTGTGACCCTGTGTAAGTCACTTCATCCCTGTCTGCCTCAGTTTTTCCAACTAAATTGGAGATAATAATAGCACCTCCCTTCCCAGGCTGTTGTGAGGATCCAAGGAGATGATATTTGTAAAGTGCTTAGCACATTGTCCGGCACATAGTAGGCCCTTAATGAATCTAGTCCAACTCGCTAGCTTTACATGAAGATGAGGAAACTGAAGCTCAGAGTAGTTTAGGGATTTGTTCAGGGGTCACACAGCTAGTGGATCTTTCTCTTAATTAAATTAGGTTTTTTTTGTTCCATTTTAAGGTCTGAACTGTCTCCTTTCCTTCCTCCCCACCCATCGCTAGAGAAGGCCACCATTTAACATATATATGCATATATATACACACATACATGTATATATGTATATGTATACACACACATATATGTATATATGTATTATGTAAAACTATACTATGCATACTTCCATCTATCAGTTCTTTCTCTGAGGGAAGATAGTATCTTCCGTCCTAGATCCTTTAGAGTTGATGTGAATGCTTATGATACTCAGAATAGCTCAGTCGTTCCCCGTAACTCTTTGACAGCTGAGGCAAGATTCTCCCCCGTTCTACCTGACTCCCAGGTCCAACACATTGTCCATGATTCCATGCATTCTGCTGATACTTGTGGTAGTAATAACTGATCTCTGTGTACTCTACCAGGCCTGAAATATATACTCCTGGCTTCCTCCTTCCATCTCAGACCCTTGGGATTGACATTCCTGAGGAGGTCTGGCTCTCGACTTTGCCTGGCCAGTGGCTTAAACTGGATCCTCATATGAATCCAAGAAGGGGAAAGAGGAGGAGGGTTCTCTTAGAGCCAGTGACCCCTGAAACTCCCTCTGGGAACCTTCGTTTCTGATCAAACACTTTCCATAGCCAGTATTCTATGTGTTCATGTGATATTTGGGGGGAAGGAACTTTTTCCCTTGCCTCTAAAATCATAAATAGCTATTTATTTATAAAATCATTGCTGTTCTTAAGCATTTGGGGGACCTTTAAGAAAGGGGATGAGCACAGGGCATACATACCAAGTTTTCTGTTGGGAAATCTTTGTGTGAGTCAGCAGCTTTCTGTATAACCAATTTTAAAAGGACAGTAGAAATATTACTATGGAAGATGAGACACGAGACCCCCTAAAGAGACAAAGTTAGGAATGGGTGACGAGCAGCTAGGTATATCTGAGCCAGAGACTAGGCTAGGCATAGTATGGCCAACCAGAGTCCAGGAGTGCGTAACTCCAAACCAGGGGCAGCAGTGGAAGAAACTGGAGGCCAGAGGGAGGCCTAGTTACTCAGTATAGTTAGGATGTGAGTGATTGAATGAAAGACTTAGAGCCTGCCAGGCCTGCCACGAGTAAATGTTCCCCCTCTTAGTGTGATGGGGAGACTGGGGGTGGAGGGTGATGACTGGAAATGAGACTAGTACTCCACCTGAGAAACATGTGGGGAGATGGATGGCAGTCATTTGGGAATGAGTGCTTGGAGAAGTTAATATCTCATTTAATTCCATCGTATTGCCTGTTACTTCATTTTATTAAAAGCTTTCACTTTGAATTTTCAGTCATCGGACTTGGTTCAATAAAAGAAAGATTATTGTGGGCTCCAAACCAAACAGTTGGTTTAAGTAGCTGACTACCCTCCAACCAGCTAAAAATGTACCACATTGAGAAGGGGCCCCAAGGGCTACAGATATATAAACCTCAGACTTTTTAGCTACCAGCAGTAGAAAACATGCTTTGAGTTGTTTTCTTCAAGTGGGGATGGATTTTTGCTGATCCATTCAGATTTCTGTTGCAATTATATGTATTTGTGAAACATAGAATAAAAGTTATAACAGCTATTTCATGACACAATATTTGAGCTTTGACAAATGATGAAATTCTGTATAAACTGAGAAGCAGCCTGACATAACAGACAGCAATACATACATATATTGCTTACATATATCTTGCTATATATAGCTTGTTTTGAATATATTTTGTTCGCAGGTTGTTTTCCCCATTAGACTGTAAACTCTGTGAGGGCAGGAACTGTCTTTTGCCTCTTTTTGTATCTCCAGCACTTAGTACAGTGTCCAAAATGTTGCTGTCGTTCATTCATTTCAGTTGTGTCTGACTCTTCAAGACTCCATTCGGTTTTGGGAGTTTTTTTGGCAAAGATACTGGAGTGGTTTGCTACTTCCTTCTCCAGCTCATTTTATAGATGAGGAAACTGAGGTAAACAGGGTTAAGTGACTTGCCCAGGGTCACATTGCTAGGAAGTGTCTGAGTCCAGATTTGAACTCCAGAAGGTGAGTCTTCTTGACTCCGGGCCTGGTGCTCTATGCACTGCACCACCTAGTTGCCCAGGCTTCATGGCACATACCCATTAATCTCTAATACTGGGAGAGGCTGAGACTGTTGGATCACTGGAGTTCAGGAGTTCTGAGCTACAGTAGGGCTAAAGTTGATATACTAAGATATATCTATATGTCTATATAATATATGTGTGTGTATTATATATATAATCTCTATATCTATACATATATACATATATACACATATACATACATATGCATACACACACACACACACACACATACACACATACACAAACATCGCCAATATGGTGAGCCCTTGGGAACAGGGATTACCAGGCTGCCTAAATAAAACAATCCATCAAGGTCAGAAACAGAATGAGTCAAAACTTTCTTGCCAATTAACAGTAGGGTCAGACCCATGAGTGGCTGCTATACTCCCAGGCTGGGAGAGATAGGGGGACTGTCTCAAAAACAAAACAAAACAAAAAACTTAGCACTTAATTACTTTAATGGGTATTGGTCCTTTCAAAATAGCCACCTTTTGCAGTTTACATGCTGATGTCAATAATATTTCAATGACTCTGTTCTTTATTACTTGTATGACCTTAGTCAAGTCATTGCTAATATCATTGCCTCAGTTTCACCTCCTGTAAAATGAAGGGGCTATTCTAGATCAGTGGTGAAAAACTCAAATAGAAATGGGGACACGAAATTGTACCTCAGGATTCCTGTAAGCACATACTGACTCAGAAAATCACCTATTAACACACAAATAGAAAAACACATATCATCTACCTTCTATTGTATTTTTATCTGTTTTCTTAAATATTTCTCAATTTTTAAAATCTGGTTCCCTCAACACTCTGGAGTGTTGTAAGCTTCATTGCTTCCTAGTATCTGATATTTCTGAAGTAGATGACTAGTACTTTTCCTGCAAGCTTGAAATCGATGATCCTATAAATATTTTAGGAATTCTTTTTCTTATTATTTCCATCAGAGCCTTTTGAAAATTCTCTGCTTCATTGTTTCAGGGTGGATTTGATTCCTGATGTTCTCTCACTCCCACTAAAGCCCTGGGAGGTTTCTGTGAAGGACAGTCCTGTGATGCTCTATACAAAGGGAGACATGACTTCTGAACGGCTGAGAGACCTCTGAACCCATGAGGCTGTGAAGATACTTAAGAGAAAGTGAAGGAAACTTGTAAGGAGCTCCAGAGAGACAAGTAAGAAGCAAAGGATGAATTTTTGAATAGTGGAGGTCACAAATACGTGAGGAAGCTCCCCCACCCCCAACACGTCCCTGGATTCCCATCACCTACCTTTTCAGAGATTGCCAAGAATCATGAGATCATTCTTTGGCTGGGCTGAGATTTTATTTATCTTCCAAAGAGCTCATTTATTCTTTTATATTGTTTTGTCTACTCGAACCTGGGTAACTTCCCCAGTTTTTGTCTACCATTTGCTTCAATAAACGGGTTTGCTCACTAGCCAAGATTTTGTGTGTGTGGTCAACATTTGTTAAGAGGGAACTAAGTTAGCAAGATTAAGCTAACAGTTACTTTCACCTCTGGAGTGACTGGGGAAAGTAGCTTTTATTCAGAACCCCTAAAAGATAGCATTGTACACTTAGATTACTAATAGTTAATATATAAATTTTATTATATATACATGTGTGTATATCTCTATCTTTTATCTATCTATCTACCTATCTGTCTGTCTATCTATCTGTCTGTCTATCTGTCTATCTATCTATCTATCTATCTATCTATCTACCTATCTAATTCAGGCACCTAGGTGGTGTAGTGAATCAAGTGCTGGGTATGGAGTCAAGAAGACTCACCTTCCTGAGTTCAAATCTGGCGTCAGACACTAACTAGCTATGTGACTTTGGGCAAGTCACCTAACCTTGTTTGCCTCAGTTTCCTCATCTGTAAAATGAGCTAGAGAAGGAAACAGCAAACCATTCCAGTATCTTTGCCGAGAAAACCCCAAATTGTGTCACAAAGTTAGCTATGACTGAAAATGACCGAACAACAGCAACAACACATATATGAATACGTGTGTGTATGTGTATATCCATATATCTATATACATACATACATATTGTATATGTACACATACACAAAACTTATAGTCCAAAATCCCTCTTGAAGATAGGAGAAAGAAGGCTGTCACAGTTGAGCTGGCTCTCTGGGCTACTAAAGGTCCATTCCTTGTCCTCCTCCTACTTTCTCCAGGGGTAGAAACCAAAGTCCCCTTTGGAGGAAAGGTGGGACAAATCTATCTATCTGACTGTTTGTCTGTCCCATAAGTGGTCCAGACCATCTAAATAGATTATCCACCAATGAGACAAGTCCAAAGTAACCATAGTGAGAAGATAAGGTTTGGAGTTAGAGAGTCTGTGTTCATATCCTGGATCAACTCTGGACTTGCCATGTGATGTTTGCAAGTCACAACTTTTCTGGGTCTCAGTTTATAGATCTAGGAAATAAGATGCTTGGATTAAATGATGTCTAAGGCTCCTTCCATTTCTAAAATTATGACAATATAAGTTTGGGCCTGAGGATAGAGAATAAATGGGTGGTCCAGATGGAGAAGATTTTTGTTTATTTTATTTCATTTATCCAAAACAACAGGCTATCAAATAATGAGACTGATTTTCTGGTGTGGATCATAAACTGACTGGAAGCCCATGCCCAAAGAAGAATTCCAGAAATATGCTGCAGAATGGCATTCTTCAGAGAATAAGTATATCACGTGCCAGGGTGTTTATATCAAAGGGGACAATACTCACCTGGATACACAACTTGGGGTGTTTCTTTATGACCTCAAAGCCATTGTTTGTTAGCCATGGCTCCACAGTTGAGTTATACTGCTATGTGCTTTACTCCATTTTTTTTATTTTTAAGTATTCATTTAATGTTTTATTTTTCCCCAATTACATGTAAACTTTGCTTTATTTTTTACACCAAAATCTGGCTGAAAAGCAAAATCAGCCAGAAGAACATGTTTAATTCATAAAATCTAGGGGTAGAGGGAGTGGAACAGCAAGAGGGCAGTATCTGCTACCTAGTAGGTGGCTGGAAGTGCTTTCCACATTAATCCCAATTCCAGCCCCATGGAAGTATTTTACTTTAATACGTATGTATGTACATACATACACACACACACACACACACAGAGGAATCCACTGGTATATAAATGTCCTGGATGTTCTGGCACTCTTTTTGTCTTATCCCACTATAAGACTACAAATCTTGTGAGCACAGGGTTTGATCTTATCTAAATTTCACATTTCCTGAATTATATGACACATGCTTTGCACACAGTAGGCACTTCATATTTATTTCTTGATTTATTAATGTTTGTCAATTCACCTCATTCACTCAACATTTATTAAGCACCCACTATGTGCCAAGCCAGTACTCTACAAGATGCTAGAAATAGACCAAAAAAAAAAAAACCAAACCCTGAACAGTTCCTGCCCAGATTGATATCCTCCAGCTGAACCATTACACTGTGTGATTGGCTAATACCAGTGCCAAATGAAAAGAGGGTGGTGGGGGGAGCCAAGTGCCTGGAAGGCTCTGTGTGTGGAATCTGAGAAGAGCAGCTGGACAAGAGACAGCCAGAGCCCCTGCCAGCTCTGTCGATATAGTACCTTTCTCCCTCTAAAACTGAAGCTATTCTCCTTTCTCCATAGCACTTTATTCAAACTAACTGAGGCAGACACCCACAGACAAATGTTCTGTACTCTCCTATTCATCCCCCGGCTCTTCTTTCTCCCTTTTATGCCACAATAACAAGGGGACAGAAATCATGATTAAGACTCAAACTCCCATTTGGGAGGTGGGGGCTTAGATGGGGAACCATATAGGCATTTGATCGGATAATTATCTGAGAGGCTGAAGCCAGGGTCACCATGGTGACCAGGACAAGAATGATCACCATGGAGACCCTCATGAACGCCCCCTGCTTGGAATTTTGTCCAAAGGATGTGACTCTGGGAGGGAAGAATGCAAAGCAGCAGAGAGAATGGGAGAAGCAAATCAGACAAACCTGTTAAAGCTTCACAGACGGTCATAGACCTTCTTGGGTCTTGTGGCTCCTTAGAAGTTTGGCAGAGGATGATGTGTTGGTAGAAATGCATGGGTGAGGATTTCTTTTAAAATTGATTCTGAACCCAGTAAATAACATAACAAAATGAGCCTTGAACTGCTTGGACAGAAGACACTATAGAAATCTCACAGACAGGCTGCACCTCTCTCACTAAGTAGGAATGATGAACTGCTCTGAGACTCAGTTTACTCATCTGTAAAGTATAGATAAATAATAATAATGATGATGATGATAATATTCTCACAAGAATGACATTTCTCAGCATGTTTCTGGGACTTGTCTTTGAAGATGGCCTTCCAAGTCAGTGTATGAGCCACACAGGGTGGTCTTGGGTGAAGTACTTCGAAAAACTTAAAGCCTGAGAAATGTGAATGATTAGTAGGTCTGCAAGTTGTCTAAGCCAAGGGTCAGAGAGTAGACTAACAGGAACCTACGGAGGGGAGCCTTTCATTAGGTCTACAAAGCCAAACATAAGGCATTCAGTCCCATGAAGACAGCTATCATGTCACCCCAAATCTTTCTCTGTAACAAGAACCCCCAATTTTTTCAATGGATCCTCATGTGGTATGGTTTGCAGTCTTCCCAACATCTAGATATCCGTTTTCTGGACATACTCAACATTACTAATGTCCCTTCTAAGATGTGATGCCCAGAATTGTGTAAGACACTCTAAATGTATTTGACCAGGGCAGTGTGTAGTAAGATTATTACTTCCCTGACTCTGGACATCTATCATTGCAGCCTAAAACTGAACTGGTTTCATTGGTCGTCACATAGTACCGCTAATTCACATTGAGCTTAGCCATCCACTAGAACCCCTACTTTGTGAGGTCCCTTAGCCCCCCTACTTCAAACCTCAAAAACCCTTGATATGTCCATTCCCAAATGCCTGTCCATCAACAGACACTCATCACTTTACTGAGAAATTTGAGGTTATCCATCATGGGCTTCATTGTTTCTCCTAATCCACATCTAAAACTCCCACAACTTTATTCCCTATTTTCTCCTTTATTCTTGACTCCAAGGAATGGGCGGCCTTTTTAACATTTTACCCACCGGGGTCCAGACCAGTACTCAGAAGATCAAAGTCCTGTAGATCTAAATGAAGAAATGTTCCAAGATTCTTGGCCCAAATACAAGCCACTGCTCCCTCTTTCCCAAAATACTGGCTGCTGCTGCTGCTGCAGTACATCCAGCTATCATACAGAATCAGGGAAACTTACCCTTCTATTTCCAGTCCTGGCACATGGTTTTGCACAGATCTCTCTGACCCAAAGCCTAGCTCCTAGTCTGATCCCACACTAGAGCATCATTTCAAGTACCAGGATTATCTGGATGCATTTAGCCCTCTTGGATGGGTTTAGCCCCCACAAAAACTGCTCAATTGGCAATTAACTTCACTTCAGGACCTACTTGTTGACCACAACAGAGTTGGTGGCCCTGTAAGAGTTCTCATAAAAGATGAGAGGAGCCTTCCTAGTTTTCCTTCTCCCTGACAAAGCCTTGGTGTACTTATTAAGAAGAAAAGTGAAGACTTAGATCTAGAGAGTCCTCCATGCTATCACAGTTCAGGGCTAGTATTTCCTACCCTGGATACCTAATCTGTTGGACCAGTTGGCAGGGGTGGCAATTGTTAGAAATATGCCAGAACCAACTCAAACCAAGCCAATTGTTCAATTTTCAGTGTGAACATTTACACCTTGGAAATCAGCAATACTACAAATCAGGGTTTGATTTGTTGATTGTCTGGACTTAAAAGATGGGAATAATGCAAATTAAATTTAAAAGTGTGTCGTGCATACATTCTTTTTTTTTTTTCTCATTGAGAGCCAGTTGTTAAACATTGACCAGTACATCTTGGTTATAGTCATCAAATTGGGCTTTGGGAGGTTCAGATTAGAAGGGGCAATAAATAGAAGACAGCCTTCCAGATCTTATGTAGCCTGTATGAATATAGGGTTACACCATCTGGGCTGTTCAAGTCTGGGCTGTTCAATATCCCTTTGATTTTTCAAGACTGGTTAACCAGACCAAGGCCTAGGTGGTTGATGTCAATGGTATCCTCGTCTACTCCAACAACTCTGTCTAGTACATTGAATTGAGCGGCACTGCCCTCTAGTGTCTAGGCCCACATTGGCTATTCAAATTGAAGACAAGATGTTGATTTGTCAAGACATAATACATGGAGAGGAAGGTAGGGGTGGTGGTACCAGGGAAGGGGGAGGTGTCCAAATGGAACCAAGAAAGGTTCCTCGGAGGGTTCCTCAACTCCAGTGGGGTGCTACTGTTGCTTTGTACCCAAATTCTCTACCTTAAGTGTGGGAAGCTCTCATTGAAAGATCTAAAGTTTGGAAGATTAGGCCAAGTAGCACATTTTAGCTTCCTATCTCCTAGACATTCCCTCTGCTTCTGAATTAGCTAACAAGCATTGATTCTACCCACTCATCTCAGGCTTTCAATGCCATCAGTGTTGAAGTCCTGCAGACTCAATAAGTGACCTGACTTGGCCAGGCTCCCCTCTCAACTCAGACCCTGTTCCCTCTGTATCAACCAAGGATCACTCCTCTGCTTCTCCTTCCCCCTTTTGCCTAATCCCTGGAACCTTAACTCTGACCAGAACAGATCACAGCAGTAGAAATTGTTCTTATTATTATTATTATAGTCACCTAAATAATGCTAAGAAATATTTATAAGAATAAAGTTTTTTTATTCCATTTTTTCAGAGGCCACAGATTGGAGCTGTTGTAAATACACACAATGTTCTTCTCATCTTTACCCTTTTCTTGTAATTTCATATTGATTTTTATATTACATGAGACCTTGGACTTTTTAGAGATAAAGGAGGTAATATATGTATGTATCACTTTGTAAGCCTTAAATGCTGTGTAAATGTTAGCTGTTATTATGGTCCTTATTAATATTTATACGAGGTAACATTCTAAAGTCATTTTTTCCCTTTCTTTAATCTCCATTCAGTTTTCTATCCCCATTTTTTCCCTTCCTAAGCACTAATACTAGATCTATTCCTAGGATTCCTTACTCTGTACTCTCTCTCAACTAATTTAAAAAAAAAAACAGTGCTAGCCGAAGAGTTTACATTTTAATGGAAAGCTTTTATGAACTGACAAATCCTCAATTCCTAGAGAAATAAATTTCTAATGGCAGAATTTGAGGAATTTGAGGGAGATAATTTTAGGTTACCCAGCATTCCTCTTATTGTATTACTTAGGTCACTACTTATTCAACATACTAGAAAGGTTAGTCTTATTCCACTGAGCACTCCAACACACCATTTATCAAGGGCATGGATTGCATAATGTTAATGCTGATCTGGTACAATACTTGAATTTTAAAATCACTTACTTGCAAGGTACAACTCATAGATTGGTGCTACAGCTTAGGCCAACCACATGCACATAATAAAGGCAGGTATATGAAACAAATGGGCAGCTAGGTGGTGCAATGAATTGAGTGCCAGGCCTGAAGTCAGGAAGATTCATCTTCCTGAGTTCAAATTTGGCCTCAGATACTTACTAGCTGTGTCACCTTGGACAAGTAACTTAAACCTGTTTGCCTCAGTTTCCTCATCTGTAAAATGAGCTGGAAAAGGAAATGACAAATCACTCCAGTATCTTTGCCAAGAAGACCCAAATGGGGTCACAAAGAGACAGACACGACTGAAGCAACTGAAGCAACTGAACAACAGCAAATAGGAAACACAGAGTTGGAGGAAAGGGTGTTACCTTCAAAGGGCTCTCCTTCTAGGCTATTGTCCATTGGCCCTTTGCCCTCTCATTCTTTTGTATGAGGGGACTCAAAGAAGCTCACACTTGAGAAAATTTCTGCGGCCTTTGGCCCAGGTAACTCTTAGTTGTATGTTGGCCAGGCAGCCTCTAAAAGGCTGCCTAATGGGTACAGTTTATCAGCATTAAAGGGGTGTTGCTGAAGACAGAGATGTTGCCCTTGGCAAACAGGAAATAAGGTTAGAAAAATAGACTCGTTGATTAGAAGCTCTACTTAGCTGACTGACTGCTCTGTATCCCTCAAGAAAAGGTTGTACTTTTGGAGAGGAAAAGCCTGGGACTAACAACCTCCTGGTTATAGAGAAAAAGCAGCTGCAAGTTTTTCCTTAGTCAGGTGACTAGGTGTATGAGGTCCCTGCCTTTCTAAAAGAGCTATAGCTTATGCCCCTGGGTTTTAAATTATAAGGTAAATGGCAGGGCCCAGTCCTTCTCTTATGAGGAACGGATAGTGCTCCATCGGAGGACTCCAGCTGAAGCCAATTGAACCACACTGGGCAGCAACGCAGTGACCACAGAAAGTGGTTGGGCTGCTGTTCAAGCCTGGCAGTGAGCAATACCCAACAGAGACTAGCTAGCTGTCATGCCCACATGTTCTGCAGACTACCTGGCTGCCAAAGACAGACTATCTGAGATACCAGTGAGGAGGAGCTCAATACCAACCCCCCACACCCATATGTGGCCCTTTGGAGCTGCAAGCATGAGCTGCCCCTTCTCCCAGCCCTGGTCACATGCTCCCTATATCTGTTTACCTTCCATTTGCAGTTTTAGGTGTATCCATTCTTCCTGTTGATGGTGTGTGTTTGTATCTGTGTGAGAGATCAAATGTTCAGTTGTAAACTATCTTACCATGTTATTTCATTCAATGCTTTTGCTTGGGATCTAGACATCTTTGTTGTTTTTCAGTTGTGTCTGACTCTTCATGACCCCATTTGGTGTTTTTCTTGGTAGATACTGGAGTGATTTGCTATTTCCTTCTCCAGCTCATTTTACAGATGAGGAAACTGAGGCAAACAGGGTTAAGTGACTTGCCCAGGGTCACTCAGCTAGTATGTATCCGAGGCCTGATCTGAACTCAGGAAGATGAGCCTTCCTGACTCCAGGCCCTCTATACACTGTACCACCTAGCCGCCTAAGACATAAATGTAGCAGATAAAGTGCTGGATTTGGAGTCACAGGACCTGGATTTGAATTTTGACTCTGCTATTTAATCTCTACAAACCCTTGGGCAAGTTACCTTCCCTATAAAATGAGAAGGTTGGGCTAGTTGACTTTTGACCTCCCTTTTGTCTCTAAATCTACAATTGATAACTATTAAACAGAAATGCATCAGTGGAGGCTTGAGCGGATTGCTTCAATTCATAGAAGTAGGATGGCCGACCTGGCAGCCATTTCTTCCCACCATTACTGCTTTGCCAATCATGTCATGAAGAATGGTAATGGTGGAATGAGCCCTGGACCTGGTGTCACACGAGCTAGCTGACCCCATAAAGATAAGCTAGATTCAGAGCTTAGTTCTTCTACCAGTCACTTGGGTGATCTCACATAAATCAGTTTCTTTCCATCTAAAATGAGGGGGTTATACTAAATGATTTCTAAGGTTCTTTCCAGTTCTAAATCCACAAACAGGAAAGGCAGAGGAAGACATAGTGTTCTAGCAATTGTTCAAACAGCCGAATGAGTCAGCAAAGCCCAGCAGAATGGAGAACTTGGGGGTGTTTGCATTCCTAATAGGTCACCAGGCTCCCCAACTGCAGCATTCTCCAGAAGGAGCATGAGTCCTCTTTGGATGCTTTTCTGCCCAGAGCTGTAAGTCATTTGTTTAACAAATTACCCATTGAAGTAATGTAGGGCCTGAGAACTGCGTGCAGGTTATGGTGGGCAGTAAATCTAAAATGCACTGAAATGAATGGCAGTTATTGCAGAAGTAATTTAATTATATTACCTGATAAGATAATGGGCAGAATTAATTTGAGAGAGAGAGAGAGGGGAGGGGAGAGAGGGAGAGAGAGAAAGAGAGAGAGAGAGAGAGAGAGAGAGAGAGAGAGAGAGAGAGATTGAGAGAGAGAGACGGAGAGGGGGAGAGAGAGAGGGAGAGAGAGAGAGAGAGAGAGAGAGAGAGAGAGAGGGGGAGAGGGAGAGGGAAGAGAGAGGGGAATGAGAGGGAAGAGAGAAGAGGGGAGAGAGGAGAGAGGGAGAGAGAGAGAGAGAGAGAGACAGAGGAGAGAGAGAGAGAGGGAAGAGC